>NC_134966.1:4242424-4545454 GCF_965638725.1 Aptenodytes patagonicus | reverse complement strand
GAAAGGGGATAATAACGTTAGAGCACTTGAGAAATTGCTTCTTGGGCATAAGCAGGGTGGCAGAGTTCAGCTCACAGGCAGGGGGGCTGCTGCTGGGGCAGCTCGTGGGAGAGAGACTGTAAATGTCTGCCTGAAATACTTGGTGTGCAAGTCTCTTCTCACCCTGTGTCCCCTTCTGTCCTCGCAGAGACAGTTGCTGAGCCAGCTGATGGCGTGTCCATGTCCTGCAGCCTTTGGCAACATCTGGGCTGCTGCTGCCGCCTCCCACCGCCCGCAGGATGGGAGCAGGGAAGGGCGATGCAGCCCTCTGCCTCGGTCACCCCTGGTGGTCTCCAGCTCCAGCTGGGTTTATTTTCCTCTGCTCTTGGCTTACCTGGAGCTGTGGGGGCGGTGGGAGGCGTCGGAAGCTGCTGTCGATAGTGGCAGAGCCTAAAAATGAAAACTGAAAGTGGGATAAGGGGCACTAAATGAAGCTGTCATCAGAGGCATATGCTTGAAAAGCGGAGGTTAGCTTGAGTCTATTTTTGTTTGGAGTGGTACACACTTAGCCTGTTTTGTTTAGCAGTTTGTTTATGGGATGTATTTTCCCATCCTGTGCAGCTCCTCAAATGTATGCTATAAACAAACTGTAAAATCAAAAGCAGCCTTTATGTGTTCCCGTTAAATGCATCCTGGTGCACAGAAGATCCAGGGTGCGTGGTGCCGACAGGGCTGAGGTGCCTGCCAGCCTGAGGTCCTTGATTAAGGAGGAGACAAGACACCAGCGAGGGAGGTTATTTTGTCATGTTTGAGTACGGGAATTGCTGTGGGTGCCCCTTGGTATGGAGCAGGGACACCTCAAAAGCACGCCAGCCTTTTCGTCCGTTTGCTCTTGCATTGGAGGCTCCAAGCCTTCTCGTGCTCGTCCCCGAGGAGCACAGGTGTTGCCACCTGCAGCTCCTTTAGCTTTGCCTCCTTTCCTGGACCCCATCGAGATGGTTCCTCAGGCCACCAGGAACAGGACATGGTGTTGCCAGTGTAGTACATGGATCCTGGCTATTAAGAGCCTTCAGTATCAACTGAATTTCAAAAAGGCAATAGAGGTTTGTGGTCGTTCTTACTGTAGTTGTTGCAGTTGCATGCCTTGTACTGGATCAACAGCCATGTGTTTCTCGCTTTAATTTTTCTGAGCGCGATCAGAGGGGCTAGAAGTGTATTTAATTAAATAGCAACAGCCTTGCCTTTTAACACAATTCAAGAAACCAGAGCTGCTGGAAGACACAAACTCCATTACATTGCTTTACATCTTATCACATCCCAGTGCTTGCTGTTTCCTCCTCTTCTGTTCTTTGCTCTCCCCAGACAAGCAGCACAGTTGTCCTTACTGTGTTCCCGGCTTCTGCTGCATCGGAGGAGGAAATCCATTATCCGGTGGCATGGCAGCTGGGAGGGAGGTCAGGGACGCTGCCTGTAGGGGCTGCTCGTAGCCAGCTTGGGGTCTTGCTGGAGCAGCAGTTTGCACGACAGACACGCTGCTTCTCGTTGTACTCAATTTTATTCTGCTTTTGTAGCAGCTGCCTTTGCTGCTTAGCTGACAAGCTGTTCTTTAACATGCTGTGGCCCAGCAGCGTGCGGGAACAGGGACAAGAGCTGGGATTTGGGTAGGATGCAAGCTCTGTGAGCTGGAGGTGTGGGGATGCTGCCGGCCTCTGCTTCTGCTCCCCGGGAGTGCGTGTGCTGCCCGAAATCACGTGTGCTGCCCAAAATTGTGCATGCTGGGGGAGGTTTTCTCTGCTGCCTGGGCTCACTTTAAAGACTGTTGTAAAACCTTTTCCCTCCTTGCTGATGAAGGGTTTTACAGCATGTTGCAATGAGCCACTTAAACGCAAAACAGGAGGAAAAAATCCTGTTTACAGCACTCCTCCCAGCTGAGCTGGCGTGGCAGCCCGGGGCCTGCGCTGGGGTGAGATACAGGGTGTTTGTAGAGGATGCTGAAGAAAAGTTGAGCCTTGTGAGAGCCTTCCCTTTGCAGAGCAACACATCAGTGTTTCTCCTGTGGCCTCTCCCAGCTGCATTGCCTCCCCAAAACAGTGTTCCCCGCTGTCCGGCAGGCTTCTCTGCCGGTTTGGGGCGTGCCGCATCACGTAGACCCAATATTTGAGTAGACCTTGGTCTGCAAAGCCTCTCTCCAGCAGGAACGGTGCAAATTTGTCCGTGGATACCTGGCCCACATCTGGAGCAGCTCTGTGGTCACCTCCCTGGGAAGGGTGTCCCAAATGGCCCCGTGTCCTGCAGCCTCTCTCTGCAGGGAGCTGGTGTGGGACAGCAGCTTCCCGCCCCTGCTAGTGGAGGGGTTTTGGGCTGGGAAGGAAGGTGACGTTTTTGCTGTGTCTCAAAAGGCAAGGGTTTTCTGTGGATGTGGGGCTGCAGTTTTTAATCACTGCTTGTTCTGATCATCTCTCTACAAAACTGCTCTGAAGGCACCTAAGGGCAAACCAGCAGGTGTTAATATTCTTCTCCTTTTGCTGTTGTTGGGTGGGGGAAGAATTTAGATTCAAGAAAAGCTGTTATTTGAAATGGTGCTTCTCGCCTCGGCTGTGGCAGCTGGAGGGCAGGTGAGACCTGGGTGAGAGGAGAGGTGCTCTGGACCTGGCTGGGGAACAAGCTGCAGCTTTAATTTGGCTGGTAACGGCCGTGCAGCGTTTCCCCAGTCTTCTCCATGCTCTTGTTCTTCCAACTCTATGCAAATATTTGCAGCAGTTAGGGAGCTGCACAGGGAGATTTTTATTCCTGGCATGAACTGAGTTTGAGGGAAATGTTGGGCCAGGAGAATGGTCTTACGGGGGGGCACCAAGATCCACCCTGTCCAGCAGCCTCTGCTGTGGTGGCCAGCAGAAAGTGAGGAATAGGGCATGGGTCCCTGGAGCACCCCATGGAGGTTTGCTCCTGCGTTCCTGTGGGATGCTTGGTTGCACATAGCTGCAATAAGCGTCTGTGCATCCTGACCGAGCTGAAAGGGCCCCACAGCAGCTCCTGAGGGGCTCCTGCGTCTCCCTCCTGCATCCCCATAACATTGGCCTCTCTGGGAAGTCCCTCTGTTGATGGGGATGCTGCGTTGTGCCATGCACAGACGGGCTGCGGTGAGGGAAGAGGGAGGTTTTTCTTTGAGGTCTCACGGACACGCCGAGTGCTGACCAGGGGCCGGCGCAGAAGGAGGGATGCTTCTGTTAATTAGCACTAGATGAAAGGAAAACTTGTCTTTATTCAAAGACCGGCTTGTTCCAGTTTCATCACAGCCCCTCAGTTCTGAGCTTTAAAGTTTGGCGTATGTGTGAACAATAAGTTTGGAAAAATGTTTTGAAGCCAAAATCGCAGCATTGTTATCAAAATGCTGTAGAGGAGTTGTGACACTATTTTGAAGATGAAAGTATTTTTACAATCTTAAACTGACACATAAAAAAAAAAAAGAAAAATAAAGTTTGCATGAAAGACAGCTCTCAACAAGACTTTCCCTGGCCAGAATCAAACGCGACCATCCCTGAAGATTGGTGAAAGCACTTTGAGGAGCTTCTGGCTTTGGCTGTCACGTAGGTGACCCTGCGTCCAGTGTGGTGAAGTGAGTGGCTCCTGTTGGTGTTCCTGGTATGTGCTGGGCAGGGCGAGCTCTGTGCAGCCCTGGCAGGGGGAGCGGTGGGTGCCCCCTGCCCCTCTGGGTGCTTGCTTTTCTCCAGGCAGCTTATGGAGCAGCAGGAGGAGGGAGCGAGATGAGATGTTGACGGAGCATGAACATGTGCTGGTCCCATCCTTGCTGCCCAAGTGATGATCTTGCCACTTCTGACCCCAGCAGCGCTCGCTGCTGTTGGGGTTGGTCTGTGAAAACAAATTTTTCACAGCTGTTTAGCAAGCATCTGCGTAATGGGTTAGCCAAGCGGCACCCTCTCAATGAGGAGTGAAGGGGGAGGCTGGAGCTGGCCACCTCCGGCACCGGCTCTGGGCTGCTCCTGCTCCTCGTCCATTTTGGGGCCTCTTGGTTCTTGCCATTTCAGCTCACCCGCGGGCACCAGGGAAGCTGGGCTGGGGGGCAGAGGCCAGACACGAAACACCAGTATCAGGAGGGGGAATGGCCTGGTGGGTCTGGGGACTTCCAGCACCATGGGCTCCGTCACAGCATCTTCCAGCCACTGGCTCCCCCGTCCCAACGCTGCATCTCGCCGGTTTAAGCTGCGGTCCAGCCCTGGCTGCTCGTGCATTGCCTCCTGCACAGAGCAGCCTCTTGCACCCCATGAAGACATAGCGTACAAGAAGGTGTCCGGGGTGTCTAATGAGTCTGTGCTAAGCGCACCTCCCCTTTGCCAGCTGCCTGCAGCTCCTCTCAGCTGGGATGGCAAACAGCATTGTTGGTCACTCACCTACCACCTTTTCTTGGGATTTTCTTTTCCGTGACCACCTCAATGCATCGGATTGTGGTGATGGCTTTTTTTTCATTCCCATTAAGCTGTAGTTTCCATTGCACTCTCTCAGATACCCAGGGGCCTCTGAGCACCTGCCCTATAATTAAAAGCAATCTATTATGATGTCTGAGGGTCTGTGCGAGTTACAGGGCCATGAACCCTGGTCTGCTGCAGAAGAGCTGTCAGGCAGTTCCTTCGTTAGAAAATAGACACCAAAAATTCCTCTTCCACCCCCAGCTTTGTCTTCCTGCCAGCCCTGGATTCCAGATTTATTTAAGGGTCTTTTCTTTTGGGCTCGGGTAGGTGTGGAGCGTGTATTTTTTGCCATGTGAGTCTGACAAGCCCTTGGGGAGGATGAGTGGGTGTCTTGAAGCGTTAGGGAGAAACTTGGCAAGTGCTTCAGCTCCAGGGGTCTCTTTGCATTTTTGGCTGCATCTGCTTTTTTATCCCGCTGCTCTTAAACTTTTCTGAACCAGCAAAGTCACACCCCAGCAGCGCTGCCATCCAGGAATAATGCTGCTCCCGTTCCTCGAAGGCCTGGCCGCAGAGACTAGATGGCTTCTGTGGTTTCTCCCAAGGGTGCCAGCCGATGGATGGTGCTGGATGGGACAGTCCTGGGGTCCCTCTGCCCAGCACTCCTGAATCTGAGTGTTAACCGTGGATGGGGATGGTCTCGCCTTCTCTACATCATGGAGGAGGGTCCTCCGCTCTCGGAGCTGGGATGGAGGTGGGCAGGAAGGTGCTTAGAGCTGGCTGCACAAAGGGGCAGCCGTACGTGGGACGTGCATGCCATGCTTGGGTGTTTCCGAAAAGAAAGAGAGGCTCTCCTGAGCCTCTTCGAGGTGGTGTATTTCTTGTTCTGTCTTGTTCCGTGCTCCCAGCTTGGTTCCTGGCCTTGTATATGGGATTTGGGATCTGGTTTCAGGAGGTGAAAGCAATCTCTTAGCTGTGTTGGTTTGCAAGGGCCCGGGGGGGCTCTCTGTTTGCATTACCGAGGTGGTGTAAAATTCCCGCGTGGAGGCTGTGCTGGTGGGTGGGAAGGAGGGACACTCTCGGCTCCTTTCCTGCCACCCTCTGCCTGCAGGCTGATGGTGCATAAAGAGCTGAGGAGAGGAGACAAGTGTAAGAAATGGGTGGGTGGAGGAGTGGTAAGTGGACTCAACAGACCAGGATCCGCTGCTTCTCCGAGCTGGGGTAGCTGCTGCCCCATGCACTTCTCTAGCCGACAGCTCTCCCCGCAGCTCAACAAGTGGCTGGGCAGTGGGAGAGCAGGATGCTGCTGTCGAGTCCGATGGCTGTAACATGCTGTCCCGTTAGGAGTTGGGGTTTTCTCTCTGCTTTAGTGTGCTAAAAATGATCTGCACGGTTGAAAGTTCCCCTCCTCTCCCCCGCATGCACACGTGTCTCCTGATCTCTGCGAGAGAGTGACAGCTTCTCTAACTAGGCAGCTGAGGAGGTAACATTAGCAACTCCATGCTGGTGCTGGGGACCATCTCCAGCTACCCTTGGAGGTGGCATGTCTGGTGTTCAAATGGCCTCTCACGAGGACAGGAGAGCTCAGGCTGCCTGCGCGCCTGTCCTCCCTCCCTGACAGCACTTTGCATGGCTGGTGGTGTCAGCTGTGCAAAGCAAGAGCCGGCACGGGAGGAGGCACCTACGTCCCATCACTGCTTGCTCTGTTCTTGCTGATGCACCGGCTGGCTGTGCTACCTGCTGCAGCTCTGGGGAGAAGTGCTCTGGTGTCTGTGGGCAGTACTGGAAGGGAACGGGTGCAAAAGGAGATGCTGAGCCTGCTTCTGCACCGGTGATGCCTGCTCTGCTGCGAGGGGGGGCTTGGAGCTGCACCAGGGGAAGCTCTGGAGATCCAGGAGAGCAGGAACCTGCCTTCCAGGAGCACAGCATGGGGCATGCACTTGGCTTGTCCCATCTCCTTAGGTTGCAGGTGGTGGGAGCTGATAGCCTGGCAGCAGAGCAGCGCTGGCCGGGGCTTAGAGGGTGGTTGTGAGCGCAGTAGAGTCCGTGTTTGCTGCAAAAGGACCGCTGGTGTCCTGTGCCCTGGGAGCTGAGAGCCTGCCTGCGCTGCAGCATCCCTGTCCCTCCATCCTCCCCGTCCCTCTGTCTTCCCCGCTCAGGCTGACGTGGTGGCTGCAGCGCTGAGCGCTCCCTTAAAATCTGAATGCACCTCCTGCCCTGTGGGCTGGAAGGGGCCTTGGCTACTCGAAACAGTGCTCGGAAATACTTTTTTATAGCAGCTGGGAGCGAGCCAGGGCGAAAATGAGCTGAGGCCGCTGAAGGGAGATAAGCTGAGACGTAAACTGTGATTTTCTGCCCTGTGAGCCCTATGCATGGATTTCATCTTTTAATGGAAGTGCAGTAAATAAAAGCCATTTTCACAATAAGCTGAGCAACAGGTCATAAGCGTCTGAGCCACTGAAATTGATAGAAGCGAGCTAAGCGTAACAAATCTCCCAAAATTGCACCAGACTCCACTTGTATCTAGTCCCTTCCTGCATCTCACCAATTATAGCAAATGGCAATTATTTCTGAGCCAGAGCTTTCTCTGAATAAAACCTCAGTCAAACTGCAGATGCTTTATCTTCTTTTCAAGTAGATTTGTACCGGAGGAAAAAACCCCAGTGGGGAGAAATCCCATTTGAAGGGGCTTTCCTTAGCAGTGTTTGCAGAAAGAGTAGACGCTGGACACGCATGGAGACGTAAATTCGACCGATCCATAGTTTGCTGGCTCTGGCTGAGAGGAGGATTCAGGGAGATGTCAAGTGCATTCCCTTTCGAATGTCACTTGTGTCTTTGTTAGGATGGAGCATGGGCTGGAGATGTGCTGGCATCAGCCGTCGCAGTGTGACCCGCTCGCTGCTGGGATGCTCCTGTTGATGGGGCCCCTGTGGAGCATTGGCTTTTTCTCTCTCTTCAGGTTAGATCCAGTACGTGACTGTCTCTTCCCAGTCGCCACCACAGGGCTCCATGCTGGTACCCAGCAATGCTTCTGGGGTATAAAGTAGACTCTCAAGTCTGTGCTCAGTCTAAATGCTAGCACTTTTGTCCTGTATAACCTCTGTGCTGTTTTTAGAAACATCTCTGATGCAGAGCCTTGGGGATGCACCTGCAGCAGGGATAGCGTGTGGGGCGAAATTTCCTCGTCTCTGCACCAGTTTGTCTGATTTGAGGGCGTTACCTGGGAATTTATTTGAATTTGTTTGCAAGCGCTTGTAAAGAGGCGCGCATTTTATACGTGGAGCTGTGGCACTGCTGGTTTTACCTGCTCGGTCTCCAAAGTCAAATAGCTTGGTCTTCACCATTGCTTCTGGGGTTGCGGTGTTTGAGCAAGACGTCCCCGGTGCCGTACAGACCATAGGGCTCACAGAGGAGGGTTGTGCAGGTGGCTGTCAGCGTGTATATACAGTCGCTCCTTGGCCGAATGGCTGTGTCGAGGCATGAGGCATCTCAGCCCTGATGTTCTTCTGTACGTAGGAATGAAGTGCATTGCTTGGGATTTGTTGCTCCTGCTGTTAGCTGCTGCTAGAGATGCTGACGAAGAAATGCCACAAGATAGTGGGTGTATGAAGCTCAACTGGCTTTCTGATTGATGTCATTAGTGCTCCCTACTGAAAAATCCCTGGGAAGCTGGACACTTTCTGCCTCTGGATTTCTCCAGAAGTTTTAGCTGAACAGCTTCTTGTTAGGTGCATAGAGGCTGCTAATGTGGCACCCTCCTGGGTCCCTGAAAAAAATTGCAAGGTCTTAAATTGCCTAAGGACTGATTCGTCTCTCGTGGTGTTGTTAGCGAAGTGCATCACTCAGGTGTTTTGCAATGCCTGGAAGCTTGTGGGACTGGATGGTGAGGCTGCATCACCTGCCTCGGGGCCGCCGCTCCGTAAGGCTTTCCTAGCACGGGTGAGATGAGAAATCACCAACGGGGAGCAATGAGCGTTGTTCAATGATGCGTCCTCCCCTGTCATGGGGGAGCAGAGTTTGATTGATTTACTCTGTGCTAGCTTTGCATGAAGAAAACTGTTGTTTTTTTTTTTTTTTCTTTTTACCTTAGACTTGGGAATTTTTAGTGTTTTTTTTCCCCCCTTTGGAGGGTTGTTAATGAAAAGCACTGAACCAGCTTCCCTTCAGTTTAATTTGCTTGCGTGAGCTGGCAGCGACCCCGGCAAACACCTCCCAAAAATATATGTCAAATATTTGTTGAGAGGCTTCCAGGGCTGCCTCCAAATGGGCTGCACACATGATCCTGCCTGCAGATGTTCTCCATAAACTTTGCAGCGTGGTGCTTGCAGGCAAATACATACGTGTGTGGCCGAGTTCCCCTTGTCCGGTTTGGAGAAGGAGCGTGTGTGCGTGCAGTGTCCTCGTGGGCAGCTTACCGGGGGCGTTTCTGGGGAAAGCAGCCCTCGGACTCCGCGTGAGCCCTATTTCTCTGCTGAGGTAGCAGGTAGAGGGGGGAAGCATTGAAAAGCCGCAAAATGCTGTATTTCAGACCTCTCCTGGGCATTCCTGGCACGGGGAGGGGAGGGTTGGCTGGTGGCGGGTCTTGAGGTGATGAGAAGGGCCGGCATGGCTGACCACCGGCTGGGAGATGGAGATAAAGCGTCTGGATGGGCAGGATCTCGGCACTGGCCAGGCTGCGAGTGCCCATTTTGCCAAAGTTCAGAAAACAGTATGAAGTCCATGCCTTTCTGTGCCCTCATGCCTTTTTTTGGAGAGGTGTTGCAGATTGTTAATTAAACTTCAGCTGTTCCCTGAGTAGCTTTTTCCTTCCCACATGCATGTGGGCAGCCCCACCATCAGCATCTCCACTGCTGTGGGACGGCACAGTCACCAGATTTAGAGCTGGTGAAAGGCAGCCCTGCTCCCGGCGGGTACCACCGTGCTGGCTTATCTGTTATCAGAAGCAGGGCTGTGACCGGGCTTCACAATCTCCTTTGCCATCTCTCTGCCAGCTGAGGCACATCTGGCTCTTCTCTCCTGGTCCAGAAGCAGCCAGGGCTCTTGATGCATCCCGCCGCAGGGATGCAGCTTCTTTGTCCACCTTCAGAGTCTCCTTTGTCGGCAGTATTGGAGGCAAATCAACTAAAATATAGGATCAGCGTGGTTATTCAGTACATCCACCTTCCTCTGGCGCGTGGTTCGGCGTGCAGAACATGTTCATTTACTTGCCTAAACAGAATTTCATCGTCCACCTCCCGCGGTGCATAATGAATCCAGCTGGAGATGCTTGACCCCCGTAGCTGCAGCAAATCGAAGCTCCCCAAGATCCTCCACCAAGTGCGACTTGCTCTCCGCTTCTTGCAGCGTTTCCATAACGCAGTCGGCCCCCACGAACCTCTTTTCAATTTGGGAAGCACTGTCTTTATTTCCTTTTGCCCAGCCAGCTGTAATCCCTGCCTGGCTGTGCCCTTTACTGGGTAGCCGTTTATTTTCCTTAATCTTTTATGAAGCACTTTTATCATAAGCTCTCTGAAAATCCACTGAAATTAGACCCTCTAAATCACCTTCATCTATTTTAAAGGCTTTCTTTTGCAGGTAGTACTGCCAGGTTGCTTAGCATGCCTCTTTTCCACCATCCCTTAAGGAAGTTGCGTTGCCTTGAGCTGTTCAGATTATACTTTGCTGGTTTCTATATTGGCTGACCCCTAATTAGACTCTGAGTGAAGTTCCTGCTCTCCTGCAGTTTGGTATTTAGCTCTGCGGTCCTGGAGCCATGGTCTTCTGCTTTTTAAAAATAAAATAATAATTATTAAAAAAATACTGCAGCTGTTTTACTGTTTGCACAGCTTTTAGGAAAAGCATCCAGGGCTTGGTGGATATTGTGGGAATTGTATTTGTGTTTGGTACAACTCCGTACCTGAGCTAAGAAACCTTTTCAGGTCTGAAGGACTGAAATTAGCTTGGCAGCCAGGATGCACAAGTTTTGCTAAGTAGCTACAACTTCTGAGAAACCTCACTGTATGCCACTGATGAAGCTTTTCTGATAGTTCATGCCTCATTTGAGGGGGGGGGGGGGGGGAGCATTTTTTCCTGGCGATGCTGACACCCATAAGATGGGGAGAGCCGTGGATGAGCTGGCTGCCCGCAGACAGCAGTCTTAGGTCAGCCCTTCTGTGTGCAGGGAGGAGGGAGGCTGGTGCACAGCCCGGTGCTGCGCTTGGGAATTACTATTTTCTTTCTTATAGGGTAAAAGAAGCCCGTTCTCGAGGCACGTGGCTGTGGCTTTTCCCTGACGTGAAAGCTTGGGGAAAAACAGCATTGGTTGACCAGCTCTCTGTATTTGGGAAAATAAGGCTACTCAGAGCAAAGCCCCCACCTTGCAGGCTCGGGCATAACGGTATCCAGCAGCTGGAAGCTGCAATTAGATAAATTCAGGCTGAAAATGAAGCACAAATCCCAAAATGAAATTAGCTGGCCACTGTCGGGCGGGGGGTCGTGCTGTGTGATTGCTGTGATCTCTCCTGCCTGCATCTTCGGGAACAGCCGGTTTCTGGAAGAGCTGCTCACTGGCAGCTCTCTCCCGTCCTCCAACTGCTGGAAGGCTACAACAGGCTGTAATATTGCTCTTTTTTTCTGCTTACTACAAATAAAGCAAGCTTCTTCCCGGACTTCTCAGGAAGGGTAGGACATGGGAGGGATGTCTTTGAATAGAAACAGCCGTCCTCCCCTGCATCCCTCCTCCTCCTCCCCCATCCCCTCACTCCTTTCCGCAAGGTGAAATGCCGCAGCAGAGAAGGAAATTGAGTTTTGGTGTCTGTGCTCCCAAAGGCTTCTCTCAGCTGGGGATATGCATCATCCCGCTGGGCTCTCGTGCTAATCCCTCCTGGGATTGCTTGCCGGCTGGGAGGCAATGACACAGACCGAAGGGGTTGCAGCCGGTGCTCCTGGTGTCCTCGGGTCAATGGGATGCTGGTCCCATCATGCACTTTTAATGGAGAGGGTATCTCTAGAAGCAAGGATTTATTTACTGTGTTTGGCCTGGCAGGGATAATTTGGGATTGCAAGGAATAAGTAATCAGGTTTCCATTTTCTGAGGGCAATGCCAAGTGAGAATGTATGAGTCTATTTCTTTTTTTTTATTGTTTAGAAGAAAAGAAACCTTGCTCCCTGCACAACGGGGTGGGCTGTATATTAAAAATAGAGGTTAAAGCCTGGAGCAGACCTACAGAAGCCTTGCAAGAAAGACTCCAGGATATTTTCCCTAGTAATCTCTGGGTGGAAGAGCTACTGACCCTAGGGTGGGCCTGCAGAGGAGGGAAAATCATGCTGTCCCCCATCTTCTCACCCCCGGTCTCCTTTCCCGTAGGACTCAGTGAATTCTTCCTCTGATCGTGCAGGTTGCCATCGGCTGATGGGAGACTTTATCTTCTGCATCCACTTGGCAGGGTGTGGATCAGGCTATCCAGGAGATATCCTCCTGCTGAAGTGTTACATCTCCTGTTTTGGAGATCTGGCCTGTGTAGGAGACTGGTTGACAGAGTACCTTGGGAGGCAGTCCTGAAGGGCAAAGGAGTCCAGGAAGGCTGGACATTCTTCAAGAAGGAAATCTTCAAGGCGCAGGAGCAGGCTGTCCCCATGTGCTGAAAGACGAGCCGGCGGGGAAGAAGACTGCCCTGGCTGAACTGTACTGAACTGAAGACTGCTGGCTGAAAGTTCCAGCTTTGGCTGGAACTCAGGAAAAAAAGGAGAGTTTATGACCTTTGGAAGAAGGGGCAGGCAACTCAGGAGGACTACAAGGATGTCGTGAGGTCATGCAGGGAGAAAATTAGAAGGGCCAAAGCCCAACTATAAATTAATCTGGCTACTGCCGTAAAAGACAATAAAAAATGTTTCTATAAATACATTAGCAATGAAAGGAGGGCTAAGGAGAATCTCCATCTGTTATTGGATGCGGGGGGAGACATAGTGACAAAGGATGAGGAAAAGGCTGAGGTACTTGATGCCTTCTTTGCCTCAGTCTTTAATAGTACGACCAGTTGTTCTCCGGGTACCCAGCCCGCTGAGCTGGAAGACAGGGACGGGAGCAGAATGAAGCCCCCATAATCCAAGGGGAAATGGTTAGCGACCTGCTACACCACTTAGACACACACAAGTCTATGGGGCCGGATAGGATCCACCCAAGGGTACGGAGGGAGCTGGTGGAAGTGCTCACCAAGCCACTTTCCATCCTTTATCAGCAGTCCTGGATAACTGGCGAGGTCCCAGTTGACTGGAGGTTAGCAAACGTGACGCCCATCTACAAGAAGGGATCTACAAGAAGGGCCGGAAGGAGGATCTGGGGAACAGGCCTGTCAGCCTGACCTCGGAGCCGGGGAACACTATGGAGCGGTTCATCTTGAGTGCCATCACACAGCATGTACAGGACAGCCAGTGATCAGGCCCAGTCAGCACGGGTTCATGAAAGGCAGGTCCTGCGTGACCAACCTGATCTCCTTCTATGACCAGGTGACCCGCCTAGTGGATGAGGGAAAGGCTGTGGATGTGGTCTACCTGGACTTCAGTAAGGCCTTTGACACCGTCTCCCACAGCATTCTCCTGGAGAAACTCGCTGCTCATGGCTTGGACGGGCGTACTCTTTGCTGGGTAAAAAACTGGCTGGACGGCCGGGCCAAAGAGTGGTGGGGAATGGAGTTACATCCAGTTGGCAGCCGGTCACGAGCGGTGTTCCCCAGGGCTCAGTTTTGGGGCCGGTCTTGTTCAATATCTTTATCAATGATCTGGATGAGGGGATCGAGTGCACCCTCAGTCAGTTTGCAGACGACACCAAGTTGGGCGGGAGCGTTGATCTGCTCGAGGGTAGGAAGGCTCTGCAGAGGGACCTGGACAGGCTGGATGGATGGGCCCAGGCCAACTGTATGAGGTTCAACAAGGCCAAGTGCCGGGTCCTGCACTTGGGTCACAACCACGCCATGCAGCGCTACAGGCTTGGGGAAGAGTGGCTGGAAAGCTGCCTGTCGGAAAAGGACCTGGGGGTGCTGGTCGACAGCTGAACATGAGCCGGCAGCGTGCCCAGGCGGCCAAGAAGGCCAATGGCATCCTGGCCTGTATCAGAAAGAGTGTGGCCAGTAGGAGTAGGGAAGTGATCGTGCCCCTGTACTCGGCACTGGTGAGGCCGCACCTCGAATACTGTGTTCAGTTTTGGGCCCCTCACTACAAGAAGGACGTTGAGGTGCTGGAGCGTGTCCAGAGAAGAGCAACGAAGCTGGTGGAGGGTCTGGAGAACAAGTCTGATGAGGAGCGGCTGAGGGAACTGGGGTTGTTCAGCCTGGAGAAGAGGAGGCTGAGGGGAGACCTCATCGCGCTCTACAACTACCTGAAAGGAGGTTGTAGCGAGGTGGGGTCGGTCTCTTCTCCCAAGGAATGAGCGATAGGACGAGAGAAACGGCCTCAAGTTGCGCCAGGGGAGGTTTAGATTGGATGTAAGGAAAAATTTCTTCACTGAAAGGGTTGTCAAGCACTGGACCAGGCTGCCCAGGGAAGTGGTTGAGTCGCCATCCCTGGAGGTATTTAAAACCATGTAGATGTGGTGCTTGGGGACGTGGTTTAGTGGGGGACGTGGCAGTGCTACGTTAACGGTTGGACTTGATGCTCTTAAAGATCTTTTCCAACCTAAATGATTCTATGATTCTATGATCTCGAGCTGTGCTAACGAAGAAAGATGCATCAAAGGTCTCAATTTTCAGAGAGGGGGAAATTGAGCCCATCAACGCATGTGTATATGTACACACATATGTATGTGTATATAAAAAAGCCTATTTAAACATGTTGGCTAATGCATTAAAAATAATTGTTATTGGTTACACAAATTACTAGCAATTTTGCTATGGCTGTATTACAGCCTAAATTTTCACTTGATTGCTACCACATAATTTTTAGCAAATAACCAAAGTATTCTAACTTAAATATTGTCACAGTATCCTTTTAATAGGCAAATGAGGTAGTTATGATCTCCTTGGATAACAGGATAGCTTCTACCTACCAATGTGCACGTAATGCATTTTGCTGATTTCAAGCAGGCTTCGGAGATCTGCATTTTCTTTAGTGGTAGTTCTGCAAAGCTTGAAAAAAACCCTTCAGTTGGGTCAACAGGAGGGTCTGCAAATGGGCAGATGAACACATGTGTCCTGGTGCCATCCTTTGTACTGAAGCTTTTACAGGGTTGCTTTTGTCTGGAAAGAGTTTGTCCACGAGCAGGGGATAAACTCTGAAATAATGTGCAGACTTCAGCCCTGCTGAGCATGCCGGTGGCTCGGTTTTGGGATTAGTGGCTGAGCGGAGCTTGTGGCAAAGCAAGCGTTTCTGATGCTGGCTTTTTAAAATGAACTCCCAATCTCTTGCAGACCCAAAAATTGAAATCTTCTTGGGGTTGCTTTCCAGCTCTGCAAATTGAGTTTTGTGCATGAGTGGCAGTGAGCAGCTCCAAGCTGCTGGTTCTGCCGGGGTCCCGGGGGCTGCAGGCAGCTGGTGTTGGGCACGTACAGGGGTTGGCATTATGGTTGTCTTTGGTGCCCACCAGCTCTGCGGCATCTGCTTAGTCGCCTTCCCTTCCAAATACACCCCGAGAGTATTCGTGTTTGCTATGAATAGTGGGGTGCATGGGGAAGGGCAGGAGCCGGAGGGGTTTCTGTTTCTAGCTTGTCTGCATTAAAGTTTTCTTGGCCCAGTCTGAGGTTTGCAGCGAGGCGTTAAAAGTAGCTTTCAGCGGCTTGGATGTCGAATTAGTGGAGTGAAAGCTGGCAGCTCTGCGTTTGTTCTAATTTCAAAATGAAGGGGTGGGTGCTGGGCTCGGCTGTGGGAGCCACCACCATTGGGGTGTGCATGGGGAGGGGAGGCTGGGCTAAAATTTTACCCAAATTAACTGCAGCCAGGGAAGGGAGTTGGGATGCAGAAGGTGCCTGGGATGGAGGTGCTGCCTGTGTGTGGGACATCTGGCTGCCTTCATGCTGCCTGCTGACAGTTGCAGTCCAGGGGGACGTGGCACATGTGGGTGAGCTTGTGGGCTGTCGCGTGCCACCCGCTGCTCCGAGAGCGAGCGGTCACAAAATGTGCATCAGAAATTCATCCCCTGCGGCATCCCCTACTCCTCCAGTCTTGGAGGTCTGTGGCTTGGTGGGATTCAGGGGCACCCAGCATTTGCCAGAGAAGCGTTTCACAAACCAGCATCTCTTCTGTGCCCCCAGTTCCCCTGATGCTGCCTTCCTCCTGCGATGGATGCTGATGGGAAGGAAATTGCAGCTGCAGAATGAGCCGCGCTGCTGTACCTTGCCATCACCTAAGCTATACTTTTTTCCTGCTCTCACTCCTACCCTGCCTCCGATGATTGTAGCGGGGAGAATGCCTTGATTGCTGACAGCTTCTCAGGAGTTGCGGCACAATTGAATCAGTTCCCTTTCAGTGCATAGAAGCCCTTCAAATTGTAATTACAGGCCATTCTCCATCTCTGCATTGTGTTCAGCAGGCAGCTGCAAGCCAGCACTGTCCTCCTCCTCCTCCTCCTCCTCCCCAGAGCCCCCTGGGCCGTGCTGGCGCTGATCCCCTCACTCTCTCCCCTGGCAGGGCTGCTCCTTGGTGGGTATTTGCATGCTCCCTGCGAATAAAAACTGTGATGGAGTGGGCTGGGACGGCATGGCAAAGCCAGCAGGAGCGGGTGAGGTGCCTTCTGGGGACAGCCAGCACCAGCCGGGTCAGGGGCTGCGGGTTAGGGATGCTGTGCTTGTGTATCTGCACCCCTCTCCCAAGTGGAGGGGTGGAATGTCCTGGGCTGAAGGCAAAATGAGGGTGCTGCCAAGCTCCTGTCCCACCTGCCTTGCAGCCCGAGGCAGACGGACGTAGCGCTCAGAGCTGTAATGCTGGCTTTTAGGTGGGTCTTCTCCTAGGAGCAATCCACTTCCTAGTGCTCTTCTTCTTTGGGGTGAAACCCCAGGAATGAGCTGGAGACAACCACCTCCCTCTGCCCAACCCATCTGACTGAGCAGAAACCAGAAGAGAAAGCAGAAACGAGCCTCCGCAGTCCTAGGAGCAAAACCATCTGCATCTTCCTCTGCTACTCTTCTGGGTGTCCCAGCAGGGCTGTGAAAAGGTGACCAGCAGCCAGGCAGGGCTGGGACTGGTGACACCTGGAGCCGGGAGAGTTTCCCCGGGGCGAGGAAACGACAGCCCTACCGGTGCCTTGTGCTGGTGCCATGCGGCTATTTTATCACCACGTGTCGGCGTCGCATTTCCTACCCCGTCAGCCGAATTTCTGCTGCTTTTGCTCTCTCCTTTCTCTTCCCCTGACCCTTCACTTTCTTTGTGCTGCATCTTTTTTTGCTTTCCTTGGCTTTCCTTTTGTTCACCGGCTCCCCCTCCGTGTCTTTCTGCTCCCTGCAGAAACTTCCCAGCCTTCCCTTTCCCGCAGGACCATGTCCATGCGGATGCCGGCAGGACCAGGAGGATGCCTCCCCTGCCCCTCAGCTCCAGTTTCCTGCGGGCAGGTGACTGAGTGCTGCCTGCCGCCTGCCCAGAGCTAGCAAACGCAGCAGAGGGTCAACGTGTCAATGGAAAATTGAGTGCAGAGAGAATTAGGGCAGCAAGGCATAATAATAAAACCTACTGCTGTTGAAACCAAGCCAGGAGAAGCTATAGAGGGAGGGCTGGATGCCAACTCTAGGGAAAAAAAGTATGGTTCAGCGTGGCCCTGAGCTCATCTATCTGGAGGTTAGGACAGGGCTGGGATAAGCTTTTGGGCACGGAGGCGGCAGGGAGCTGATGCCGGCTATGGCAGAGCCCTGGGACCACCTCCCTTTGAGAGCCTCGCTGCTCTCCCTGCAGACCCCAGTGCCCACCGGTGGTGTTTGCTGGTCTGACTTCGGTCTGGCCGCTGTCAGGAGTTTTTCTGTTCCTTCCCTGTAGGGCTGGGGAGGTAAATCTGAAAAGAAAATAAATATTTAGTGGGAAGGAACAGCTTGAAAGTGGTTCTGTGCTTTGGGGGGGGCAGGTTTTGTCATTCTGGTTGTGCTCGCATCGCATGCTTTCTCCAAGGGGAAAACCTAAAACTTGTTAAACTTGAAAAGCGTGAAATCCCCGGTGCGCAGCGTGGCCGGGGGTAATCGCTGTCATGTCCTGTAAGCACGGGACAAGTATTCGTGTGAATTTGTTCTGGGAGCATCAGTCCTGATTCAGCAATGCAGCTCAGGCACGTCCTTTGCTTTAAGCACCTGTGTCGCGAAGGCTTCAAGCCAATGCTTTGCTGAAAAGGATCCGATAGGCTCAAGATGCTGTTTGCTTTGTTGTGATTTTTTTTTCCCCCCCATGCTGGGAAGAGGAACTATCTCAAGGTGGCAGTCAATTAAAAAAACAAAACTTAAAACCTGGCTGCTGTGATCTGTTGTTCCCCCCCCCCCCCCCCCACTAAGCTCCATCGGTTCCTTCTGAATACAGAAGTAATGTTAGCAATGTTAACAACATTGTTATCACAGACAGTGTCTTTAAGGCAGCCTGGTTTGTCTCCAAGGCTTTCAAACTTTCTTTTGTCCCAAGAAGTCAAAGTAAATTGTAGGCAGCCAGCTAGAACATGCATTCCTGGGGGATCCGCTTTCTTTGGCAGATAAGCAGGCTTTTTTGTTACACATAGAGGTCTTGGAGTGTTCCCGAGCCCTCTGACTGTACAACTGTCACCATTATGTGCTGCATAACAGCACCATGGGATGTACTGGGAAACCAGGTCAACAGCCAGGGAAGCGCAGGCATCCCTGGTGCATCCCGCAGCATCCTTGCTCGACATTGCACGGCACGTGGTGTAGCATCTCAAGGCTTCAGTGCCTAATAGGAGCACCCAAGCTTGAAACATAGGGCGAGGAGACCCTTTGCCATAGGATAGGTTGACCTCCAGTTTCACACATGGCTTCGTGCTGGCAGGAGCCTGGGTTTCCCCAGGAGGATGGCCAAGCCTCTTGGTTAACCCAGTCCTGGAGCTGGGGAGAGGAAGGACCAACCCTCTTCCCATGCCAAAGCCGGGAAACAAATGGCCCTGACTTCAGCTTAAAGATTGCGTCCTCACATCAGCGAGGGTAGAGCGGCTCATATATTCTTGTTTCCCTAAATGAAGGATGCACTCAAGCAATTGAAAACAACTTCTGGGACAATCTCGTTCCATTATGTCTAATGGAACCGGGTGTACGTGGCGCGTTGCGCGTGCTGATATCTTAGAGAAACAAAGAGGGATTTTCCCATTATTCAGAGAATGGATGAGACGTGAAATGAACTCCTCAGAGGCGTTTCAGTTTGTCACAATAGAGCAAAGTGAGTCACGTTTGGAGGATTCGGGAACAAAATGTGTGCGATTTCTTGTATTCCCCTGTTTGTGTGCTCCCTCCCTCTTCTGTCCCCCTCCTCCCTTTCCTGTTAAAATTTGGCAGCAGAAACCCAAACTCAAGGTACGCTTGCTTATACTCGTAGAGTCATCAGTGGAGGTTAGACTGCAGCCCCCTCTCCTCCCTGGATGCGGCTGCAGGAGAGGACCTCGTTGGCTCAGGCGTCAGCAGATGCTCCTGAAATGGGGTTTTATTTGTCATTTTGTTTGTGAGCCCGGAGGATGCATTTGTTTGTGTCTTAAAAGCTGGCAGTGACCATAAGGATTAGCTAATCCAGTGAGCCAAGGCAAGAGCATCTCGGCTCTTTCAAATGTGGTAGTTGGAGCATTAAGAAATAACCAAATATCCTGTGAACCGGAATAATTAATCTCATATTGATAAGCAAGGTAATGGATTCAATGGACTATGGGATGTTGTATTTGCAGCCCTGGGGCTGTTTGATGCTTCCCAGCCAGAGGGGAGCATCCAAAACCTTTCTCGCAGTTTTCCATTCAGAAAATATAATTTCACTGAAGAAAGGGTGGGGGCAAGGGGGGAACATTTAATTTGTACCCTCCAGTTGGCTGAATTAGAACTAAAACTGTCATTTTACTGTGAAATATTATTTTTCATGGCTGGACTGCAGGAAGTTTAGGATTCTGCTGGGCACGTGTCCTGCTTCCAGCTCTGCACCATCATAAATGAGGGATGGGGGAGGCTGGTTCGCCATCGGCTTCAGCATAAACCCAACGAAGGCGTACAGCACTTGCTCAGGAACATTGCCTGTTTGAACATTGCCTTACCTGGGTCAGCAGTTGCTGGGCACCCCCCTCATTTTTGGTTATTTTACGATTATTGGAGTTTTTTCCAAAGCAAGGCGAGGAGCCGGTGTAGGGATGGTGATGCAGAGGCAGGCGTGGGCAGCGGCTTTCCTCGGTCAGATTGTGCAGATTTCGGAAGGGGTGTGGAGTCTTTCTTTTATGGCCGGCATGAAATACTGCAGTTTGTTTCTCCTTAAGCAGCATCATTTAATTTTCTCCTGCAAAAATTCTGTCCAATCCCTTACAGGAGAAACTTAATTAGGAAGTCTTGGAGATAAATCTCTTGCAGGGCTCTTTGAGCTGCTGGGATCCCATCCTGGCTGTAGGGGTCCCCCGCCGGGCGAGGAGGGGAGAGCCCCGCTTTCAAGACCTTCCCCTGGAGTGGTTTCTGCCTCTTGTTGAGCTCCTCTTTGCTGCACCTGGGTTGCTGATTAAGAATTGCTT
This sequence comes from Aptenodytes patagonicus, assembly GCF_965638725.1. Classification (NCBI taxonomy): domain Eukaryota; kingdom Metazoa; phylum Chordata; class Aves; order Sphenisciformes; family Spheniscidae; genus Aptenodytes; species Aptenodytes patagonicus. The sequence goes on along the minus strand of NC_134966.1, from coordinate 4,525,417 downwards.
TGAAAGGCATCTTCAAACTCTTAAAGGACTGTTTCCCGACTTAACAAATCAATGCATTAAAATCTATAAATATTTAATCACTGTTTGCCCTCCAGCGAGGCTGGCCTTGGGCCTCTTCCTCTCTCTGCTCCCCCTCCACCGGTAAGACCCTTCCCTGCAATGCCCAGATAATACGTTTATTAGTGACCACTGCGTGACCGTGCCCCTTCTTCTCTGGTAGCACGAGGTCCATAGATGAGGCAGCCCCCAAAGAGCAGGGGAAAACCCTGGCCGGGTTTTCTGCTACAAGCAAACCAGCAAGTGCAATGGCAGGTTGAACCACACAGCTTGTAAGGGTGCGGGATTTTTATTTTTAAATGCTTTCCCATCTCCGTGAAGCGTCTGCCAGTGGTCTGTCTCACACGTGAGGGTTTGAAACTGCTCCTTCACTATATCCAGGGTAAGCGGGGGGGGGGTGGCATTGGGAAGTGAGGGTCCAGCAGGTAACTGAGAACCCCGGTTACGCAGCGGCTGGCTGCGATGCCAGATGCCTCCCGTGCTGTACCGGCAAGATGCTCATGGGCAACCGACTGCCCAGCCGTATGCCTATTTCTGTGCAAGTTGTGGCCCTGAATTGCAAAATGCAAACCAACCCCCAAGCAAACTCTAAAATTCTCTAGAAAAGAGACACAAATAATGTGGCTTATGAAAAAGGTTCTTTATCACTCTGAACATTTTTTTTATTTATTTTTTTTTTCTCCCACTGCAATTAAATTCAAGGTCTTGTATCATCTGCTGTCATCATTCCCAGGGAGAAGCCGTGGATGTGACAGCAGGAGCGTGTCGGGAGGAGGGAGCCAGGCTGCACCCTGAGCTGGGGGAGAAGCAGGAGGGCAGCCTGCCCTGGGTGCTGTGCCCAGACCCCTCTGGGAGAGGCTGCTGGGGGGGGGGCTCTGGGGTGAACGGGGATGTCCTGCCCGAGCTGGGCTGATGTACAGGGAGCAGGGGTGCTGGCGTGGTGCTTTGCGGGGGTGGGAAGCCCAGTTTCCCAGCAGGACCGGTGAGGCTAACATTTCCAGTGCCCACGCTAGCTGGGGTTTTGCTATGTGAAACTCTTTGTGGGAGGAGGAACAGGGCAAGTTTCACGGGGGAAAAAAGCATTTAGGCAAAAGCTGGTAGCAAGTTTTGTAGCAGAGGAGGAGCAAAACCTCCCAGCCTGAGCTGCAGGCTGTTGCTTGCAAGAGCCTTCCCTCTCCTCTCCCCCTGCTCGCGAGCTTGATGGCTTCTTGCTGCACGGTTGCGTGCCTGCGGTGTTTGTGTTTTCCCCGTTACTCGTTTGGAAGATTTCTGGGGCTGTTGGCCTGAGTTATGGAAAGAGGCAGACGTTGGAGCAGCTGTGTTGGTGGCGATACCGGGGCTCGGCCAAGCTGGGCGCAGGCTGCTGCTTTCCTTCGCTTGCCGGCTGTGCTTCCCGGGGAATCTCATTCTCCTGGCTCTCTTCTCAACGCTTAGCAATTTATTAGCCTTTGCCCATTTCCAGAGGTTTGGCTGTCTTTGCCTCCTTTCCTGAAAAGATGACATTTGAGGGGCTTGAAGGTGTTGAAATGAAGCCTTAAACTGTGCAGGAGTGGGGAGATGGGTGCTGGTCCTTCTCCAGGCTGTCCCCAGAAGATGGTCCCCCGGACCAGCAGCCCTGTGCACAGGGTTTTGTGCAGGGACAGCCAAGCCCTTTCTTGCGGGTGCCAGAACTGGATGTTGCTGGCTCTGTGTGTGCCTGTGTGCTGTAATTTTGAGAAGTCCCAGCGATGTGGATTGGCTTTTCTGCGTGTTTGGGGGTAGATGCAGTGAGATGCCCCAGGTAGATGCCGGAGATGCAGTGCTGGATGCCTATTAGTGCTGGCTATCAGTGGTGGGTCCAGGAAGAGGCTGGATGACGGCTTCCCCTGTAGGAACCTCAATAGGGTGCCCCCTTGTCCCGTGCTGTAAGTGGCTCCATCTGGAATCTGCTTTATTTTTATTTCTGAAAGTGAAAATGAGAGAGAACCAAATGTGTGGGGCTGGCTGGCTCCGTTTCAGGGGCTTTTGCGGAGTCCTCCAGCCGGGAGCCTGCAGGGAGCCCGGGGAAGCTGGAGGCAGTGGCAGGAGCCATCCCATTTTGAAAACAACGAAATGCAAAAAGTCTTGATTTGCCCCACCCCCCTCCCCTGAAATGGGAAGGAAATTCCAAAAAATCTCATCGTGACAACTCTGATACTTCTTTCCCATTTGCTCCAAAATTACCTTTCAAATATAGTTCAATTCTCTCCAGCAGAAGACCTGTCAGAGAGAGACTCTTCCAGGACAGCTGAGGAAGAGAGAAAAATACTGAAGCAGCATCCGTCCCCGCTATCTCTAAGGGAACTAAACATGGCACATTTCAGCTCCAGGTGCCTGTGCTGTGCTCTCTCCTCCTGCAGCATGAATCCCAAAGGGAGACAATGTTCTGAGTATTATAATTTGATGATAATAATTCAGCATTTACAGAATCTTCTCTCTCTGAATAACAAAGGATGTCAGGAAAAAAATATTATCCCCAGTGACAGGTGAGGGGATGAAAGGTGAAGTCGAGTGAGTTGAGCTGAAGATCTGGGTGTGAAACCCGGGGTTTCTGACTTCTGAGTTGGGGGGTTTTACTTTCCTGATGCTCTCCCTGTACCCCAGCTGCCTCACAGGGGATGTCACCAAGAGGATGCTGATGGGATGCTCTGGGTGCAGAGGTATTAGTGAGTTTGCAGCCCTGCACATGGTTTGCTGGTGCATCATCTCTGCGGTGGGCTTTGCTGGAAGGTGAGATGCCAGCAGCGAGGGGAAGGTTTCCCAGAGCTTTGGAAACTATGGGCAGAAAAGTATTTGTTTGAAAAGTAAACAAATGCAAGCTTCCAAAAAGGATCCTGACGCTGTTTCTGATGACGTAAGAAATTGCAAAGCTTCAGAGGGCAGGCTGGTTTTGCGGACCTGCCCTTGAAGCGCTATTCAGACATCTGTAGGAAAGTGATGTCCATATTATCATTATACCTAATTGTTCAAACTCCTTCTTATCTGCATGACTTCACTTCTGAAATGACCGAGTGAGAGGATGGGGGAGAGAAGGCGGGGGAAGGGGGGGGTCTGCAGTAGTGAGTCAAAACCAGGGATTAGAACAGAAATTGTCTTATAATTAAAGTTACGGAGCTGCTGCCGCAGCAGTGTAATTACTAACGGGCATCACTGAAGCGCAGATGAGGAAACGTAAGATACTTGGCTTTTGGTGAGCATCTGAGCAGGGGTGAGGAGGCAGAATGATGCTGTTTGGGAGGACAGCTGGGGATGAAGTTAGGGGATGAGCAGGATGAAAGGAAGGGGATAGGGGAGCGATCCTGTGCTGCCGCAGCTCCCGGAGATATTTCAAGCTGGATGCATGGTATGAGATGCTCTCTGGCCGGGTTTGCATGCACACCATCCACTCTGGGGAAGCACCTTGCAGTCCCTCCTGCCTGCTGCCGGCGAGGCCACCAGCATGTGCATACGTTTCGCTCCAAGAGCAGCCAACCTCTTGTTTGTGCGAAGGGAACCTTTTATTTGGCGAGCATTGGCCTCTGCTGCTTCATTTCATGCTTGGTGCTTGGAGATCAAAGGCTGTTTCTTTCCAAGACCTTTACTAAATGATCTTGAGTTAGTGAAGCTGGATAGTTAGCACTGGGAGGGAGGCTGGGGAGGTGTTTTTTTCCTGGTCCAATACCTGTGGCTGTTTTCTTGCATTCCTCTGCCTCTTCCATGTACACGCTGACTGGTTTTTATTTATTAACGTTGGCCAAGTGTATTGGGTTTTGGGAGGGTTCTCGGTGGTGACACAATTAGAGCTGTGCATCCATAAGCGCTCAGAAATGAGCAGTTATCCATGTCTGCTCCCAGCAAAGGCCGCGGAGTCACTGGCCACCGAAATGAGCTTTGATGACCCCGGTTTGGCTCTCGTGCTCAGGGTCAAAAGGAGTTGTTTTCATTTTTGCCTCCTGTACGACCGATACCAGCTCTTCCCGCTGGTCTCTCTGCCCGGTTGCTGCCTGGAGGATGGAGCGCAGCTGGATGTGGCTATGGTACTGAAAGGTACCGAAAGCCTCAGCACCCTCCACCCAGGGCAGGAGCATGAGATATGCTTCTCCACTAGCAGAAGTTAAACTAGTGAGAGCGAGGACTGTTTCCTGGGTCGTACTGGGGGGGTTAAAGTGGAGAAGTTGTTCCTGCTGGCGCATCCTCTGCACCCGGTGGGGACCGGAGCGGGCTGGGACGAGGGGAGTGCCAGGCTGCAGTAACTTGTGCTAACGCACTTCCCTGCAATATGCAAAACGCTTGCAGGAGCAATGGGAATTTCTGCCTGACCTCAGCTGGTGTGATCAACTGATGCCCTGAAGCATGAAAATAAATAGCTCTGACTCATAAGAACAAGTGGTGCAATTACTTTAGCTAGGATAAAATATTTGTAAGTATCTAATCCTTCTCTGTACCGTGTGCAGAAGCGAGTACTTATCTCCCCGCTGCTCCCTCTTCCCCGCAGCGGCACAGCTCCATGCAAACAAGGAGCCTCTTAAACTCCTCGTGTCTTGGTACATCTGTTCCCGCAGCCCTTGCTCTGAGCCGGGGCAGTGGGAGGGAGGTGCAGCCCCGGGGGTTGCTGCGAGTGGAAGTCGTATCTCTCATTTCACGGTTATTTTGTAGCTTTGCATTAAAAAAGCAGGGCAGGAGAGAGTGCCTGGAGATGTGTTAGCAAAAGGCCAGTTCAGGAGGAGGAGGAGGCAGTGAGGTGAAGCCCGAGGAGGGTTCCCTGGCTCCCGGCCGGCTGTGCGGGGCGGTGAATGCAGCCACCAGCAGCTTTAGGGTTTCTCCTGCGGTCACTGGTGTGAAGAGAAGGGGCTAATTCTGGCTCAAAATGGGGTGTTTGGCCTGGCCAAGGAGCTGGCTGGCACCGCTGAGGGCTGGCTGCCGGGCTCTGGGGCCAGCCAGCTTGCCTTGCCTCTTCAGCCTGGGAGCGGTGGAGGGGAGATGGGACTCCCCCACCAGCGGGAGGTTACAGGGGTGGCAGCAGCGAACCCCGTTAAACAACACATAGAAGGTGAATTCAGATGTAAACTTAACTTTTTATTTTTCCCCTTAATATTATCCACCAGCTGTGTCTCTCCCCTAGGTTTGCTAGGCACTGTTTTGTGTTTTAATTTTGATTGCTAATCACTGCAGCTGATCTCGTGCTTAGCGGTGGGGAGCCCTCCGCGTCCCCTCGCCCCCGTGCACGGGCACGCACCTCACCCCTCCTGACCCGCAGGTGACAGGAGCCTTGGACCAGTGTTAAACAACCAAGTCCTTGGATGCATCGACTCAGAAAATAAACTGCTTAATAGGCAGGATGCTGGAGTCGTGACGGGGCTGCTGTGTGTGGCCAGTGCTTGCCATTAGCATCTCGCTTTGCCCAGCTCTCGGCGTCTAAATGCCGCCTAATCGATGCCGACGTACGGAGGTGACATGGCGGGCAGGGGAGCGCCGGCGAGATGCAGAGTTGTGCTCCGGGAAGGGCGAGGGCAGCGCCATTCGTTCCACCGGCAGAGCTCGGGTGGGTTTCCGTCTTGCTCTCCTTTGCGGTGCCCCGGGGTCATTCCCAGGGACAAGGCTGATCCCGATGCAGAGCCGGAATTTTTCTGACTCAAGGATTTTCTTTTTTTTTTTTTTTTTTTAATAGGTTTGGCCCAACAGTGATTTAATGATCTTTTTCTAAAATTTAGGGGGTTTTTGGCTTTGTTTCAAGCGTTCGCTATTTCAGAACTAATTGTCAAATGAAACATTAAGTTCACAGCAAAACATTTTAAGGTTTTTTTTTTCCTCAATGCTTTCAGCAAACAGAAAAATGACTTAATCTCGTGGCTGTGCCCTGATGTCCAATCTGCCTTTGGTAGTGCTGTATCTGGACAAATGTACATGGCAATACATTCCTCTTTCCCCACCCCCACCCCCCCAACAATTTCACAGTCAGCAGGAAAATAGTCCTGACTTCAGCTGTACTCTGACAGCACTAGCGTCTTGCAGGGACCTGACCCGAGCAGCTGGAGGTGTGCAGGTTACTGCTGCGGACTGCCCGTGTACTCGCTGGCGGCTGCATCTGAGTGTGTCTCATGGTTTCCAAGGTGTCCTGCACGACCAGGGGAAGGGACTTGCTGTTGAAGGAAGGCTCCGTAGCAGTGGGCCGCCGTCTTCAAACCACTCCGAGGCAGTCTGGGTCTAGCTTGGAGTCCAAGGCAGTCTGAGTCTAGCTTGGAGTAGAGCTAAAACTGAGGTTAAGGCCCTCACTGATGTTCCTCATCCTCCTCTGAGTCCTGGTGCTGTTGGGGGGGCTGCTGGTTTGCCCTCTCCCCTGCGTCTTCAGGCTATCGTGAGCCTGGGGAGGTGGTGGTGGTACCTCGGACCAGGTGAGCTCTGCCTGGGGGGGGGAGGACAGACATCATCTCCTGGGGCTGGGAAAGCGGGATGAAGCACTCCCAGAATAACAGGATTTGCTTTGTTTTAAGCAGACTAAAATAAGATATTTCTCATAGCTGCTCCTCTCTGGAAGATGCCCATGGGAAAAAAAAACAGCCTGGAGTACAGTGCTTTTTAGATAGCAAATAATTGGTGGGACAAGGCCAGTTTTTGAGAGCTTGAGGTCAGCGTTGTACCTGCTCCGCACCCACCATCAGGACTAGGTCTCTCCAGAGCACTCGCTGCCCAGCAGCTTGAGTATTCCTGCCAGGTTCCCCGAGCAGGGCTTGAATCCGAAAACGCCTCCAATGTACACAAACTAATTACCGTCGCCTGCCCCTGGAGAGTGCGTGTGATTTGAGCTGCGAGTCCTGTATCTTGATCATTCCCTGGGAAAGAAACAAAAACAGGCTTGTACCCGCGGTCCCCGCGGACTCGGGAAGATGTGTGACTCAGGCTTGATTGCATTACTCTGTCTGCCACCGCGATATTAAAAACGTTTAATAAACACATTTGGAGCGCAGATTGACGCGCCTGCGTTAGGCTCGCTTTGGGAGCCAAGTGCTGAAGTTCACCATGAACTTTGTTTCTCGCTGTGGCGTGCCGGCCTGGCCCCGGCATTGTCTGGCCCGGGCCGTGAGCTGGGCTAACACTGGGAGTCACCAGTTTCCCAAGGGAATAATTTCCTGGACCTTAATGCTAAGGCTGGCCAAGGGGAGATGGGGCTGTCCTCCAAGCTTCAACGGTTCTGAGCCCTTAGGACATATATATATATATATTTTTGTTTGTTTGTTTGTTTGTTTGTTTTTCCCCCTTCAGAATGGGGCTGTGTTGATCTGCCTATCTCGTGCATCACAAAGGTTGTGTTTTGCAATTCAGTGGGTTTCTTTTTTTCGCTGTCTTTCTGATCAGGAGTGACAAACGCCTCCCCATGGCACCCGACAACCTTCCCACTGAAATGCAAACACGCTGGGAAGGTTTTGGCTTGAGCAAAGCACACCCTTCTGATGGAAACCCATTAGCTGCTGCTTTTTCTTTCCTCCCTCCTCTCTTCCTTGCTAGAATAAAGTGGTTTGCATCATTTTTCCCCTTGTTTCAGCCAACAAACATGTTTGTTTCTCCTTAATTACCTGGGTGTCAATGGGGTGCTTCATCACTGTCTCTCCTCAGCCAGTTCCTTTTCGTTTCAATATGTAGTAGATAATCAGAAGCCTCAATTGCAAATTCTGCAAAATCCTCCAGACTTGGAACTGGAAAATAACCCAAAAATGACCTTGAGATGACTTTCCATGTCCATGGAAATTAAAATTAACTGGACTGATTTGACTGGCCTGAGGGGAAGAAGGTATTTAAAAAAAAATAAAAATAACAAAATCTGACAAATGAGCCAGGAAAGTTTCGAGTGTCTCAGGTGAACAGGAACATTAGAATATGTATTAGTTATAAATGCTCTAGCGCAGGGTGCCTGAAATTGTTATAGGAAAATAATCTGTGTGTATGCACGAGGAATGTGTGTGAGATGTGCATGGCCGTGGTAGGAACGTGACCCTGGGAGCAGGCATTTCTGCAGCTGGAGGAGAGCATGAGCCGAGCGGTCTGCGCTCGCTTGCTGGGGAGCTTGGGTGAGTTAGCTCGCTCTCATGCGCTTCGCTGTCTAGATGGAGATTTATTTCGGTGGTGCTGCCAGCTCTGCCTGACCTCGACCCTCGCTTTTGCTGTGTCTTGCACAAACGCAGAGAACTGCAGGGGTCTGCAGCCGGCAAAGCAAAGGGACGTGGCGTATGGGTGTCTGTATTCTGGTAGCTGTGAAGCACAAAATGGCTCGCGCAAGATCACGTAGGCTGGTCCTCATGGAGGGGCTTCAATCCAGATCCCCTGAGCTGCCACAGCTGTATCTAACCCGTGAGGCCTCTTCCATATGGACAAACAAGCTGACGGACACAGGATGGAAGGTGGCTTCAGATGTGCACGGGGTTGGTCCTCTCGGGATTTCCCAGGCGTTGGGCTTTCGCTTCGAGCAACCACGTTCCCAGGGCAATCGCACACTGCTGTCACGCTGTGAAGTGTCACCCTTGCCCTCATGTCAAGGGGATACGTGTCCCATGGCAGCCCAATGGAATAGCTGTCATATTCTATCTACTGCTCAAGTGTGCTCCTTGTCTTAGCTGATACCTGGTGAGATGAAAAGAGAAAAAAAAGGCAAAGCAGCCAAAAGCACAGTGTCTGGAGGGGGAAGGTGTTGGGTGTGTTGACTTGAAGGAACATACCATCTCATTGACTGTGAAGGTGCACTGGGGTTATGTGGCAACCCCAATTCCCCATCCCCCCTGCACTGCTCGGTAGGGAGGAGGTAGAAGAGTCGGGAACGAAGGAGTGTGAGAGCGGCTTGGTGGGCATGTGGCAGCCAGCCAAGGTTAACCCACCACGGAAGGCAAACAGTGTGCGTGCAAGTATCAACTGTCGCCCAGCCCAGGGCAGGGTGCCTGTGTTGAGGTCCTTGAGGTTGTGTGTTGGAGGCTACGGCCATCGGTCCCAGTCTGGAGCTGCTGGAGAAGCGATCCCCTTGCACTGCAGCGTGAAGGGTCTGTGCTCTGTGATGATCCAGCCCGTTGTTTGGTCTCCACGACTGCTTCGTGTTTGCCTGTGGACTCGTTTATCAGGTTGGGCAGCAGCATTATCTTGACAAGAGAGAGATATTTAGAGCTCTGTAATCCATGCTTGTCCATCCTAATTACTTCCCTTATCAGCCTTCAGGAGAGTAACTTTACAGTGGTAATTAGTCTCTTCAATCCCACCCTATCTTAATAATTAACACAGTTATAATGGGAGGGGAGAATCTCTGGTTTGGGCTGAAAAGGTCCTTCTGGGGGGAGAGCGGCATAGATTTCTTAAGCAATCAAATGCAGCCTGGAGAGGACAGCCTTGGGGATGGCAGGGGGAGGCTGTGTGCTGAGGACCTGCGGGACAATGACAACAAGTAGCAAGCAATGCAAGCCAAAATTGTGTTTATACAGTGTGAGTTTGGATGTTTCATTAAAGGAAGCGCTTGGCAGGCACTGGTGATGCTGTATCGGAGTAGTGAGCATCTGCAGTTCGCATGGGCTTCACCTGGAGCTGTGATCATCCAGCTCTGCTGAAAATGAGCTCATTCATCATCTCTAGTGTTTAAGACACAGCACAAAAAGGGCAGTTTGACCTAATACTGCCCTATAGCAGCTGCAATTACTGGAGTATAATTCATTTCAAATGGATCCAGAGATTTCTTTCCATTAACACCCAGAGTAAAAAAAGAGCGAGTGGGCAGGATTCGCAAGCCAGGTGGTGATCAGCCCGACAGTCATCGCAGGCAGGGGATAAGTTGCATTTTGCGGAGGCAAAGGGCAGGATTGGACCTGGCTGGGTTCCTGCACGCTTCTCTGGGAAGATACTGGTTTTCATTTCTGGTGTTTAAATGAGGATCTTAACCCTGAGTACAGGTAGCAATATAGTGTGTGATGTGATGATCAAGGGCAGCCACAGTGGCAAATCTCTTGCAGGAAAACTTGATTCTCAGCTTTTTCCAAGTAGAAGGGCTTCCGTTCATAAAACTCAAATCTCTTTGGGGTAGTGTGTTCGTTTTGGTTATGTCCTTTTTCAGAAGGAGACCCACAGAAGAAGTTTGCAGGAGAGGGAAAAGTGGGGCCCTAGAAACGACTCCATTCTCATAAATTTTAGGACATATTGCTGGGGCAGGATGCACAGAGACTGTTGTTAGTTTGGACACTCGGTGCTGCCTCAACTTGAAGATCTGTCTGTGTGTATCAAATTTGGTGTTTCTTTGAAATCGGTTAAGTCTCAATTCAGTCTTGTTATGTGCTTCTTAGAATGAAGCCGTTAATCAGCAAGGTGGGTCTGAGGAGCAGAAACTGCTTTTGCATGCTATGCCAGTTTCTGGGGATGAATGCAGCAGGGGTGCCACTGCTCCAGAGCTGACCTCTGTCTCCGAGAAGCTTGCCAGTAAATGTACGTAAAGGGAGGGGTGGAACTGAAATCTTTTTTTTAGGCTGCTCCTTTAATTTTCAGACATCTTCAATCTAACTTGGCTCTGGGAGAAAAAACATCTTGGTTTTTATTACAAGCCCCAAAGGCTTATACTAATAGGTTGGTTTAGAGCTGGCAGTAATACCTTCCAGAAAGTGTCTGCAAAACTATCTGAAGGCTAGACTCTGCCACCACCTTCTCAGTACCTCTGACCTCTCTGGCTTTTTCCATCCCTATCCCCAGTCTATTCCCTTGTGCTGGAGCTCCAGAGAAGACCTGCTTCTGCCAGGTCAGCCCGTCCAGGTTAACCACTGGACATGGCCAAGAAGGTCTCAGGTCCTCGTTCAGCCCAAGTTTTCAAGTAGGGGTGCAGGGATATGGAGGGGGTCACCTGTCTGAAGAGCTTACCTCCCTTCCCAGGCCATTGCTGTGGAAGTTGTATTTCCCTTGGCTTCTTCCAAGATGAATTCAATCCCCACCGTGTGAGTCGTGCTAGGCAGGTGTCAGGCTTTGATGGATGGGCAGAGACACTAAGCAGTTGGGTAGGGATCCCGCTTGGTCGTGCCCCTTGGCTTCTTGCCCCGCTGCTGTGCTGGGGACACGGCCCCTCTGCGGTCCACGTTTCCCTTTCATCATCATCGTGCTAAACTGAAGAGACAGCTCCATTCAATAATTCATAACCTCACATAGCTGTAACATTTAAAGGAGGGGAAAAAAACCCTTTGGCTTGTCCTTCCTCCAGGCTGGAGGTAGAGGAGCAGAAGTGATGGAGGCTGTTGGGTTCCTTGGGCAATGCTGTTTGTCTGACTGGATGCAGTGGTGGATTCAAATGCCTTCTTGCAGCCAGATGCAGAAGACCTTCGGAGTGGTAGGGACATGGGGCAGGCAAAAGCCCTCCGAAGGTGTGAACGTGTTGGAGAAGGTTTTGCGAGCGACTCATGCAGGGCCCAGAGAGAAAGTGCTGGCTAAGATTTTACTTATTTGTTTGGTTTTGAGTGCGTTTAAATGATTCTCATACTCAAGTCTGGCTTTCAAATAGGATTTGATCATTCAGAAACTGGGATGTTACTGAAAACCAGCAAAACTGTCTCTTAAGCAATTTTGCGATAAGTTTTGAACAGTTCCCCTCTCATCCGTGTAACTTAGCCTCATGCAATGACTGTATAAACTATTCTGCTTCCTCTGGCTATAAGGTGAGATGCTGGATTTATCCCCCACCCATCCAGGCTTATTTTCATTCTTGTACAGACTTTTCTGAAATCTGAGTAGAGGGTGCTGTGCAAGTCCAAAGTATTTGATTGTTTAGAAGTCACTGGAGTATCTTGTGTTCATTATTTTAACAATTGGAGAGGGGGTTTTATTTTCTCCAGAATCATAAACACAATCTTCAGTGTGTTTTATGAAAACAATAAAGCTAAACTCTAATAACCACACATTTTCCTTGCTTTATGTGCACACATCCTTGGGGAACAGGGCCTCAAGGACTCATCTTGCTCTGCTTTTAACAGAGTTTTAATGTGTTCAAGTTGGTAAGTGGTGGAGAGCTAGATTATGAATTTGCTTTGGTACCTAAAGGAATTTTCTTTGCCTTTTAAAAATGCTCAAGGTGAGCAAAAAAGGCACCTCTGGAAGAAAAAGCCAGTGACGCAATGCGAAGATTTTAGCACTGCGATCCGAAAATCAGGCTTCATTTAAATGCTGTATATTGCAAACTCCTCTGTACGAGGACTAATTAGCTTTCTTGCATCTATTTCCTATACCGTGAATAATACTGTTTTCTTTTAGAAGAGATCTGAGGCTCTCAGAGGCAATTTATGAAGGAGGATGCTCTGCTACAGACAGAGAACCAAAGCGGGGAGATGAAGGGACGTAGTTCCTAAAGTATTTAGCCACCTAATGGATTTTTTATTTTTGAGTGCAGAAGTAGGTTAGGGCCCGAGCTTCGTCTGTGGTAGTGATTTTTTGATTGAGAACTCTCTTAACAAGATAGTTTTCATCCAGAAGTGTTGAGAAATCCAAAATACCATGGAGATGCTCCAGTTTTGAACACTTTTCGGGGGAAGGGGGGGGGGGAGAAAATCCCATCTTTTGGCATTTCTTCAAAGAAGAGCATGTGACCGGGTTGGTAGGTGTCCATGTGTGCTGTAGTCATCCTGGGACAGCAAATGGCCATGGTCTTGGCTGGGCCATGCCTGGTGCTTGTCTTTCACCCTGTGGTTGCAACCTATGTTCACTGTTTCTGGAAGGAATAGATGGAGAGGTTATTTTCCCCTCTCCCTCATGGGGAAACTTCCAAACTGCCTTTTTTTCCCACCACAGACCAGGATAAGGTTCAAAACCTCAGAAAAGCCTCTTAGATCTTAATGGGAGCAGTTTCTCTGTGTGTTTGACTTCAGTGCGGTGCAAGTTGGACATGCAGGCTGTGCCTCTGCCTTCCAGAAGCTCCAAACAGGGCCAAGCAGATCCATAAATATCTGAATTTATGAATTTCTCTGGGGTGAGTGGCAGAGCCAAGGGTCGAACGGAGGGCTCCTCAGTCTCTGCCCAGTGTGGCAGAGATGGGCACCGTAAAGGATCTCCAGGCTGCACTTATGGCTCATCCTTGCAAGCACCACGTGCCAGGAGCGGGAACCCCAACGTGTGGGGCATCAGGAGGGACGACCTATGTCCATAGATCCCAAAGCCTCAACACCAAAGGGCTGGAGTTCTGAAGGAAGGTGGACTTGAACGCCCGGTACACAAATGATCTTGGGGGGTGGAAAGTTTGCAGGGAGGAAAGAGGAGGAGATGAAAGGTGTTGCTGCTGCTGACAGGCAGAAGACGGTGTGTAAATGCAGGCAAGCGCCTCTTTTCTTGGGAGGGGAGAGCTTTGAGCCAGCACTGTGTATGGACAGGCTCTGGGCCCCGTGCTTATGGTCCCAGGCAGCAGGAGTTAATTAGCGTGGGCTTTAACGCGGCAGGACCGTCACCTTTTCAAGCTAACGTGGAGTTCTCGTGTCCAAAGTCCTTTGATGGTTGTCTGAGAGTATCAGGGCTCTCTGGTTTCCAAAAGGAGCTCTCTGCAGAAGAGTGATAAATGTCTTTAATTTTTGCAGAGCTTGTAGCCTGGTTTTATCCCAGGATCCGTCTCTTGAGGTTTTATTAGCTGATGGTGTCTGTAGGAAAAAGTCAAAGCGACTAGACAGGAACAGCCGTGGAATTGATGTAGGAAGCAAGAGCATGTTTTGGAGATAATGTTTCTAATTCTTGCCGTTGCTACGTGCTGAGTTTAGGCAGTGCATTTCCAGTTCTGCCGTAGTTTTACAGCTGCTGCCTGCCAAAAAATCCTCCGGCTGGCCTCCTGCTTAGGCAGGGTGTGAGTTGCATGCTCTGGTTGTGATGGGTCCCCTGCTCTGGTCCACGGGAAAGTCGCTGCTGGGTTGGAGCACAGGGACCAGTGACAAGACGGGTGACAAACGCCCTTCTCCCCTGCGTGTGGCTCTGATAAACCTGGCACAGAGGAAAGCTTGGCTTGGCTTGCTGAAAGCTCCAGGTGGCAGGAGGGGCCCGTCTGCTCTGGGTGTGCTGGCATGGGGAGATGATCACCCTACCTTTGAATCTGGGAGAGAGACAATTTGCAAACATGTGTTGATGTGTTCCCGTAGGAAGCCAGGTACTAAATCATCACCTTGCAGCTTGCATGCAGATTCATCCAGGGAACCTATTTAATTAGGGGATAAATTTAGAAATCAATTATTATTTGCAGAAACAGTTTCTTTCCCTCTAATGAGGCTGCAAGGATTCACCCCCCTCTGCCTCTTTCCCATGACCTTTGTGTATGCAGATCAAGGGTGGAAATGTCTCTCCTTTCTCAGTGTAGGTGGCCCTTTGTGGGCAGCTGCCGTACAGCTTTCCCCGAGACTCTGTTAGGACAGCGAATGGGGGTACAACCGTGAAACCATGCTGCTTTTGGATCTGATGGTGTGGTAACGATGGGGGCACCAGGCGTACTGTTAATGGGGACGTGGATTAGTCTTTCCTAATGGGGTAGGGGATGGGAAGCTATCTGAACTTGATGGGAAGGGGAAAATAAGGATGAAGGACTGGAATGGGGTGGTAGCCCTGTTGTTAACGATGGGAGGGAAGGATGGGGGGCAGGAAGAGCCTCATGAAGCATTTCCGCTGGCGGGGAACGCTGGGCAACCTGGCTGGGGAAGGAGCGGGACCACGTGGGGTGGTGTGGGTTGATCGTGAGTTGGGAAAGGTTCTGCAAAGCTGGGTTAGGGCTGCAGTGACAGCAAAGCAGGACCTCCTCCGCCTGTTTGGAACGATGTGGCACTGGCGGGCTTGAGCTACAAACAGAGCTGGAGGAACTTCTGGGCAAGCGCAGCGGCTGGAGACCTCCCTGAGCCTGGCTTGGGCTAACACCACAGGGCATTGCACCCCGGCACCATCGCAGGCGTTTCCCCGACCCTCGCACAAGGGCTGGCACCCCCCGCACGGTAATGGGGGGTGTTGTAACGGCCTGGCCACCCCCTGGCAGTGCTGCAGGGTTTTCTAGCGGCCCAGGCTTGCTCTCTTATTTCAGCAGGTGAAGCACTTGTTGCCAGACATGGCTAGCATCCCTGCGTCTCCACCTCCACTGCTGGAGAAAGGGACCCTGCTTGTGCCAACCTGGGGTGGTGATCTTGTTTGTGAGGACATTGCTGCTTCGGGCTTCGGTCTCTGCCACTTCGTCGCTTCTAATCTCTGACAAATTGCTTAGCTTCTCTTTTGACTTACCCACTTTTAAATGGGGAAAAATTATTTTGCCCACAGGCTCTGAGAAGCCTTAATAAATTCAGTTACTTTTATTATTTTGGATTTTAATGTCTCCTCATCTTACGATGCCACTTTCTGAGCCCTCCAGCGACTTCTCTGTGCTCTTAGATCAGCTGCTTTGAGTCCAGTTCATTTCAGTGCGAGTCAGTCCAGAGAGAGGTAAGGATTTTCACAGCTATGTCTCAGTAAACCCTTTTGCTTCTAGCAGCCTGACGGCTTGCAGCCTCCCACCACAGCCCTTTGCTCCAGGGCTGAGGCTGCCCAGGTGGTCTCTCCTGCTCAGAGGGGGTCTGGCACCCCAGGACGGCATCCTCGGGGAGCGGCAGGCTGTTCTTGCATAGCCCTTGCTGTGCTTCTCTCCCTTCCTGCAGAAACCCAGTGGTGCTTGGCCAACGGGAGGCTCTCAGTGTGTCCCTGGCTGATGGCATCCCTCTGGGGTAGATAAATGTGCAGGTCTTTCCTGGGTTAAGGTGTAATACTGGACTGTCAGAGAGAAGTGCAAGAACTCGTTTCTGTAAGTAAGAGCTGACTTTGGGGTTTGTGAGTAGCCAAGACAGAACCTGAGTGCTTGGGTGGTACCTGGGGTACCTGGGAGGCTTTGGGGAACTGAAGGCTTTCCAGGGAGCGAGTGCTCAAGAGCCTCTCCCAGAAAAGAGATAAGACCCTTAGTCCTTTTTAACCACGGCGGATGACTGCCTTGACAGCAAGGGAAGGGACCCTCTTAGTGTAGGAGCCCCGTCGCGATGCATGTGGAAGGGCTCCAGCAAATGTTTATTCCCGGTAACTGATATTTTTGCCTTTTTGGGCAAGGCTATGCCCAGAATTTTCAGGCTACTTGGCTTTTGATGCACCCACCTGGTGCTCCAGGTGACACAGGCTGAAGAGCCCAAGTTATCCACTACCTATTTTTTTCCTCAAAATCCCCAGCCAGCAGCCGGCTCCTCTCCCTTGCACTGCTGGCTCCTTCTCCTTGGAAAAGGACGTCTGTCTTTTAGGAGGGTGAACCGTCCTAGTGTTTGTCTCTCTAGAAAGCGACGAGACCTCCTTTCTCCTTCCCCACTTTCTTCTCCTTCTCACCCCATCCCACCCCGGCATGTGGGGAGTTTCTACTGGGACCTCCCAGTGCTCAAGAGCTTATTGGGAGGGGAGGTCCGTGGAGGAACCGTGCTAGAAAAATTACTTTGCTTCACAGTTTGAGCAGTGCCCTGAGCTATCAAACTACCTTATCATTTTAAGAGCTATGTTTCCCAAAGAGAGACATTTAAAAATGCATAGAGGTTATAAAGCACTTGGCTAGTTTTAATCAAGCTCTGAGCGATGCTCACCCCTCGAGGCCGGCACCGTTTGCTTGCTCCTCGGCGTACGCTGTGCAGAACGGCGGATGCTATAAAACGAATGTAGCGCTCTGCTTTGTTGTGAAGCCTGCCTGGCTTTGCAACGCTCTTCAAGTCACCTGAATAGGTCACATTGCCCTTCTGCTCCTGCTGCAGCTTGCAGGGAAGAGAAGCACGGTCCCCGCTGCGTGGCCTGTCCCTTCGCCTGTGTGACAGCCCTCCTCTGCCCCTCAGTGCCCACCCTGCTGTGCCGGGCTGCCCTCTGCCCTCTGCCCTGCTCTGTTCCCAGCTCTCAACTCCTGCAGAAACTCAGAGTCAAAGAAAAAGTTGCGGTCGCTGCTGTCACCTGCACAAGGAAGAGGCCGTAGGGGTATTTGTCCAAAAATTGAATGTTTTCTCTTCGCACAAGCCTTATCTAGTGCCGTAATGACTCCTGGGGCTGCTCCGCTGCCATGGTGTCTGTGTTTGAGGCGCTGCTGGCTGTCCTGGAAAAAAGCATCATCACCCCAGCCTCACCGGCAAATGCCTGTGTCAAGGAAAAGAAAGCAGGAGGGATGCAGGCAGGTTGGGGCTGACGGAGCATCTTCTCTCTTTTGCTGTGGGACTTGGGGTAAAATATCGGCAGAACCCACCTGGCCCCGTCTCCATGTGCCAGCATTTGCTACCCACTTGGGGACCGCGTGCTGCCACTGCAGGTGATGCACACTGCCTTACCCGTGCCTTGCCCGTGCCTTGCCCACCCACACGGCTGCCTTCCTCGTGCTCCCTCAGCTGCTGTGAAAAATCAAGCGAGTGGTTATCGCACGCAGCAGCTCTTGCTCAGTAGCCTCCGGTTGTGTCATTAGACACTTCAGATCCGTTCAGGCTCCAAGCGAAGCTCCAGTGTCACTGTGCAGGCAACAATCTGCAGTGGCAGGTGACGGCACTCCAAGCACCGGCACCTTGGCTTAGCTGAGCTGTGCTTGGGCTTGAGGATTAAATAGGGTTATTTTCTTGCCCAAGTGCGGTGGGAATAGACCCTCTAATGCCTGTAGCAGTCCTGCAGGAGCCCAACTGGGGTTTTCAGACGTGCTGGAGTTACGTGCCGGGCTGGAGCAGTGACAGAGAGATGTCCCGTGAGGCACCGGGTGCGGGCTGGCACCCGCAGCGGGGCAGACCAGGTCCCTGCAGGGCTCAGGGCTGAGCGGAGTTGCCTGCCCTGATGCAGCAGATCTGCCGGTCCCCTGCATGCTGCTGAATTTTCTGAGCCAGGACATCCCTACCGTCTTCATAAAAAGCTGTCTCATTTAATCCATCTTTAAAACAGCGACGGGCCAGGGCTGGCAGTGTTGTGTGCCCGTTACCTGTAGAAAAGCTTCCTCATCAAAGACATTGATTTCTTTAACAGGGATTAATAGTTGGACCATCAAAAACTGGTGCTTGTGCCTTTCAAATAGACTTCTTTCCCCCCATTTATCAGCTCTGTCTCTTGTTGGTTTTGAGGATCTGGAGTAAGTGGGGAACAGAAGACTTTTGCAGCTTTCCTCATGCATCTCTACAGCAGCAGCTTTCATGGATCAGCAGCTCTTTCTCCTGTGACAAAAGAATCGGCTCTTCCTTCTTCCTTGCACCTTATAGTGCTCTTTCCAAAGTGAACCCTGTGTCTCTGTTGGGTGAGCCGGGAGGCTCCAGAGAAGTGGCAAAGCTTGAGCTTTTCAGTAAAACCTCAAAGCACCTCCAAAGCAAACTCCTGTGCCTTAACTGGGGGATGGGGACGGAGGAAGGGGAGAAGGCTGCTAAACAAAATCTGCGTGTCGAGGCTCTTTCAAGCACCGTGTTTGCACCCATCCCTCTTGCAAGCCTGCCCTTGCATCTCTGCAGGATGCGCAGGAGGGGCTGTGACACTTAATTTGCTTTCCTTTGCCTTTTTTTTGGATGAAGGCTGCATCAGCCGGGTGGATGGCACTGTCAAGGGGCTGCGGCTGAGCCTCCCCGGTGCTGCTGCAAACCTGGATGTCTCATCTCTCCGAGGAAGCTGCACCCAGGAGCTCTCTGCCAGCTGCTCTTCCAGACCCAGCGTTTCTCATTCAAACCAAGATGACCCGTTGTGTTGACCTGCGTGCGAGTAATTTCTATAGGATTGGCTTAACATGCAGCAGCGCCGTCTGCCTGCGTGCAGTTGGCTTCCACCGCTGGTCAATGGGAGCCTCTGCTGACAAATAAAAATGGAATTGAATGGAAGGGAATTAAAAGTCAAAAGGGCCCTGTAATAATTTTAGAGCGCCTGAGGCGCCACACTGAAGCCCTGGCATTATAAATAAGGGTAATGTACTAGAGACTGAATTGCAATCAAAGCAGCTGTAAGAACGTGGAGCGTGTGCTGAGCTTCTTTAAGGTGCGTGGAGTCAGATTATGGTCTGTAAGCAGTGCAGGCAAATCAATATCCACTCGCTGACCTGTATAGGGACCCTAAAGCCTGCGATTGGAAAGGCCGAAGGGATGTGGGAACAGTGCAGAGGGCTCCAGAGCCAGGAGTGAGAGAGCTGTATTGGAGCAGCCCGACCCTCCGGTTGTCTCAAAGTGTTTCCACGGGCTGAGCTGGGGAAGAGTCCTGGACAGAGCTGTCTCTGTGCTCCCTGCTCACCCTGTCTCATCTCCTGGATCATCTGTGTGATGATGCAGTCTGCTGACCTCTTGCTGCATTTCATAATAATTATATCTACCTGAAATATTCTCTTTAAAAGAAAAAAACCACGAAAACAAAACATGTCTGTGAATAAGGTTGGTGGGAGGATGGGAAGAATCCAAATGTCCTGGCTGAGTTCACTGTTCCTGACATTAACTGGAGTAAATCCAGTACCATCACTGGGCTCACGACTGTAACACCAGCTCATGGGAAACTGCACGGGCTGCCCCAGAAGGGCTGGAGCCGAGTCGGAGGGTCGGGCAGGGAAGTGTAAGTGTTGATGTTGGTGGCTGCTGAAGCTGGGCAGATGCTGTGGGCCACCCTTGGGACAGCTGGTGCAATTGCATGGCTCTAACAGCTCGATGGTGAAACGTGATGGCAGCGAGGAGAGCCCTTCTTGTGTTGGGACTCACTGCCTGACTTCAAGTGCCGGCGGCTGAATTTACCAGCTCAATGCATTTATTCCCTTACATCCCTCCCAGCCACCGTGGGCTGTGCGTGTCCTGCTTTGCGCCACGTGCAAGATGAGAATCCCTTTTTCTGCAAAAGGTGAATGGGCTTGGGAAGAGCACCAGGCGAAGGGGTGCCATGTACCTCTGCGTTGTGGGTGCAGATGTACTCACAAACCTTGCTCCCACCAAATCGCTGCCTGTGGGGAGACTTTTACTGGTAAACAGGTGTAAATCTTCAAGCTCACAAGCTGAGATGCATGTGGTAGGCGTCCAGCTCTTCGAGAAACCGGGGGTGCTGGTGTTCATGAGGGGAGAGTTGCTCATGAGGGGTGCTTGGTGGCTCCTTGCTGTTGCCAAAAGCATCAACAAGCTCAGCCTGGGAGTCACCCCTGCACGGGGCAGAGTCTGTGCAAAGCTCTTCTTAGCGTTTTCTGAAAAGTCTCCGGGAAGGATTTTTGGCCAAGGCACTGTGAAGGTGGGAACACCACCTTCTCGTCACAGCTTTCTGTATTCGTGATGCCCTACTGGCAGCGTGGGAGGGGGCTGTGCGCTGGCTGGGTCTGGAGGTCGGATGTCCTGGGGCTGCACGGAGGCATGTTGTCGGCTTTGCAGGGGTGACAGAGCAGGCGCTTGTGCTGATGTTTTGTCTGTCACCTGCCTTCGATAGTGTGGATGGTGAGGTGGTACCGACGGTGCCGTCCCTGGCGAGCGCCAGTTCTCCCTGGAAGCACGGGGGGATGCTCTGCCCCGGGGCTGCTCTGTGGCTGCCCTCGCCCCTGTGCCTCTCCAGCCTGGCCGTGCAGAGAGGCAGGACCTCCATCTGAATTGAGGAGGCTTTCTCATTTTTTGGGTTCCTGTTGAGCTTGGGATCTGCCCTCAGTCGTGTTGCTCTGATTATCAGCGATCCTTCGGTGGCAGCTCGGCTCTTACCACATCTATGTGGTCTTTGAGGCGGCCGGTCCCAGGAGCATGCCCGAAACCTGGCTTCTCCTCCTTCTCCTTCCAGGCAGTTTGAGCAAAGCCTAAAAATAGCCAAACCCACTTTACTGCAAATCCCATCTTGCCCTGGGGTACCTGACATTTTGCCCATCCAACGTCAGACGTGCGATGCTGCTGGCAGAGCAAACGAGATGCAGAAAGAGCGCCCCAGCCTGCCCACAGCGTTGGTGGGAGTGCCCCATGGACCACCCCAAGACCAAGGCTCCCTGAAGCCCTCCTCCATCCAGCACCATCCCCGGACACGCACTGTGTCCCAGCAGACAGGCACAGCGCTGAAGCCACCCCTGACATACCCTGCAGGTGCAGCCCTGTGTTCCTCACAGACCAGGGCTTTGAAAAGAGATGATCAGAGGGAGCTTGTAATCTCCCCCCCCCCTTAAACTTCGGAGCTTCTCTATTACTTTTTACAATCTGCAGCTGCGTTTTTGTGTTGCCCTGGGGAGTACTGCAGGGGTAGCAGGGGAGTAGATGTAGAAGGGAAGGAACATGTTAAAAAATGAGCAGAGGGGAAGGGGAAAAAAAAATAACCCACTACATTGCCACCAAAAGCCCCAAACCCTTAGAACTGTTAGGGCCTGTTTGACTGCAGAATAGTCCCCCGGGGAGCATGGGGCAAGCCCCATTACTAGAGTCATTTTGGAGCTAGTCTGCACAGAGAGCGATAATCTATTCCGCAGGGAGCAATCCTGTGCTGGCAAGGGCACTGGGGAGAGCTCTCTGTTTATGACTTTCTGCATAAATTTGTTTTATTAGCATAAGTGGTAGCTAGCACCAAAGAATCTATAAACTAACACTTCACCGGAGGTTGGTGCCTCTGGAGAACATTAACTCAGAAGAGCCCCTGGACTAATAGCAGGAGAAATGGGGTTGCAGCATTAGGGGTGACGCACAGGCAAGAAGAGGACGACGCAGTTGTCAGTGCTGGCTTTTTGTGCAAGATGGGATCGTGTTTCTGAGCCTGCTGTAAAAGGAAATATAATCGCTAAACAGACCTCCAGCTTTCCCCCTGCCAACAGATTAAGACGGTGAGTTGTGCAGGTGAGCTGCAGGGGGCAGGTCCTGCTGGGATGAAGCAGGTGGTGAGCAAAAAGGCAGGAGGAGCCTGGATCCGTGCACTGGAAATTACTCACAGGCTTCCCACCTGTCAGGCCAAGGATTTGGTCCTTGTTGTGAAGGTGTCCGCTCTGCAGGGTCTGAGCAGCGCTCAGGAGCAGAGAGGAAGGGGAGCACGAGGAGGGTTTGGTTATCCGGGGGTGGGGAACCATGCAGGGATGAACTGCCGTAAGCAAAATGGCTTATTTTAATAATGACCTTCAAGAATTAAATAAAAATACAATAATCATGGTAGATTAGCAAGAACAAGCCAATTAAATACAAAACAGGCTTTGTAAAATGCCATGACAGATAAGGCAGGGCTGCAACCTCCCGAATAACTGATGAATGTTGAAGCATTGCATAAGGTGGGGGGGGGGCTGGGGGGAGCTATTGAATATTTCAAGCCTGGCAGCCTGCCTTGGAGAAGGCAGAGGTGAAAAGGCTATCTCTGCCTGCTCTCTGCCTTCAGTAAAACAGAGCGGGAGGGGGCGGAGAGGAGGGAGAGGAGGTGGGTAAGGGCGGCCAGGAGCCCGAAGGCACGGAGTAACAATCCTCCAACTTTAATATCTGCTGTTTCGTTTTATATTCATCATGTCAGCATAATCTGCTTTTATGGGAATCGTCTTGGTTCCCAACCAAATGCGTTTAGGCCCTTTTGCTTTTAAGTTTGATTGTAATACGAGTTGAAGACTTCAGTGAAATGTTTATATGTAAGGATTGTAGCAACAGTGAAGAGAAAAATGGAATTAGAGAATCGGTTGGAAGGGATCTTGCTGTGGTCGCTGCTGTCCCCTGCCTTCCCCCACCTTGTCCTGGGTGGGTGACCTTCTGATGGGCACGAGCCCAGGTCAGGGTCTGAGCCCCGGGAAGCATTTTGTTTGGATCACTTGTTTGTTTTCCAAGGAGAACGTGGAAATTGTAGTTTTATGGGACCCAGAGCCTGAGGAAGGGCAAAAAAGGAGAAAGTGCTCTGTGTGCCCTTTTCTTAAATTCAGACCATCATTAGGTGATGTCGAAGGCTGGTGGGGCTGCGGGGGGAGGCAGTGCTGCCCTTGGGCTCAGCTGAGCTGTGTGATGGGAGACGAAGGGCAGGTGGGAAGAGTTGGGGGCAGGCAGCCAGGAGGGGCTGGAGAGGAGACATCTCTGCTCGTGTCGCAGGAGGAACAGGCTCCTCAGGTCTTCTGCTCTGCTGTGGGGTGGAGAAACACGATCGCCTGTGGGCTTTGGATGGGGAGAAGGGGTCTGGCTGGCTGCTGCAGGGGAGGAGGACCATCATCATCCCTTCTCTGCTGTTCTCTGTTGGGTGCAGTGAGCAGGTAGGAAGATGGCATGGCAGATGTTTTGTGGTCTGTTTGGCTGTTTTACTCAGTGTTTTACCCCTGAAGCTGTGTTTGAACTCCAGCTGAGAACTCCCCGTCTGCTAGATGCCGAGATTTTAAATAGCTATAGACTACAAGTGCTTTTCCATTGCTGCCCATTTAAAACCTTAACTGTATCTCGTTCTGTTTTGGTGCAAGAATGCCCTTAATTTGTTCCAAAAGCATTTGAAAGCTCTGATAACAGGTAATCTTGCTTCAGACTATTGCATCCTTTCTGATGGACGGGCTATCACTGCTTAACTACTGTGTAGACAGTGGAGTGACAACGCGTGTCCAGTGAAACACAGGCAGTGTAATATTCACGTCAAGTATATGAGGCCAAGAAACTTCCCTGCGTTTGGATATTGAAGGGTTGAGCAGCTAACAGGGTTTGAAAAGGCTTTTCTTTTTTTGTAAGCAGTGAATCTGATTGAAGGCTCATGATGTCCTGGCAATGCTGGGAGTGGTAATGGCCAGGTTTCCTGCAACACGGGCCGCAGGGGTGAAGAGCATACAGGTATTTATAAAATGTATGGTAAATGGTACCCAGGCTTGGCAAGTCAACTTGCGTCAGAAATTGCCTGGCTGCTGGGTTTGCTTAAAATTGTGAAATGAATGTTAAATTGAAGTTTCTACTTTTGGAAGAGACCTTTTGAAAATGAAACAGGCTTATCTTCAGTCTAGGCTAAAATCCAAAAAATTGCCTGTATCTCAGAACTCCCCAGAAACGTTCTCTGTGATCCTTTTGAACATCCCATGCAAGGGAAAAAAGATTGGAGAAGGATTGACCCTGGAGTCTTTTTCCCTGCTTCCTTAATGTCATGTAGCCTTTGGAAACCGTAGTGGTGGGGTCCTGGTGGGGCACCCGCATCAGGTCTGCGCTGTGGTCTGGGTGATATAACCTCCTTTCCTGAGCTATTTTGTAAAGGTCTGCTGCAGGGATGTGTGTGATGAGTGTGTAATACTGTAAATCATCCTCTCCTACGGGTGACTGTCCCTCTGAACAGAATTAAGATGGCTTTGCATAGCCGGAGTCCTGTCTCTTGAGGCTTCTGTGCTGTCCCATGGCCTGTTTGCCTCTGTAGGAGAGGTTGTGATATCTGTCCCAAAGCTGAGTTACTGCTTTTAGTCCTACAAGTAGCATTTGTTGCGATTTTAATTAGACAAGGAGATGCTTTTCAGTACAGACCTTTGAAGTGTTGCTAGGAAAACTAGCAACACTAGCACCACTGACTGCAGTTAAGCAGCCCTGATATTCCTCTTGATTTGTTCTTACTTTTACCGCTATAAGAAACCTTCTGCTTTAGCTTCTTTGGAGGTGAGAGACGCAAGACTGGTTTCATTAGATTCCCAGGTGTTGTGCGGGCTGCTGTCCTGAAGTGTGAGCCGCAGGGCTGGCTCGATTTACAGGGTAAAGAGTGAAAGCAACACCTCTTGCTTCAGCAAACAGCTATTTATATTAAAGGAGGGAAGGGATCATTAGGAGCAGTCTTACTGCAGTGGCAGAGGTATGACAGGGAGTTCAGGTGTCCCCTCCAAAATGCAAGCGCGGGCTCATGATGGATCCCATGCATGGTCAGGAGCTGTTTAGTTTTTCTCCTTCGAGTGCTCAGATGTCCATAGAGATTGGGGATAATGGGAGGCAGAGATAATGAGCACAGCCCTCCGATTAGATTCAGGTGACAGTGCGGCCGGCTCAGGTATGTCAGTAGTGTAATTAGTGAGGTGCTGAATCAGGGAGTTGGCAGTTAATGGGGTAACCTTGTCCCTGCCCTCAGCTGGGCTGTGCAGCGAGGGGGGATCCTGCAGGACCAGGGGCGTGATGGGGACTTCTGTGTAAGCAGGGGGTGGTTGGCTCCGTTTTAATCCACAGTGGAAAGCCAGGAGCTTGCTGCTGCAAAATGTATTGATTTCAGGGGTAAAAAAAATTGGTCTTGAAGGATTGAGAGGGGTTTTTTTGCTGAGTTGGGACGTGGGTCTGTAGAAGTGGAAGCGCATAGTCTTGTAGCCTGCGTGGCTACTCATGAGCCAGCACCCGAGTGTCTTGAAGCATCTTATCCTGAAAGGTGTGGGTAACTCCTCGGGACAGCCTCAGCTTATTCCTTCCTTCATCTCCACTGGGAGCTGGAATTGGATGTGCTTTTGCCCAGCTAGGTTCAGGAAAATGAAATGCAAAATGCCACCGCTGTTCCCTGGCTGCTTTGCCCGCAGGGGAACAAGCCCTGTCCTCCCCTCTGACCCTCCGCAGCCAAGGTGCGGAGGAGGACCTCGTCTGGGTTCCCACCATGGTGCCAGGGCAACCTGAACTCATGCTGTCAGCCTTTCTGGAGCAGACACGCCACGCAGACCGCAGGTCATGGTCCGTTATAGCCGGTCGCTCTTCCCAAATAGGAGGGAATTGAATTTGGGTCTCCCACAAAGCAGGTGATTGCCGAAGCTGTGGGCCCAGTGACTAAGAGGACCTGACTTGCTTCCCATTGCTTATATTGCAAATGGAAAAACAAACACAAAAAAAGAGGTGGTGGAAGGAGAAATATTTTGGCTCATTTTGAGCTAGTATTTTTTTTTCGGTTTTGATTCGGCTGCCAGACTGCCAAATCAGTTCTTTGCAGAGATCCGTTTAAAACTTGATGGGCAGCTGTGGAGCTGTCAGCGCTCCTGCCTGTGTCTGCTGCTGCCTGGCCAAGGCAGGAGCTGCGGCTGAGGCTTGGAGCTGCTGGCTCTGGCTGTGCTGGAGACTGCAGATCTGGGGCTGACTTTTGGTTACACGGTGCCTGGATTGTCCGAGCCCCTAATTAGTCAGGTGGGGTGCCTAAGTCAGGGGAAGCTGCCGCAGTGGATGTGTGCGCCGGGATGCTGTAATCCCGGCTCCCAGGGTGCTTATGCTGTAAATCAACATCAGGTGGGATGTAAAACTAACAGAAGGCTGCGGAAGAAGACATGCAACCCCAAGGTCAATAGGTATTTGTCAAGCCTGGTGGTTCTTTCTTCTTGCTGGTGCTCATTAGTCTGTGCTGGGAACGTCACTGTTAAATACAGCTGTAGTGCTACCTCGCAACCCAGAAGAAGGTTTCCATTGTAAACGCCAGCAGAGTATGCAGTGATGTCTGCGTTTTGGCTTGCTTGGCACCAACTGTCCGCCCTCCACCCTGTGCCAAGCAGCAAACCTCCCTTGGGCTTGGCTGCAGATCTCTAGGAGCTTCTGCCAGCCTTTCTGCTGGGAGAGCTACAGGAGGTTAAAGGCACCTTGTGCAATGTTATTTACTGTTGCCTTTCTAGTCTAGAAATCCCAAGGCACATTGTAGCCCCTTGCTTTTTATTAAGGAAGACAACTGTTACTGTTCATATATGGGGGAAATAGCAGACAGAGGCCAAAAAACGATGCTCAAGCTCATCCTGTAGATCAGAAGCAGTAGTAGGGGTAAAACTCAAAAGTCCTGATTTCCAGGACCGCTAAGAATACCGTCTTTTAGCATCATGGAGAAAACCGACCCTCAGTTGCGTGTTTTGTCTCTGCAGAGATGTCGGGAACCGTGGCTGACATTTCGCTGGTGCACTGGAAGCAGCAGTGGCTGGAGAACGGCACCCTGTATTTCCATGTCTCCATGAGCAGCGCCGAGCAGCTGTCCCGGGCCACCCCTCCCAGCCTCCAGGAGCCTTCGGAGATAGTGGAGGAGCAGATGCACATTCTTCATATCTCGGTCATGGTGAGTCAAAGCTGCCAATGGCATCAGAGGGGACAGAGGACCCTCTGGGAGGGGATGGCGGCTGGCAGCCAGGTCGTGGTGAGAGGGTGGTGATACGGAGCAGGGTGGCGAGTCCGGTTTGCAAATGTCCGTGTCCCTTCTCGGTTGGACCTCTAGAGAGGGAGAGATGTGTTTGAATGGGCCAGGAAAAAAAAAAAAAAGAGTGGTTGGTCTTTTAAGAAAATGAAATAAAATAAAACAACAGACAGTAGGGAAGAAGCTGTTGGGAGGGTGACAAGGAAGCTTGTGGTTCCTCCTGCCTCTGCTGGCAACTGGCGAGGGGTGTTGGTGGAGCGTTTCTCCTTGGTCTTGCGTTTGGGCATGTGCAAAGGCAAGATTTTGGGCTTGATCATTTCTTTCTGAAGCCTTCTGAAATGGAATTTTACCTATCAAGTGAATATGGGCTGTGGCATGATCCTTCTCTTGCAAAGGACGAGCCTGACCTAAAAGTAAAAAGATGATCCAGATGCTTTGAATGTCTCCATCTCAGGTGTTTATGTGACCTTTTATTAACAGATCGTGTATGTGCTCTGTTGCCTTTTAAAATGCTTATTTCAGTATCTTATGAGGTGGTTGCCTGTGTATTTGGATCTGGTCCATCATTCCTCCGTGCTTTAGAGCCCCATCTGTGAAATGGGACTAAATGTATTGTCCCTTAACTCCTGTTGGGATAAACTATCCCGTCAATAAAAGAAAACAAGAAGTTAGGCTTGTAGGTCCTGTGTATATGCGTGTCATCTGTTTGCCCAAAGAAAGTCTTTCATAGGATTGGGGATCCCATTGCAGCAACCCTCTCCAAAAGGTGCATCTGTTCATATCTCCGAACGCGTGCGTCATCTCCACGCCTTCTGTCCTTCCTTTTGGAAGGAGAAGCAGAGACGATGGTTGCACAATGCCTTTTTTTTTTTCCCCATTTGAACAAGCGGCTATTTGGCTTTTACAACTTAAATCTGGGGTTTTTTAGAGTGTCTCAGCCCTTGTCAGTGGGGCTTTAGATTGAGCACTGAGTGCATGTGAGCATGGAGAGGGGCTTTGCATTAAGGCTGTTGGGCAAGATAAGAGACAGTATGGTATCAGGATGGCAGAAGGGAGAGGAATCGGGGACTGCAGCTTACTGGGTTGGATAGGGAACGTTTCTTATGTCCTGCTAAAAATGTCAGTGTGATGGAGTTTTGGAGGGGGGAAAAAAGGTAAAACTGGTATACTTAGAAAATGAGCCTGAAGAAATAAGTGAGAGACAGAGCAAGGAATGAAGACAGCAAAACCCAAGTCTGGGACGTGAACAGCTTGATCCCTGGTTTCAGTGTGGGATTGCCTGGCTGTTGTGGGCAAACCTGAGCCACGGAGAAGAGGCCTGTGGCTGCAGGGGGACACTGGCTCTGGAGCCTGGTGATCACTGCAATTGCTTGAAACGCAGATTTTCTTTAGTAGGGAGAGAGTCAGTCCTGGTCCTCAGACCTTGCTGAAGCTGATCTTTCTGAAAAACATCATGATGATTGTAATGAAGTGATGCTTTGGAGAGAGAAATGAGTTTCTTTGAGAAATTCCTGCCTAGAGCCTTCATTTGCTGTACCTCAGAGCTCAGGAGCAGCGATGCCGGTGGGCTGGAGCTGAAGGCATCGCCGTGCATGTCACAGAAGAAATATTTTTGCACTCTAATCCTGGGTTAGCCAATGAAGATATGCTTTGCCACATCTCGCTGAAGCCGGTAGCATGGCAGCATCCGTGGCTTTGTTGTGAGAATTAACTCATGCCCTGAGCCTCTCCTGCCCTTCTGCAAAAGCAAGGGGAAGACAGGAGCGTTGCTCCTGCACAGAGTGAGCCGTAATTCCACTTTCTTTATAAATCCTGATGCTCCTCGCAACAGGAGCTGAGGACCCAGCAGGGATGTGGGTCTGGGACAGGATCGGGGCTGCATGCATGTCCCTGGGGAGGCAGAAGCCCTGGGTGTTTCTTTCTGGGTCAGGATTGCAGCACAGACTTGAAACTTTGCCCAGGTTTTTTTAGAAGATTCATTAACTTCTGAGTGAACCCAAGCCAAGTTTTGAGTTACTAGCAGAAGATAAATGTGTCTTTTGTTGGGTATTTTCCCCCCTCAAGACGACATGGAGTTCTGTAGCTAAAGTAAAATGGGGTGAAAGTCTTTGTTTCTTGGGTGAAATATTTCATCCGAGTCCCTGGGCTCTGTTCAAGCTGCTTTCCCACGCCTTTACTTTCCTCCCTGACCCCAGCTAAATTGCATCCCGGAGAGCCCCCATCACTCGAGCCCTCCTGCCTCCCCGGCAGCGGGGTTCCCCGGCCGTGCCATGCTTGGCAGCCGCCGGATCCCGGCGCGGGGGGCTGTGTGGTACCCCCCTCCTGTCCTCCCCTGCGCCCACCGTGTCTGTATCCCTTCTCCTGCCTTGAGATGCAGCTGGACATCCCTGTGTCATCCTTTCCAGCTTCTCAAATACCTTTCCTCCTGATTCCTGCTTTATGCCCGATGTCTCCTGCGTGCTTTCTGTAGACTGAAACGCTGTTCCCGCTACGCAGGAGGAGTTTCAGCCCACCCCAGCGCTGCCTTGGCATTCAGGGTCTGCGTGGCCCGTTCATCATCAGCCCAGCATCTCGCTACGGGGGACACGAGGAGACACGGGAAAGTGCTTCCTTCCATCTCCTTTAAGTGGCTGTAACACTTTTACCTGTCTCCTCGCCCTCCAGCTCAGTTATAGGAAGCCGGGGAAGGTTTGCCTGGGGGATCTCGCTAATCCCCTGCTTGGGGAGTACTCAGGGAAAGCTTTATTGGGCAGCGAGACATCTCCAAGCCGAGCTCCCTCTGACGGGAACGTTATTTTGGATTTCTGTAGATGTTTATGACTTGGCTGGTTGCTCCTGCTCTGCCTCTGAAGCCAAGAGCCCCTCTGTGCTGCGTGGGGGCTCCAGGGGGGTGTAAATCCTGGGTTTACTCCTTCTTCCAGTGATTTTGGCTGTTGGTGTGTGACTTTCTGGTTTGATGTGGGTTTGCTTCCAGTGCAGCAGGAAAGGGACCACTGGTGTCCGTGACCCCGTGTCCCTGGGGCCACAATCTACCCCTGCAAAAGCCGTGGGCACTGGCTGACCATGACCCTCTTCACACCTCCTTTCCTGAGCTCAAGGGCATCTTTGACAGCAAAATAATACTTGATTTTTATTTTTTTTCCTTTCCTCACTGTTTTTTCTTAATCTCTCCCCAATGAGACGTAACATTAATTACTGCAGTTAAAGGGAATTCAGTCTCCATTGCTGTCTGCCACCCCTTTCCTTGTGACTTGAGCATCTGAAATTCGTCTCCCAAGTGAAAAGAAGGGGAAAAAACAAATATGCAAATGCTAGATTTTATTTATTTACCTTTTTTTTTTTGTGCAGCATCAAGTAGAAAGGAATCAATGTTTTTGTCATTATGCCTGTTGTGTTTTTTTCCCCATAATCTTAGCTGTCATTTGCGTTTAATTGTGTTGTTTCCTCTTGTGTGGAAGTAAATCTTATCTGTTTTGGATTAAAATTCAATGAAGGTCACAGCAGCTCGAAAACTTACCAGGCGGCAGCAATTAATGTTCATTTGGCTTTGATAAATTGGAATGTTCCCCACAATAGGACTGGAGTGGATTTCAGAAGCAATAATTCTTCCATTAACTCAATGATTCCCCGCGTGATGGAGTGTCTTGTCACTGCTCTGTTTGTCATCTGTCACTTCAAGGATCTGGGCATATGCCTGATATGATTTATCATGATTATTGGGGCTGCTTGTGTCAAAACATTTTAAACGACTAATTATTCGAGCCTTGTAAATTGTTGAATTTAACAAAACATAAGAGATATTTTGTTGTTGTTGTTGTTCCCTACCATCTTGTGTCCCAGTTTAATTGTTGCTCTGCGTCGTGGTAAATTCAGACCCAGGGCCACGTCCAGCAGCATTCGCCACAGGTGGGGGCTTATTTGCCGGGCTCTGGGGAGGTGGAGGAGTGGGGATGGGTAGGACAGGCATGTTTTATCTCTGCGTTGACCCGCCTCGCAGACCTTCGGTAGGGCCCTTGTACCCCGCGGCTCCTCCTGGCCCTGCGGGTGCCCAGGATGCAGCTTTGGGAAGAGGATGCAAAGCTGCATCCCATCCCGCTGGCGGAGGGACCAGCCGCTCCGCTCCCGCAGGTGTGGCTGCCAGTGCCATGGGTTGGGTTTGCCTCCCGTAAGCCTGTGCGAGCGATGCTGGCAAAAGCCCTGGCTGTGGGAGATCAGAGCCGGGACCCTGCCTGCGTGGTGTGCAGGTGTGCAAATGAGCTATGCGTTGCCTCTCTTCCGTCTCCAGCAGAAATAAGGTGGGCTTTTTTGAGAACGGTAACAAGCAAAAGCCTTGTTTCATCTCGTACCATTGCCCTGCAAGGGAGCACTTCAGTGTCTGGAATAAAAGGTGATCAGACCTCATCAGGTGGCTTTTTTTTTATATTATTATTTTTTATTTTTAATGCCTACTTTCTGCTGGCTGTTACTGGCAGTAGACGAGTTAGCTGCTTGTTTCTATGTCTTCTAGCGGATTTTTTCAGCTCTTATTTATACAAATTTCCTTTTTTCTTCTTGTTCTCATGCATCCTGATGTTTCCCTAATGATCAGCCATTGGTGCTGTGCTCTCTCAGCCTCTGAGACGGGTATAAAGTATGCTCTTAAACGCTTTGCTCTGATTTAGCATCCTGCTCTGAAGTGGAGCTGGGGACGGGTCCTGTGTGCCCGATGCACTGTGCAGGTGGGTCCCGGCGAGCGCGGTTTCTCACGGCTGCCCCCGGCTGGGGCAGCTCCCTAGTTTCTTAAGCACTGCAGGAATATCCAAGAGCAAGTGAGGTTTTAGGAGCTGCTGCTCTCTCCTTTCTGAAGCTGCCGTCACCCAGTGAGGGCCATGACAAATGCATTCATTTGCCCTTTCTTTTTTCTTTTTTTGCCATTATCTGTGACCCGTATCACAAGCCTCCCTCCTTCCATGCTCTGCTGCCCGTGTTTCCTCGGGGAGCCTGCGTCTCATTAGGCTCTCGGCTCTCAGCTTGGCTGCACAAAGCATCGTGTGTGGGTGGCATCGTGCTTGTCCTGCGCAATCGTTGGGGTGCGATGGCAGCCGTACCCCGGCGGGACAAGCCCCTCAGTGCCGCGGCTGCCCTGAACACGGCATCTGTCCAGCGTGTTGGACGGGATGGTGGGGTCTTTTCCAAACAGCTGCGCAAGCCCAATTGCCTTTCTAGCTGCATGTGCTGGCAGGGGTTAACCTCCTTCCCATAGATGGATATAATGTCATACCAGTGCAACTGGGCTTATCCCGGCGTGCATGGCAGGGAGAGGAGGCTGAAACCCTTTGCAGAGCTGGGGCGATTCCCATCCTTCCCAGCAAACAGCTCTCTGAGGGATCACTCCATGTCCCACAGGCTTTGGAGACATCCACGTGTGGGCTCCTTCAGCTCCGGCGTTCCCCTCTGCTTGGCCATCATTTGAGTGGTGCCTCCTTTTCCTACCCGACAGTATTTTGTCCTCCTTGGTGCAAAACCTCCCAATGGATTTACTTCCCTCCTGACCGCGTGCTCGCAGCTTGCATGGCAGCGTGTCCTGCGGGATGGCTGCCCACTCCAGTGGATGCAAAACGTTGCTTGAGCCTTACTCTGGCTCCTTGCAGTGCGTCTTGCTGATGGCAGCGTTGGAACTCCTGTCAGCCAGCTCAATTGGAGGAAAAAAAAATGGTGTAACATGAGTAATGAGGTAGCAAAGAAGGCACAACATTTGTGTCATCAGTTCTGCACCAGGAGGTCAACCAGATTCATAAAACATGCACTTCCAGCTTGTGGTAAGTTTAGGAATTAATTAAGGTAGGGAGAGAATTGCTGCTGCAGCAGATTTCCTTATCTGAAACGTATTAAAAAGCTAAATTATCTCCAATGAGCTGTTTTTATTAAAAAACAAAACCAAAAAGAAAAGCCCTAAAACCACAGGAGTTGGGTTCAGTGTCTCCCTGTGTGAGAATCACATCCCTGCCCCTCATGTGTGGGGAGAGGAAAAGGAGGTGCCCATTCCAACATGCAGATGGACCAAGCATTCCC
This sequence comes from Aptenodytes patagonicus, assembly GCF_965638725.1. NCBI lineage: Eukaryota > Metazoa > Chordata > Aves > Sphenisciformes > Spheniscidae > Aptenodytes > Aptenodytes patagonicus. Next base: position 4,492,366 of record NC_134966.1, on the reverse strand, counting down.
AAATCCCTGGGGGGCGGATGGGAGCCACAGGCTCTGTGCTGTTAGCCGTTAGCACCTTGCCTGGAGCAGCGTCCCGTCAGCAGTCCTCCCCTAAGCTCTGCCCTGAGCTACTTTAGGACGGCCAAAGGGGCTGGTGGGACCTTTGCTGGGTCTAGTGGCCCAAGGCGGTGGGGCTGAGCACTTGCAGACTCTGTTGATTTGGGGACTGGAGCTCAGCACAGCTGGAAGCTGAACTTCACCCTAAAAACCTTTACCTGCCCTGTGCTGTCTGGAGCACCTTGGAGACAGTAATAAAGTCACGCACGTGCGTTTGGACTGGCGCAGGGAGGGGTCGCTGGTGGGCGAAGCTAGAAGCGAGCCTTGCGGTCCTCTCGCCCTGACGCTGTCGGTGGTGTCTGCCCTTTCCCAGGGTGGGGACATTCTTTGGCTTCAAGTTTAATTTCCATAATGTACCATTAACCAACTTTTTGTAGGCTGGGAGAAGCAGCCTCTTTCATTCACCCTCCCCCTCTTCTGTGCTCTCCTCCTCCTTTGCAGAGACGATATAAACCAGGGACTAAATGTGGTTAACGATGTGCTCTTGTATTTAGGGAATTCATTTTGGGGGGATTTGTCTTTAAAGTGCCACTTTTGTGACAATGACACCTGTTATGTTAATAATTTTTCACTAATCTCTCTCTGTTTTCTACCTTAGCTGCTGTGAATACATTAGACACTTTATAGCTTTCTATCTAGCAGATTTTTTTTTCCCCCACTGTGTTAAAATATGTAACTGGAGTGCTTGATTTGCATCTCTGATAAAGCAAGGCTGAATAAATACTCTTAGTTCATCCAAACTGAGCAGCAAACTAACTTTCTTGTGTCATCCCCAGAGCAATCAAAGTTGGTACTGGGGGAAAAGCAGCCATAGGAGGCGTTTGGGAGGGGTTTGCTTTTTGCAGATGGCATCGAACGCGTGGGAGGGATCTGCAGCTGTAGAAAATTCCCAACCTCGACGTGCTGAGAAAAGAGGATGGAGGGGAAAAAGTAAGAGCTCACGTTGGAAAGGTGGCCGGTATAGTCAGGGGGTGCTAGAGCTGGAAGGGGGATGCTGAAGTGGTGAGGAGAGGGAGAAAAACTGCAGAAGGAAGGTTTTGGAAATGGGCTGAGGAGCATCAGAGCAGTGCTAGCTCATGGCTCAAGTTGGGACACGTAGCAAGGCGCCGTGCGCGTCTGCCTTCGCCCCCGTGGCGGGTCCCTCCGTGCTGGTGGTGACAGCAAGCCGTGTATTTTTATCACGCGGCGCACTGGGCTGCGCGGGGAGTTTGCTGATTTCAGATTCTTGTCTTGAACTTGTTCCCTTCCTTCCTCCTCCTCGCTCTTCCCCTTCCCACCATCTGTCTGGGAGAAATACTTGTGCTTCTACAGCGCTGTGGGGCGTAGCTGGTAGCTTGACCTTTTCTTGGTGCTTTTTCTCTCAGCCTGGGCAAAGCAGATGGAAGACCCGGGCTTTGGTGGGGTAGCTCTGCCTTGGCTCCTGGTTTGCAGAGTGGTGAGAGAGAAAGGAGCATCCCTGTCCCGCGCAAGTCAGGTATCCTGGTGCCGTGGGTCTCGCCGAGCTGCAGGGCTCCCGGAGAGAGCAGTTCCACGTGGGAGCCCCATGCTAATCCTGTGTGTAAAGTGCCGGGAGTGTTTGATCGGTACCTTTGAAACATTGACGTAAACACAGAAATGCTTTGCAGCTACCAGCCTAGATCTAATGGCTTTAAACTGCCAGGCTCAGAACTACATATGGCATTAAAACTGTCAGGAAACTTTTTAATCCAGGAAAATCCGGTGGATGTGGAGTTCTCTGGGAGGTGCGGGGGTGGCTGGCCCCTGGCTCCAAGGTAATTGCTTATGATGGAGAGTGTTTTCCAGGGCTGCAGGCCTCGCACCGCCTGCCTCGGGGTGCTCCTCGGCTGGGTGATGGGCATGCTGGCAGGGTGCAGGGTGCTGTCCCCTCTGCTGCCTTGCCGGCGAGGCTGTGCTCCATGCTGGGGGACACCCGGCGTACTCCTTACCTCCCTGCAGGAGTGGCAAGGGCTTGCACATTGCCTCTGGCTGTCTGTCGGTACAATGCAGGCTCCGACCCTGGAGATGCGGGGAGCTGGCTGATGCTCCTCGCCCTGGGGTTTGCTTTTTCTGTTTCAGCTGCAAGGGAGAGCCTGTGGGCTCCAAGGCTGGGCTGGTCTTCAGACAAGGAGTGAAATATCTTACTTTTTCCTGCAAACCTTGTGTTATCTCCCTTCTCTCGGTAGTTATTCTTGTTTGAATGCAAGTTAGAAATGTTTGCAACAGTTAAAATGTCGTTGGTATCAGGCGTTGGCTCGTGTGAAGGTGAACTGTGACGAACCTGATGCATAATAGCTTAAAGCTGGTTGTGAAAGATTGTGCATTACAGTACTACAAGAGACTGAATTTTCATTTGGTTGGCAAATCCCAAAGATGGGAGTAAGTGTTAACGACAGGATGAAATGCAGTATCATATTTGTCCCCAAAAATATGTTGTTTGCTTTCAGTTTGGGCTTTTTTTCCATTTAAAAATAAATCGGACTTGGTTTCACAAGGCAACATTATACTGTGAAAAGGCAGAGCGCTTTTTGTTCAGGAAAGTGCCAGAATGAAATGTTTCTACTCTTCCACACTTTCCATATCCTCCCCAAAACCACTTACGCTTTAGTTTCAGCTGAGGCGAAACTGTCTGAGCAGATAAACCATTCCTTGAAAAAAACTTGCAAGCTCTTAGCGGAGTAACTGTGCCTAAACCCGAGGACATGCGGTGCCGTGGGGGATGGCGATGTGGGCCTGACGATTGCCTGACAAGTTTCTCCAGCCTCTGCAGCGCCCGGCCCTGGTGAAGGGGATGCTCAAATACCTGCTGGTGTGAAACAGGGGGAAGAAGCTCATACATACGTGATTTTTCTCTGATCATCGTAGGGCTGCTAATATATGAAAGGATTTTTTTCATGTGCATGTCTGGATCTTGCTGCTGTAGGAAGTTGGGCAAAATTCCCACCGGCTTAATTGGGAGCAACATCAGGCCAAGTGTGGTTATTTTTACCTGTCACTGCTCCCACTCTGCCTCCTCCCTCCCACCTCCATCCCCCGGGACAAGAGGGAGCAAGCTCCGTTTCAGCCTTCTGAAGGTCTCTGCCAGCTCCGAGCAGCAGCGCTGTGTTCACGATGTGCAGCAAAAGAAAAGGGGGGGGGGGGGGGGAAGTAATTGTGCTTATTTTTAAAATCCAATTATCTAAAACTGCAGGAAAATAATTATTTCTGAAGGGAGCTGTTAGAACTGGCTCGGCTTTGCCCTGGGTGGGAGTTCCCTAGGGCTGGGCTGGGCTGGATTTGTTACGGCAGCGGCTGGAGAGGGAGCGAGTGGGAGCATCTGCCCCAGCTCTGCTGGGAAACGCTTGGCTTTCAGGGGTTTGGCACTTTATTCGTTGTGTTGCTCTTTATCCAACAGGGAAGCTGGTTGTTTTCCCTTCCAGCTTCCTTCTTTCTAGCTCCTCAGGGCAGAGGCGCCCACTTTTTTTTTTTTTTTGGATGGGGAGGCAAGAAACCTGCCTGCAGGAGGGTGGCAGCAAAGACGGCTGATGCTTAGCAATGTCAGGTATCTCTGTTTCCCTTTGCAGAGGCGTATCTGGTTACAAACTCATCGCCAGCCACCCCTTAGGCAAGCTTGAGCTCTCCTGCTGTCCTGGGCATAGTTTTCCTCATTGCACCAAACCCATGAGACTCGGGGTGAAACCAAGGTGGTGACGGCAGCAATTGCAGGGGGAGCAGAGAGCAGCCCCAGAGTTGAATTTACCACTTGTTTTGCAAACATTGGAGCGTTTTGGGAGCGTCGTTCAGCAGAGGTCTGCGTTGGGGGGTGGGTTTGATAAGGCAGAAGTAAAGGGATGGGCAGCCCTGTCTGGGTGCTGTGAGCTGCAGCGGCATGGCAGCCGTCAGCAGCGTGAAATTGCAGTGGGGGAACGACTGGATGGAGGGCACTGGTTAATGCCCCAAAGGGAGTCTCTAGCTACGATTAAGCTGCAGGTTTTGCTTGGCCTCTCCTGGAGATCCATCATTATTCACGCCAGCACCAGGCCTGACAGGCTCCCTCTGCCGCAGAAATCAATGATTAGAACTCGCTGACCTGCTCACGTGCCGGGATGTGGCTCGGCAAGGCAGGCGAGGGCTCTGCGGGGTGACAGTGGAGCAGCGTACTGGGGACCTGATCCCACACTGCATCCTTGGGACGGCCGGGACCTCAAGGAGGGTGAGGGCAGGGCAGCTGCTTCTCCCACTGCCCTTCCTTGTGGCGGGGGCTTGGTGCACGTAGCTGTTCAGACACTGTTCCCCACGCTCCTGTTCCCCATGCTCTCTCAGGACCCTGTGGATTCAAGCACATCTGCAACCCCCTTGGAAAATGGTCCTTCAGCTGCGTGCAGCCTCATGCGGTTGGGAGATGACGGGGGATGAATACTGGGGTGCTGGTTTCGGAGAGCGCCGTGGGGATGGAATGGTGTGCTGCCAGACATATGTAGTGTGGGATTGGGTAAGGAAGAGGCTCATTTAGAAACTGCAAACAAAAGCACTGATTGCTGCAAGGCTCAAACAAACAGAAATGAGACAACAGCTCCAGGTATGTCGACCTATCGCTTGAATTAGTGTCAAGGATTCCTCTTGCCCCGCAGCATCCAGCTAACAAGCTGTGAGATGCCTCTTGGCTGCGTGGCTGAGGATCCAGCTATCAAGTAAGGTTTGTGCCCTCAGGCTGAGGTTACGGGAGGGGATGTGGCTGTGCCCTCCCTGGTCGGGAAGAGTGTAAGCTGCCAGTGAAAGCTTTTCTGCCCACCTTACGTGCCCTGCGAGGAAGGGCTGGTGCTGCTGCCGCCTGCAGCTCCCGGAGCCTGGGGTGACACAGCCAGCTTATCACTGGTCCTGTTTCACACCAAACATCTTGAGAATCAGTTACCTGGTGATGCTGGTTGGGCTTGGGGATGCTGGTTGGGCTGACAGATCTTAGCTTCCTCTTTGAGGGCTACCTTGACCTTGTCTCAAGGCATCCTCAGTACTGCTTTGGGGCCACACTTTCCCAGATCCACCTGGGATGCTCGTGGCTTGTGCTGGGATGAATGCTTCAACACTAACTGTAGTGTGGAGCCATTTCCAATTCTCCTCTCCCTCTCCGTGTACTTGAACCACCTCTGCCATGCAGCCCGGCTCATCCTCCCCTTGTCTGGGTGTCAAGGGGAGGAGGAGGAGGAGTCAGCCAGGTTGTTCTAGTAGCTGCTGCTTAGTCCTGGGAATTGGGGGAATAACCTTGCCAAACCAGAGGAGTGAAGTGACCTGATTCTTCTCCCCCCTCGAGCCTGTGCTCCCTGGAAGGCAGGAATGAGCTGGGCTGTTTGTTGGCTTGTGTTTCCCCTGCCTCCCCCCCCCCTCCCCATGGCAGGGACGTGGGGGTTTGCGTGAGCATTTCAACAGTCTCCCTCTGGTCTGCAAGGACGGCTGAGGCTGGCGTTAGGCAGACACATAGACACGGACAGATTTTTCAACCAAGCTGCTCCTACCTTAGGATGCTGACTGCTTTGGATTTGGCTACCACAGTCCCTATATACCCCACCCTGGACCTCGTACCCATCCCTGGCTGCCAGCCCCAGCACCCCACACCACTGCCAGGCAGAGCCTTCCCTGAGGGGGTCTGGGGATGAGCTGTTCACAGTGGTGTGGAAGCGCCCTTCCCCAGCCAAGAGGGGTTGGGGTAAAACACTGACCTTGGCAGCTGCGGACCCTTGAAGGGCGTATGTCCCTACCTGCGTGCACCCCGGCCGGCCTTGGCTGCACGGCTGGTGCCATGTGGCAGGAGGTAGTCCTGGATGGAGATGACCCACGTTGGCTTTGGGCCACTTGTGCTCCACAGGCCACTATGATACCAAGATCCTGGTTTTGCTAACCAAGCAGATTTTTGTGGAGGAAGCACTGTGTACGTGTGAGCAGCCCGCTCTGCTCCCAGGGTGGGCTCAAGCTTTCCAGGCGTTGCATGGGGTAGCTGAACCTGTAGAGGTGCGTGGTGCTCAGCTTGCCGACATGATGCACAACGATGGGAAGAGCGGCTTTAATGATGAACTCAAGTGCTGTGTATCTCTTTGCCAACCAGCGTTTTAAATCTGACCGTCCCTTGCCTGTGGTCTGGGTGTCTCTGCTGACATACGATCTCTTGCCATGCTCTCTTTCCATGCTGGGGTGCTCTCCCATTGCCTGTTCTGCTGCAGCGGCTGGGTAGGGGTTATATGTCCCTTCTCAGGTAAACGCACCCTATTTAATAGCGGGTGCTGCCCTGCAGCTGGGGGCAGAGCTGTCACCCGGACGGGGTGTGCGTGTGCTGCGCTCGGGTTGTTCCTGGGCTGGATGGCTGGGGTTGGCCCCTTGCTCTCCCGATCGGTCTCCTTCCTTTTTTCTCCCTTGAAAGAAAAAAATATTAAACGTCGGACTCATCCTGTCCTTCCCTGGGAAGCTGCTGCTCCCAGCTGGGATGCTCCGGCTGCAGAGGGTTTCACCCTCTGTACTCTCTGGGTGCTGGCGAGCTCCTTCCTGCTGCAGCATCCTCAGCAGAGCGGTCACCTCCGTGGGGACTGCTGCACGTGCCAGGGAGGAGAGGGGAGGCTTGTAGCTTCTTTGCCAGCCCCCCTGCCTTTTTGGGTCATGAAGTTTTGAGGCAAAATCCTTCTGTTTCTCCCCCATGCACTCAAGCCTGTCGGCAGAGCTGTGCACAGTGCTCATCTCTGCAGGCTTGCTGGGGCAAGGGTGCTGGGGTGGGTGCGATGCCTCCCTGGGAGACCTTGGTGTTGCTTTTGGGGGCTCTGTACGGCAGCGTGGGGTGCAGAGGGGCTGCACAAAATGCGGCCGCTCCCTCCTGTCTGTGAAGAAGGCAGTGGGAGCCCTGCTTTCCCTGTGCTGGGCAGAGGGTGTGGGGAGGGTGATGGCTTTGCCCTGGCCAGCAAGCAAAGTGGTGGCCCCGGGAAGCGTCCACTCACCTCCTGCCCCAGCTCCGTCCCCTCAGCACAGCCATGTTTCCCTTAGCAAAACAAGTGGTGTGGGGTTTTTTCTTTCCTTTTTAAATGGCCACTTTTCACTTTTTTCATGCTCTTCCTCCTTGGCATGCAGGTTGGCGGGGGGAGGGAGCCTTCAGCCAAGCTCTCCATCACGTGTCCCTTGTTTTTTGTGTGTTATTTTTTTCCCCCACCACTGCCCTTGCCAAGGGAAGGACATTGTATAGCCGCTGAGACTGGCAGGGGCTGTAACGCTGCCTGCCAATAGCCTCGATGTCTGAAAAGGCGTAGGAAATCCAAGCTCTAAATTAGCTCCCAAATCATCATCTTCCCTTTCTCTGGTTAGAGCGCCCTGCAGAGCAAGCCCGAGCTCCCCTTTTGTCGCTGGGCTCCCCACCGAGCGGCTGGCTCCGCGGTGGCGCTGGGGGGGCTTTGCTTGGAGAGAGCAGTGTGATGGTCCCATGGGGGTAACCGGGGAGACCCTCGGCATGGCGTGGCTCAAGGCAAGCTGGAGCACCACGGGGAGAGGTGGGGGGCAAATTTCTGGCATCCTGCCTGGCCGCAGCCTCTGCAGCCCCGTCCCCCTGCCCAGCTCCCTCCAATTATAACTGCTTTGCAGCACTTGCTTGGCAAGTGCATTGGGGTTCTCAGCTGCAGCGCTGGAGAGAGCAGGAGGGGAAGCACAGAGCTGATGGATGGCTGCCGAAAGCCTCCCTGGGGAGGTGGGAGGCCCAGCCTTTGCTTGCCCCAAGGATGCTGCCAAGAGCGGCCAAGGTCATGGCATCGCCAGCGATGCATGTGGCCAGGACATCTGGGGCCAGATGAAGCCAGAGGAGGGGAGCAGGAGGTGTGCTGGCTTCGTATCTGGTAGAGGAGGGGACAATCTGTGCCATGTCCAGCTGTCCCTCCCCCCCCAGCACCTCATTTCTGCCCTTGCCAGGTCAGTCGGTGAAAGCAGCGGTTGCTTCTGCTGCGCTGTGAGATGGCAGCAGCTCTGCGTCCCTGCCCTCTGCCTTAGCAGGATGCCTGCAGGGTAACTTTTCCCTGGGGCCCTTGGTGAGACGTGGCTTTGCGGCAGCCGAGCCTGGGGAACAGTTTGCTCGGCAGTGCCGCTGTGTTTCGGCATGGCTGTGTTGCGGGGCTTCGTCTTTTGCTTCTGCTTTCTCCTCTCTTGAGAGAGAAACGGAAAGCCTCAGCTTTGCCATCTCTCCTGGAAATTCAGGCTTCAGCTCTGCAACTGCCTGGCGGTTCAGCACCGCCGCTGGCACTCCAACCTTCACCGCCGATACAAATTGTTCTTTAATTGTTTCCAACAACTCTCTGTAGGTAGCTTTTGGTGCTCAGGTGCTGCGAACAGAGTGCAGGCATCACATCTGATATGCTCTCTTAACCCCAAACCATCCCAGAAAGGGCTCCTGTGCCTTGTGCTTTGGGGCTCTCGGCATCCCGCCTGGCTTTGCCTGTGGGTGAGGAAGGCGATCCTTCCCCGGAGGGCTGAGCATCGCCAGGGCATGTTGCTGTGGCTCAGCCGGGGAGGCGGCGAGGCTGGGCTACCGCCACGAGCATTGCACCCTCTCCGGTCCCTCGGAGGTGGCACGTGTGTGGGAGAGAGTGCGAGCTCTGCAGAGCAGCCTCAGGCATTGAAGTCTGCCCGCTTCATCCTAGCGGTGGGTACCTTGGGAAACGGCAGAGGAAAATTCCACTTTTAGAGGCATGTAACTTGGTTTATGTGTGTTTTTTTTTTTTTTTTAAAAAGGCTCTATCAAGCTCCTGCTGTCTCTCCCGCTCCCCATGCTATGCAGCCAGCTCTGAAGCAGAAGTGATGTTTTCTGCCAATGCAATGATTAGCCTTTCTGCTAATGACCCAAGAACAGTGTCCAAAATAAATGAGCCCAACCTGCTCATCTTATTAGCCAAATGATTGCAAAGAAAGAGGAAATATCTGCAAAAACCGCTTAGGCAGTTGGAATTTGGAAGCGTGGTGGAGGCATTGCTCAAAGTATGGAGAGGAGCCATATATCTTCAAAAAGCTGGTCCTCTCCCGGAGAGGGGAGAGCCCCTGTGTTATAAGGGGGGGTTCTGCTCGCCACCTGCTCCCCCTTTTGCGAGGTGACCCTGAGGGGCTGGAGCTGTGGCTGTCCCCAAGCTCTGCTGGTTCCCGGGGCTGAGAAGCTGGGGACAGGCAGGTATTTCTCTTCCTGTCCTCCATGTCTGGTTTGTGGCTTCCCACGTCCTTTAGGTGACAGGCAGCAGCACTGGGATGTTGGTCAGGAGAGCAGCTCATGCGGTAACCGGTACTAAGTCATTCTTCAGGAGTTGTCCTTATGTCCTTCAGGCTCTTCCCAATGCACTTGGCAAGGTTGCGGAGCATCCTTGTTTCACGTGGGGAGGGGTGAGGAGCAAAAAAGGAAGAGGCGTACAGGCACAGGGGGGTTTCTGCAGGGAAGGGAGGTGAAAAGGGGCTTTTGTGATCCCCTTCGTAGATCATGGTGACGTTCAAGTAAAACAAGAGCTCACCTTGGGAAGGGATTTCAGGCTTTGTGTAAATGTAGGAGAGAAACAGGGCTGGGTGCAGGAGAGGGGGTAAGTCACGTGGAGGTGTGAATATGCGGAGAAGCTGGAGGCCTGGGTGCGACAACCCCCCTGGTTTTCGAAACAGCTTGACCTTCTCTATGGGGTGAACTCGACTGAAAGGTGGGTTGTCTCCCTGGTTGCTGCTTGTGCGTCCCGGTAGGTCTCTCGCCAGCTGAAAGGCCTGACGCCAGCGCAAGGCTCTGCGGGGGGGTGACAGCGGTTCTGGGGGCTGAGGCTGGAGGATGAGACCATCCCTGAATGCATAACCCTGTAGCCTTGAGGCTGTATTGCATCAGAGGATGCGCACGAGTTTCGCGTCTTGTTTGACAGCAGAGAAAAACGCCCTTGTTCGTCTTGTCCCCTCGAGCCAGGGAGACCTGGCTCACGATGCACGAGGCCCTAAAAATTGCTGAGGAGGAGGAGGAGGTCATCCTCCTTCCAGCACCTGGCATGCACACCATATGCTTCCCTGACTTTCTCCATAGCACAGCCGATGTGAGCTCCTGTGCGCCTGCTTGCTTGTTCAGCATCGCAGCTCGCGGGCTGGTGCCGTGGGCTGCTCGTGGGGTCCCACCAGCCCCGCGGCATCACGGCTCTGGGCATCCCACCAGGACTCTTCAGCAGGCAAATACACAGACCTGATGTATGACCAAAAGTATTTCATGCGTATTATATGGCTCTGTATGTGTGTGTGCATGTATATATATGAAATATAAACTTCATATATATGTGTGTACACGTATTTTTTTTTTACTGAGCTGGGATCTGAAGGGTGTTATGTACAGAAATAGGAACCATGACTTCTTTATTTTATAACTTAACTGCATTCATATATAGCTAGTTCTTTGCTCTTTTCCATTTTATACAGACTTAAATTGTGCCTTGGACTTCTATTTTCCTTTCCTAATTGGTGGGGGAATTGCTAATTGTATGTTTTTGTTCTGAGAAGTTTCAGGCTTAAACGATTATCTGTGCTGGAAAACATCCTGACAGTGCAAATATTGAAAACTCGAACATGAAGTGGATAAGCAAATGACCCTTTGCTATCTTTGCACCCGTCTGTCTTTCACTTCACTGAAACTCCCTGGAAAGCGCCTTCGATCCGTGGGGTTTGGAGGTTGGTGAGACGCGGGTGCGAATGGAAGCTTCACCTGCACGCCCCAGGCTGCACAAGTGTAGCCGTGTGCTTTGTGAAGCATTGGCTTGTGCTAATTTTTCATTGTCGTTTTCTTAAACAAGTTTTTCAGGTTAGTGTTGAAGTGGTTTTGCTTTGGAAGGTGTGGCGTTTTGTGACTGCAGGGTGGGTTTTTTTGAGTGGGGGAGTTGCTTGTTCAGTACCCCAAACCTCCCACACGTGCCTACCCTGTCGATGGCACTGGCGTCAGCTGGGATACTCCAGGGATACTGCCTTTCTCAAGGGTTTTGCAGGATGAGGATTACTTCTCCATAGGATCTCCAGGAGTGGAAGGGATTTGGAGAGGTCATTAAATCCATCTCTCTGCCCCCGGGGCGGGATCAATAACCCTTTGTCACTGGTGATGGGTGTTTCTCTATCCTGTTCTGCAAGACTTCCCCGTCCCCCCAGGCAGTTGTTCCAGCCTGTGCTATCTGACGCAGATTTGGGTTTGGACTGTGGCTGACCTGAGGAGGAGCAGCCTTACAAACCCCACCAAAACATGCTTCCCTTCCAGCACGCTGCCTTCAGCCCAACTTTGCAACAGCTTATTATTTCAAATAACTTTTTACAGTGTTTGGACTCATTTAAATAAGCAGGTGGTTTGAAGTGATTGATGGAAATCAGTTTCCTGTAAGCATTTTGCTCTGAGGATTTAGCTTCAAGTATCTCGCTCCCGGTAGCAAGCAGGAATGCAGGCTGACATCCTCCTCTTGCCCTGCCGTTGCCCGCGGCTCCTCGGCCAGAGGTTGCAGACACACATGCATGTGGAGGACTACCACCGCTGCTGCTTTTTAAGAGGAGAGGTCTAAACACTTTTATTTTTCTTTAAGTTGTCCACTGAAAAATGGGACGTGCCCATGCTCCACCTAGCCGCGTCCATTCCTTTTGCTCCCGCAGCCAGTCCCTGCAGGGACAGGGACGTTTGGTGCCTGAGGCAGGGGCGGTGGAGAGCTGCAGCAATTGCTGAGGCCCTCGGTTCTGGGTTTTCATTCTCTAGGGTTCTTTTTTGGTCTGTGCAAGACAAGTTCAGCATCTGGTTTAAAAACAGGACCCCCCCTGTCCAGCTTGTGTGAGAGCACCTGGTCTTAGGTAAGTAACCGAGCTGCTCTTCTGTGGTCCCCAGCACAGGTCTATCCTTGGATTTATGGATTTATCCTTGTCCCGCTCCCACGAAACAGGGGCAGAGCTGTTCCTGAGTTGCTGAAAGGACACTGGGGTGCAGGGATTTAATGATTTTTAGGCCAGATAGAGCTGTGGCAGGAGCTGGGACAGGGCAGGAGCATCTCCCCAGTCGTGCAGCGCCCTGACCCGCCCAGCTGCCCTCCCTCTGCCTGGGCGAGCAGAAAGCAGTGAGCTTTGGAAGTGCTTTGGGCAAGGGGAGACTCCCAGCAGCCTCCTAGGTGTGCTGTTACTCTTCCTCCCACGGGGTGTCTGGTGCATAGGAAGATCCTTGTGATGGATAGCTTGGTATCATGATGCCCGGCAGCCCTAGCCAGGAGTAAGGGCTCTCTTGGGGTTGTGGTAGAAGCTGCTGTCCCCCTGCCCTGAGCTGGTGCTCATGGGTGGTGGCAGGTCACCATAAAGCAGGGAAAACTGCTGTGTGCGGGGCAGAGATACGGTGCAGTGAAGCATTTGGGTTACTGAGCTCTGCAGTGTCAATGGGCAGAGCTGATGCTCAGTGTCATTCTGCTGGTGCATGGGTCACCTTGCCCTGGGGAAGCCCAGAAAGCGTGCCCAGCATGGTGGGGTGGTCACCAAGGAGGAAGAGTGGAAAGCTGAAGCCCGGTGCAGGTCCTTGACCCTCTTGTGGGGCTGTTAGTCTTGCTGTTTTCATCCTTGCATGTTTGCGGCTTGTGAGCGTTGTGGGGTCCCTTGGTCCCTACTAGTGCCACATGTCCCCTCTCTGGTGTAAGGGTGGAAACTGCTTTGTGGCACAGGGTAACTGTTCGTGGCAGAAGTTAATGATCGAGTTGTTGGCTGGGGAGGATCCTTCAAGCTCAGTTGTACTGTTAAAGAGCATCACTGAGATGTGTGAGGAGGAGGAAAACAAGGGTGGAAATGAGGAGTTGTGGGAAACTATCTTCAGATTTGACATCCCGTTCTGGCAAGACCCATCTGTGGTGGACATGTGGTGCTACGGCTCAGGGCCCTGTGGCAAACCTCCCCGGAGCAGCCCTGCCTGCTGCTGACCCCTCCAGCCCTCCTCTTAGGGGTTGCACCCATGCTTTAAATACCCAAAGGGGGTATTTCACCCCCCTGCTTTGCAGACTGGCCTTGTTCCACGGTGAGCATTTACAGGCCAGGCAGGGACGCGGTTGCCGAGTGTGTAACTTTACTCACCCGGTGCTCTTGGGACAGACTTTTCCTCTCCTCGTGCTATCTGGGGCTATCACATTAAATTGCCTGCTGGAATTGCTTGGCCATCACATAGATTTTTATCTCGAGTGTCCTTTGGAAAGCGAGCCCTGAGCTGTCGCTGGGAATGTTAAAGTGATAAATGTGTTTTGCACCTGGCGATGGGAAGGAGCAGCTTTAGGACTTGTGACAGTCTGCAGCCTTTTCTGTCTGCACCGGCTGAGTGCGGGCAGCTCTGCCTCTTCTCCGGAGGGCTGAGCATCCCAGAGGGGTGGGAGGGGACTGGCATGTCTGTTTTGGCACGGCCAAGCTCTGCTGGTGGCTGGAGATGGCTTAGGTCCCTGGCTGTGCCCCCGTATTAGTTAGGGAGAGGGGCTGTGGTGGAAGCAGGACTCGGTAGGGCAGAGGGAAGAGTGTGCTGCTGCTTGAAACAGGGATACAGGAGAGAGAATGGAGCCCTGGGACCTGTTTTCTTGCATGTGGTGACTCTGGCCCTATTTGGGTTCCTGAGGTCCTGTTTGCGTGCTGGAGCCTGTCCCAGCTCTCTGCTGAGGCTGCCAGGAGAGAAGAACTTGTTTTGAAAACTCCTTGATGGAAAACATTTGCCTACCTTGGAGAGAGGGTATCCTCCATTTGGCTGGGCAGTGCTGGCTGTCCCTTCCATGCTGTCTCAGATCTTGGGCTTGGGTGTGTGGACTAGCCCTGCAGAGTCATCTGCTGCCCCTGGAAAATCCCCACTGGTGTGGAAAGCCTGGCCGTGAAACCCCAGGGAAGGCCAGGATGGGGCTGTGCAGCCGGAGGGATTGGAGGAGGACCGTGTCTCCTTGGCCGCAAGCAAAGCTCTTGGTGCACAGCATCCCGGTGCAGGGTGCCGTTGCTCGGGGTGGTGGCTAGCAAAGAGCTAAGCAGCTTCCTTGTCCTCTTGGGTACTGCTCTGCTGTGGTGGCATACGGGGCACTGATTTCACCAGGTCTCACATCCAGGTGCTCTCCAACTATGGACTGCAAGGTTGCCTTCACCTCGGTGTTTTGCACATTGATTGGGTGTCCTGGGCTCCCTGAGCTGGGGGCTCGGACAAGGACCACGCAGGCATGGACCAGAAAGGTTGAACCAAGTTTCCAGTGCTCTGCCTATACAACATACTAGGGATGCTGTTCGGTTTTTTTTGGCTTCCTTTGTCCTGTGGGAAATTACTCTTTTGCAATGAAAGCCTGAAAGGAGGTCGGTTGCTGAGGACATCAGCTGAGCGCCTGGGGACCAAGAGGTTCTTTTTGTTTGGAGTAAGGGGAGGATTAGAAAGATAGAGGAGCCCGTGCAGATCTGCACTGCCTCTTGAATGGATGCTTCTCTCTACCTGGGGGCTCTCGCTTCGCCGCCCGCCTTCACCTTGCCACTCAGGCAAGCTTCTCCGGGAACGTATGGCTGTATCTTCATCTCCCATTCACGCTTTCCCCTCAGGCAAAGCTGTTTCTTCTGCAGGAGGCCAGGCCTCCTCTGAAGATGGGAGCATTGCATGGGCTTGGCTTAATTTAGATTAGATGTGCGCTTGTGAACTCAGCCCAGCCAGCAGGACAGGCACAGTATTGGGGTGAGCTGTGATGGAGCTGAAGCTGGGCGAGAGATGGTTTTCCTGCCTCCTAGAAGCTAAAAACAAACTGTTGGGGGTGCATGTGCATCGGGGGGGAGCAAACCAAAGCTCAATACCCACTGCCTGCGCCAGGAGCAGTAAATGAAGAATGGAGAGGTGCTTCGTGAGCCGAAAGGTGTGGGTAGAAGGACTTTATTAGCTCCATTTGAAACATTTCGTCTCAATTCCCATTTAGCTGTGGAATCAAACTTTATTTTAGCTTTAAATTTAGATTTTCAAAACAGGCCTGTCAAATTAGTAAAAGGAAATTTGATTAGTAAATGGCAGTGGGATTGAGATCTTTGTTTTTCTCCGCGCGCGATTTGGCTCGGAGATCACTCTTAACCAAAAAATACCCTATTGGAAAGTGTTTTTAGTTAATCAACACTTTCCGACTGGGGGGGAAAAAAAAAGAGAGAGCAGAGCTGGAAAATTCCTGCCACTGGCTCCCCAGCCAGCGGCCACCCCTTGGCAAGGACCCGGAGGCTCGGGCTGCGGGGCCAGGGCTGCGGTGGTGTTGGGGATGACTTGGGGACTGGAGGGAACAAGGAACGCAGAAGAGGGTGGGATGGCTTTGTGCCTTCCCCTGTCCTCTCCTGCTCGCTGCTGTCCCCGCGTCTGGGTTCAACTGTTTGAACTGGCTGAGGACACCAGTGGCCGAGCCTCGGCACAGCTCCAGGAGCTGCCCATCCCGTGCCTGGGTTAGTGGGGGATGCTTAAATTTGGGGGTGCTGTAAGGCTGTTTTGGGGTGGAGGTGCAGAGCTCTCCCCTGTGCATTCACCCCAGCGCGTTGGTGCGTCTGCCGTCCATCCCTGGGCCAGGCTGGGTGGGAGTCCATCCCAGAGGGCAGGAGTCGAGGGGGAAGGATGAGGGAATTAATTTAAATGGTGGAGTTAAACACCGGCTAATAACAGTCACAGGGAGAGGGGAGAGCTGGGATCTGCCATGCCCAGCACCCAGGGCTGCCCCACAGAGCCTTCCTGGCAGGGACGAAGGAGGCTTGGAGCGGGGGGGGGGGGCAGCTTTCCTTGCACAGAGCCCTGTTTGAAGCCTATTTGCATTAATGAGTTATTGCTCATCAGCTGAACACCCAACCGTGTATGGCCGTGGTTGGCCCTAACGAGCCCCCGCTGGTGTCACTCGGTGGGCAAGCAGAGATGGCATGCTGCAGAGGGGAGCCCCCAGTGCCACGGAGCTTGTGCCACAGTCGATGCTGCCGTGGGGGGCAGAGGGCTGGGAAGGGGTAACCGTGGGTCAGGCTGGCTCCAAAGCCGCCATCCTTGGCTAGTCCCTGCCTGCTGCCGGGGACGGTGCCGCCTGCCATCCGTGGCTGAATTCACTTCGCGATTACTCACAGATGCTGCAATTACGCTGGCAGTACCGTGTCAAAAACCTCACGGCGGCATCGGCGTGCACGCAGGGACGGGAGGGGGTTATTAGCCTGTTATTATCCATTTACTCGGATATCCTGGCTAATCAGCTTTCAGATGGGGAGAATTAATTGGTTTCGTTTGGAGCACCAGGCATGTTTAATTGAAATTAATTCTTTCCTATTTCCAAATGGGCACTTTCTCAACTGTTGGATGGGGCGGGGGGGCCGCAGCATTCCCATTGCGGACCCTCATGGCGCGGTGTAGCTGGGCTGCAGTGAACCGGCTGTAATAGCAGTGCCCTTCAATCCTCTCTCCATCTGGGAAGGAGCTCTCATTTCTCCACGCTCTCACCCTGCTCAGACGTGCTCCAAACCCTTTGCTTATAGCAAGGCTGGGGAGTGCAAGTCTCAAACTCTCAGTCCCTCAAAGCGTATAGAGTGGTGTGTACCGGGGAGCTTGGCAGGTCATCCTGGTGGCATGCAGGTGGCATCGCTGTGATGCTTGCTGCTTTCTGTGGGCAAGAGGTGCAGCTGGGGGATGGAGTCAGGAGATGAGGGTCCCCAGGGCTGGGTGGGCCTGTCTTGTCTGCGTGCAGGATGCTCAGGGCTGTTGCAAGCTGTGTGCCTGGAATAAAACCACTCTATGCCCCTACTGCTGCTTACCCTGCTCTAGGTCTCACCCTGGCTTTGCTGCAGCACCAGGCAGGCTACTGAGCTGGCCACGCAGGAGGAGATGCCTGTGTTGGGTGGGCCCAGAACTGGGGGGCCAAACAGCACCCTGCAGCCCTAGCAGAGGTGGAAGGGTGGCAGCCGGTGACCCGTCCTGCAGGAGGTGGCATCGATCTTGTCTGCGAGGATGCAGGGAGAGAAAATCCAGCACCCTGATGTGTGTGTGTGTGTGTGTGCGTCACTGAGTGAGCCCACCAACTCCCCCCAACCCTCCTGCCCCTCTGAGCCATTGCCGCTGTCCACTGGCCTCTTCCTGCTCTGGTGCCAGCTTCTTGTAATTAAAGGTCTGTCTCCTCTTTGCAAGAATGCGGCTGTAATTAGAGCTGGGTGCGAGGACTGCTTCTCACTTTGTGAGAGCACAAGTGAAAGCTCATGGCTCTGCAGAGGTCCCTTCGGATAGCAGGGATGCAGCTCTGAGCCCTGCCCCGGAGGGGGCTGTGCTTGGGTGGCCCCCAGGGCATTGCTTCAGGTCTACTCTTCCAGTCCTGCTCTAGCAAGGGTGCGGGTTAGCTTGGGGGTGGACTCAGAAATAGTCATAGGCTTTAAATTCAAGCCATTGAGGAGGGCTGGACTGGACTGCCCCAAATCACTGGTCCTTCCTCAAAATGTGCAGGTAAATGTCCTTTTGGAAGTGCCAGCATCTTGGTATCTGTCCAGAGTCTTCCTCCTGTAGCATTCTACAGGGGAGAGGTGTAGGTAGGAGCCCTGGTTTCTTCCTCCTTTGCTCAGCTTCCATCATCTTCGATGTCCTGTATCCATTCAGAAAAAAAGAGGGACTTGAATTGTAGGTGCCTCGAGCTGCAAGAGCTTTGGGATGGGGACTCTCCCCTGGGTGTGCAGAGCTCTCCAGAGCTGAAGCTGCTCTGGCTGCACCCCAGGGATGCGAAGGGCCCCTTGGCAGATGCAAACTCGGCTTTTTCCCCACCCCAGCCTGGCAGCGGGATGCCCTGTGCTCCCCGCTTGCGGCTCTGCCTCCCCAGCAAGGAGATCGCTGGCCTCGTCGCCTTCAAAGCGCACTTGAAAACAAGCAAGCAAAACAAAGCTGGTGCATTCCCGTCCTTTTATATTCTCGGCTTTCGGTCAATACAGCAAGAGGGCTGGGTGAACGAGTAGCAGGGTTTTGGTGAGATGGCTTAGCATGGTCTGACCTGCCACGGAGCAAAAAGGTTTCTCTGGACCCGCGGGTGTGTAAGCAATGAGTGTGGGGAAAACACACGGCGGGAAAACTCCTGTCCCCATGGATTTCCTCTTCCACTGTGCCAAGCCCCGGGGTCGTTTGGAGGCATCACACGAGGGCTGGGTAATGGGAACTCTGCCTTCTTGGGCAAGAAGACAAAAAAGCCTTGAAACACCTGATAAATTTTATGTATGTGCAAAGTCCCGGTGAAGTTAATGGGAGTTAAGTGTGTGGTTAAGTGCTGTGCTTAACTGGTGTCTTAATAACCTGGTGGGAATAGCTGTGGTGTTTTTAGAAAGGGGAAGGCTTGTGGACTTGCTGAGCTTTCTGATCTTTTCTTTACATCAAAGTCTCAGATCTGCCTGCTCTGTGATGCATGGTGGGGTCGGTGCATTTTTCAAATTTCATATGTGCAAGACAGTAAACTCCTTTTTCTTTCCCTGGTGTGCAATGCCCCAGGTGGAGGCTCTTCCCTGGGGTACGGGGGGCTGCGGTGTGTAATTCCTGTAGCGTGCGTTACGACGCCAGAATTGCAAAGGTGCCAAATGCCATATAGGCACGTGCGCGGAGCTTTTATCCCTGCTATTATGTTTGAATACCCTCCCTCTCCCCCTGGAAAGCAGTGGTTTGTGTTGCTGCTTTTCAGAAACAAATGTTCATTACGCTGAAATATTTGCACTTTAAATATAGTAAGGCAGGTTTTTTTTTACACAATAGGCTGGATCATTCCCAAAGCAGCTGCCAGCTCTGGGCTCAGTAATAGACTACCACCACCAACAAAAAGAGTTCTTTCCCTCCATTCCTTCGTGTACAATAGCACCTTCCCATCAGCTCCTTGCTCCATAAATTGAGATGCCCATAAATAAACAAACTCTAAACCCCTTTTCCAGTCTCTCGCCTGCCTTCGCTCCACCCTATGTATGGAGGAGAGCGGCAGCACGCACCAACGCAGAGAAGACCTGGCCCATCAATGGGGCTTGGAGGTGTTGGGCTACTCCAAGAAGTCCCCGTTCCTTAACCCTGTGGTGAATTTTTCTCTGTGTTTTGCCACCTTTTCTGGACAACTGTTCAAGATCCAGCAGCCCCCAGAAGCTGTCTGGTTAATTGAGCAGAAAGGATGTTGTACTGTGTCACTCACCAGCACTTGGAAGCTGGAGGCACAATGTGAATTGTGTTCGTGTTCCCTCATCCGGAGATGTGCATCTCTTATTAGATTAATTTTTTTTAATATATGCAGAATATACAGTGGGAACAGCATTAATTCGCACTAATGGTTGTGAGATCCACTGAGAATTAACTGCATTTTTTGTAAATTAGTGAGGAAGCAGATAAACACAATTATTAAAAAAAACCAAGAAAGGTACTTTTGCAACAGCAGTACATGTTACTCATTTATCTGACAAGTGTACTTTACTTTTAATTATATTTCATCATTTGCTAGCAAACGCTCTGCTGGTAGATATTGTAATAATCCTGGTATTTGAGACCTCGCTTTAGCATTTGTTAAACCTTTGTTTGGAAGGGGTATACTGCAGTGGCTGTGATTTTGGGGGGCCCGTGGCCACTCGAGCCTCCTCCTGGAGGCCCCAGATGATGCCTGGGTGCTGCAGAGATAAGCTGTGTACACGTGCTCTGGGAGATGCTCTTGTGCACTCACTGTCCGAACAAAGCAGATAAACACGGGGCGGGAGCAAAGGTAGGACCTGCACCGCGTTTTGTGGGGGGCCCTGAGCGGCGGAGATGCTGAGGTTTGTGGGTGGTCACTCCAGGGGTCTGAAATCAGCCTGGGTTGAGGCAAAGGTTCCTAGGAGACGTGCAGCTTCTGAGTTTTATCCCCTTTTTTTAGATTAGCGAGTTTAACTGCATTAACTTCATTGTGCCACCTCTACGCACCTTTTGCTGTGACTAGTACCAGTGTTGCTCTGTCTGTTGGGGCCAGCTGACCAGCAGGTTGGCTTCTCCATCAGATGCTAAAAATTAATATCCTGCATTTTTTCTGGAGGTGAAGGCACCAGCTCCGGGCAGAAGCTGTGGAGGTGTTTGTGGCCTTTGCTGGGCAGTGGGTGAAGCATGAACGTGATAAAAGTGGCTCCAGAAGAAGAGAGCGGTGCGGCTTGGCCAGCACAGCCAAGCACATCGTGCCGGATGCTCTGCCCTTGGATGGGGCACCTGTATGAGCAGAGCTTAGTCCACAGCTCAGGGCAGGAAAGTCTGGAAAAACCCCGTGAGATGTTCCCATAGGCAGCGCTGTCTGTCCCTGAAACGGGAGGAGTGAAGTGCAGAGCAAGGCGGGTTCGGACTCCTGTGGGACCGGCTGTCCCTGCCCAGGGGTGCGCGGGTGCAAGGTGCAAATCTGCAGGTCTGTTGGAGGAATCTGATCAAGAGGATCCCCCAAGCGACCATCTCTGCTCTAAGATGGGAAGCTCTGGAGGGAGGAGAGGCGGGGCAAGGATGTGCTCCCCACTAGCATCAGGCAAAGCAGGCATGGTCAAGCTGCTGTTACTGGTGATTTCAGTGAAACCCTGCAAGGCTCAGTTTCAGCTTGACTTCATTGCTCTTCTCTCACTTGGGAAGGTACCAGGGCCACAGACAGTCTCTTTGGTCCTTCTCCTTGATATAGGGTGGATTCCCATTTGCCCTTCCCCTGGCAGAGCCTGCCTTCGCCGGGATGCGACCGCAGGGCAGCTCCGCCGGCCATTGGGATGCTCATCGCCCGAGCCGGGTCCCCGTGGGCGGTCGGGGTTTGGGCTCTGGTCTGAAGACGGTGCAGAGAGGGACGTTGTACGTGTGGTGGCTCTGCACTTGCTGGTTTTGAGGGACTTGCCTTTAGCCCGGTGTTTAATTGCAAGGTGCTTTGTGTGTTGGCACAACCCTGGGTGCTCTCAACCTGCAACGCGTGGCAGCCCTTGCTCGCGAGACCTCTTGTGTGCTGGGAGAGACTTACTGTGGATGTGGTGACTTTTTTTTATTTAAAAGCAAGGTGGTTTGCTCTTAACTCAAGCGGATTGTTTCCTCCCCTTTGGAATATGGCTAAAATGTAATTCATGTACCGGGTGTAAATGAGCCGAGCAGGAGGAACACGTGGAGGTGTCTCTAGCAGGCTTGGCGGGGAGGAGGGATGGGGCTCGGTAACTGAAACTCCTCGGAAAAAAAAAAAAAGAAAAAAGCTTTTGTTTTTGTCTCAGCTTTGTACTCAGCCAGCCTGCCCGCATTAGGGAAACATGAGCGCGAGCACGCGAGACCTTATGCATTTTAAAATCTTCCTTCTCTGAGGGCAAGCTCTGGGTTAGTGGGTCAGCTGATTTAGGTGAACCGTTCAGCGTGCATTAAACTCACAACTTATGCAATTTGTGCTGGCTTTAAAAAGAGCTAGCAATGAGGTGCTCAATAAAATCACCTCCAGCCCTCCCCTTTCAGTTCACTGCAAATAAATGCCTTTTTTTACACCATAAAAATGGATTAGGACTAATTTTGAATTGTTATCCTAGCAAGATGTGCAGCTCAGGATATGCAGGCATGTTCGGTGTGATTGAGGTTTGTGTATTTTGGTGCTTGCATACAGCTGGTGCCTGGGAGACCATTCAAATAAACATTTACTGGAACATCACACTGCATGTCTGAACGGCACAGAAAGGCTGATTGGCAGGTTCACTCCTTCTTTTTGTTTCCGTTTTTGGATGAAACAGCAAAACAAAATTCAGCGTGGCTTAAAAAAAAATAAAATTATATGGAAATGTGACTTTTTGTCTGACTCATTATTTTTTTTTTTAATGCAGAAGAGTCAGAGATTTTAAAGTTACGGTTCCCACAGCAACTGTAACTCTCGTCTCTTGTGCATGTGTTATACTTTGCAGGACTGTATATGCTATAAAATTTATGCCCAATGTGTGTATGTACGGCATGGCAAGCACAGCAGCCGCTTGCTTGCGTGTGACAGATCTGCATGGGCTTGATGGAGCAATCCTATGGGAACCCTTCCTTTTAAACCTCTGGGCCGGATCCTGCACTCCCTTGCACCAGTGTAAGCCCTTATGGAGAGGGTGGTTCATAGGTGCTGACGGCTCTGGGCAGGTTTAGGTGACACGGTTGTGATAACAACAACAGAAGACAGTGCCCCATCATTGCTGGAGCTCGGTGATGTTGTAAGAGCTGTGGAAAGAGAGGGGGGGGGGAAAAAGACATAATACAGTTCTCTTCGGGCCACAATTCAGGCAGCCATCCCTGCTCAGCAAAGTGCTGAGGCGTGTGCTTTAGTCTCATGGACTGTAATGGGAATTAAACATATATCTAAAGTTAAGCGTGTGGTTAAGCACCTTGGTGAAGTGGTGCTTGAATGGGGATTTGAAGTGTACAAGGAGAAAATGCTGTATTTTTTAGTAGATTAGCCTTATGTCATTGTTGTCTTTATGAAGAGGTGAGGTCGAGTTGTTTTGAGCTCAGGACCGGATCCAGATCCTTTTGGAGCTGGAGTTTGGGTTTTTCTTGTTTGTTGTGTGTGTGGTTTGTTTTTTTTTTTTTTTTTTTTCAGTCCCGGTGTTCATCTCATCCTCACTAGCCTTCATGCTGTCTTGCTGTCTGTCCTTGGTCTCCTCCTCATGCTCTGCCTCGGTTTCCCTGTCTGATGCTCACCTGCCCGTGGGCTCATTTACTGACCCCCGCAGCACGTGGGGGTACGTGCTGTCAGAGCGGGTTCTGGATTCACGGACAGGGGTGGGCAATGTGTCCTCCAGACAGAAGCTGCCTGCTGTCAGGAAGGGCAGCTGGAGGAGAAGGGAGTTGGCAGGACCCCCTCATCCCCGAGGCGTGCCAGCGCTGCTCTGCATTTTGGGCAGGTGACCTCCCGTGACCGAGATGTCCCAGCTTTCCTGGGAGCATCACGCTTCTTGCAGTTGTGTTTCTTCTTGAGCGGTCCTCACTGCAATTCAAGCTCACAACTTCTCGTGCCATCCACCATGGATGCAGGAAGAGGGTAAGCATCCTTCCATCCTTGGTGTACGCTGACATTTCCCTTCTGCTGGCAGAGGCTGTGTGAGGACCGAGCAGGCTTGGTCAGGTGTGGGTCCGTGGGACCATCTCCTGAGGCAGGATCCAGCGCCTTCCCGAACTCCAGGTGCTGCTGCTCCATTTCTATCCATGAGCCCTGCTTTCCTCCTGTAGCAGATGTGGCTGCTTCTTGCAAAGCCTCTTTCCCAAAGCCCTGTTTCTCTCCTGTCCTCTCCTTCCTTGCATGGTTTTGGTTGGCTTCGATAACCCTTCCCTGCGCTCCTGTACGATGTGCATTAGTGGATGGGGTGATCTGGGGCCTCTTTCTTCCACCTGTCTCCTCTTATCACAAAGCTGAAGGGATGTTGGTATTTCTGAGACCTTTCTGCCTTTTTAGACTTGGTTGCGATGGGCCAGTGTGTACGGACACGAGAGCGGGAGGGTGGAGAGGCAGACAGAGGTGCTGGGGGTGAAGAAACCTTGATTCTGCAGGGAACAGCTCAAACTCCCCCCATTATGGGGACGACAGCCGGAGGCTGGTGTTATGCCTGCTCTAGGGGAGAGCACGCTATATAACATCCTTTCTCCCTGCCCTGCTGTTTCTTTAAAGCCGGAGGGATCGAGTGCTGTCTGCGGGTATGTCCTGCACCCCGGGAGGGCGAGGAAGCAGCAGGGTGCAGAGGAGGTCATGATAAATGGCAGTGTGCAGGAGAGGGAAGACTCCAAGAGATGTCTGCAGAGATCAGCCTTATTTTTCATCGTTAATGATCTGAAAGAAGGTGCAAACAGCATGTTAATTAAGATTTGTAGAAGAAATATTTAAATTGAGAAGTGCAGCAAAGAGAGAAAGAGCAATAAGGCAAAGGAGTCCTAGGGAAAAGCTGGTGCGGTGTGGAGCGGAGGTTTGATCTGGAAAGGGAAGAAGCAGATGCCATGCAACCCAACACGTTAAATGTGATATTTTTCTTCCAAAGTTGTCCTGAGCGTAGCTTGGTTGGGGTGCGGGTATGGGGGTCCTGGTGCAGGGTCTGGCCTGAGCAAGGGACCTTCTGGCAGAGCTGGGAGGGAGAGGACGGACAGACCTGGGGCTACCCCCCGGCCAGCCTGGGCACCGACGGGTGTCTTCTCTGAGTTTGGCTGCAGCAGAGGGTTTGTCCGAGAGGATTGATTGCCAATTAACAGACACTCTTGTAACTGGTAATGTGGATGATCCCAGCTCTGGTTGTGGTTCACCCTGGGACATGGCCTCAGAGGATCTGTGCCTGGGAGCAAGCCTCTGCGTACTGAAGTGGCATTTATAGGGTCTCTGTGCTGCCTTTTGCCATTGCTTTTAGTTAAATTAATTAGAAATCCGTTAGCTCAAATTACAGCATGGCTAAAACCTAATGCAAACGTTTGCTACACCTGCTCATTGAGCACTGCTTTATTATAGCCCTTGGCAATGGCAGAGACGAGCCGGGAGAGGTTTGCGCACTGAGCTGCGGAGGTCCGAGGTTTGGTCCTTGCTGGTGGCATCTCCCCCTTTGGTCTGTGTTAGGTGGACGTGCCTTACCTGCCAGCTTGTGTCCACGGTCCAGTGGTGCTTTCTGCATCTGGGTTGACCTGGGAGGGGATGAAGTATCTGAAAGAGAGGTAAGATGCTCTAGACCTGAATGCTGTGACTCATGCAGAAACGCAGGGAGGACAAAATTGGGGGACTGGAAGACCAGAAGGGACTGTGGGGTCGTCTGCTTTGTCCTCCAGTGCCTCACAGGGTGCAGGAATTCCCTGAAGCCTTTATTTCTCATTTGAAATAAAACATAACTTTTCTAAAAGCATCCAGGCTTGATTTAAAAAAAAAAAATAAAATAAAATAAAATTGACAGTGATGGATAATCCACTACAACCCTTGGTAAATTGTTCTAGTGTTTAATTACCTTCACGGCCAAAAAGGAAAGAAACGAAAAAGTACACAGTGTGAAGAGCTCTGAGGATTGTGTGGTTATCGCTGATACCTGTTTGCTTACCGTGGCTCGCCCGCTGGGACTGCACAGGGCGATGTGATGCTCCGGCATCAGGGTCCTGCTCGTCCCAGCTTTCTGAAGCTGCAGGGCGCGATGAGGGGGTCTTTGTGTGCAGGGTTTGTGCTGGCAGAGCCCGAGTGTCCCGGGGGACTGTCCTTGGAGCGATGGCCCTGGGCTGCGAGAGCCCTGTTTCACCCAGCAGCAGGTAGTTTGCGATGGGGCTGGTTGTCAGCACAATGTGGGACAATAATTGTTTTTGGATGTCGTGTGGGAGCAATAGTGGCTTCAAAGTTGGAAAAGAAATAGGGATATTTTCCCCCCAGGGCAAAACTTTGTATCAGTGTTCAGAGGAAGCAGCAGAAGGGGTTCAGGTCAGCGCCGGGCTGAATGCTGCGCTGATTTGCACTGACTTCTGCTTTGCTCAGCCCAAGCCATGTTCTCCTCCAGCCTGGGACCTTCTGTGACTTCAGCCCCTTTTGGCATGGCAGCTGGCAGGCCGTCAGGGCTTGCTTTCATAACGGCTGGGCTGCATCGCTGCAGTTGCGCTGTGTTTGACTGCAAAGCTGCAGGGCTGGAGGACTCCTGTGAGGAGCCATGCCAAGTCCACCTTGCTATGGGGAGCAGCAGGGAGCAGACCTGACCAAGGAGCCCGGGCAAAGTTGGGAAAGGTCAGAGCCTGTTGCAAGAAAGAGTTTGTCCAGACCCCAGAGGAGCAGCAGGACTCCCTCATCTTTCACCGCTTTGGTAGAGAAGGGTGGTGGCTTGTGTTGAAAGATGCACATGCATCCTCTTGCTGCTCAGAAATTGTTCAGCATCTCAAACAGATGTCCAAAGAATGATCGCCCTCCAGGTCGGCAGCTTGGCAGCCTTCATAATTTATATGAGTGTCCAGTCTCTTGGGCTTCGAGGTGGCTTCTTCCATCGGTTTTCCTTCAGTGCTTCAAGTAAGTGCGAGCCTTGCTGCTTTCCAGCTTCAGCTGCGGTATGCTCCCGTGCCACGAGCCCTGCAGTTCTGCACACGCATGGGTTGTCCCCACCAGCTCTCTTCTCCCCCATCCTCCTCCTCCCATCGCTCCTCCTCACCTGTGGGTCTCGGCAACCCTCTGGCCCCTGGCAGCTCCCGCTCGGCCGGCGCAGGGCACGCGGGAGCACCGCGGGAAGGACATTACGTGGGAGAATATGCATGTTCACAGCTCAGAGGATTAAAGACCCATGTTCTTATCACTGCAGAACAGAGTATTATAAATCCAGCCTTAGAATACCAAATCCCTGTGCGGCTCGGCCATTGTTTGGGAATATTAAAAAGCTCGGAGACAGAAATAATCAGTTTCCGAATGACACATTGTCAAATAAAACATTTCTCATATTATCCCTTCCTTCCCCTTTCTCTCTCCTGCTCCCTCAGTTGGATAATTTAATGTGAAAAATAGATTAAAATGAGGCTGGCTTGAATGCCTTCTAAGTTTGACTTTTTTTTTTTCCTTCCCCTTTTCCCCAGGAAGCTCTCCCGGCGTGTGCGGCGTGGTTAAACAAGCAGCTGCCCGCGCGGGGTCAGGGACGAAAGGAACGTGTTGAAACTGAGCCTCCTGCTATGAGCCCAGGAGGGCTCACCCGCCGGGCTGGCACAGGCACACCCAGCCTTTCCCAGGCAGAGAGGGGGCCATTGTCTCGGTGGCCGGCAGAGCAGAGATCTCTGGCTCATCCCCAAAGGATGCGAGAGCTGCGGCTGGCCTGGGCTGGGAGCCCTCGGCTTCCTTGGGCTGACCCTGTTGTTCCCGAGCCGGCGGCGGGGCTGGGGGGGAACAGCATGCTAATAATCTCTGTGCCTCTATGCCTTTTTGTAATTTCTCCCAAGCAGAGAGATCTTTAATTTAATATGCTGACAGGTTTATCTGCTCCAAGCCGTTTCCCGGGGGCAGATGCAAGGTGAGCCCAGCCAGGCAGATGCATGGCCCTAGCACTGCCACGGGTGCCCGGACCCCTTCCCTGGGTCCAGCTGGCAAAGCTGCTCCTCCTGCAGGGCTTTCTCAGTCACCCTGGCCCTTTCCGAGCATCTGGGTTGTCTCCGGTTGTGCTTTTCCAGGGAGGGCAGGTGCCTGTGGGTGTGCAGTGCTCTGCCCTGCTCTGCCCTGCAGCCACTTCACAGTTGCAGAGAGCACCCAGGCATGAGCGACGTCCAGCCAGGCGGCTCAGGGGCTTGGTGGTGAGGCCTTGGAGAAGGCTTTTCCCAGTGGTCATGTTCCATGAGTGTTGTTCTGAAACCCTTCTGTAATGTGAGAGCTCTTGCTTTGCTGGAAGGATGCCGGCACACAAGCTGATTTTGCAGTGTCGTTCGTCATGTTGAAGTTCATGGCCCTGCTGTGTCCTTGTCACCGGGCCTCCCTTTTCAGAGGGTCTGGTGTGCCATGGTTTCTCTCCTGCGAAGTGGGCTCCCAAGGAAATGGCCCCTATTTGGTGCCGAGGGGTGCGGGTGGCTCACGCTGGGGAGCTCCTGTGATGCTTTGGGGTCTCTGTGCATCAGGCGCTGCGCAAACCTGAGGAAACACGTTTCTGCTCTTCCAGGCCGAGGTGTCCACGCTGTTTCTTGCTTCTGAGCGTGGAAGGCCAGGTAGGGTCCTCGTCCCACTGGTCCTTCAGGTGCTCTGGTACTGCAGGCCATGAACCCGGTTGGCTCGGCGAGCCCTGCCCTTCTGCCACACAGAGATCCCCGAGCATCTCCTGGACGCTAAACCGGCTTTCCTGATGGTGCATGTCACCTAAATTAGGGAAGTCAAGCTGAACAATGTCCTTCTGAATCCCTGAGCCCTTCTTCCATTAGTGCCAATTTGGGGGGAGAGGTGGGGGGGTCCTGATGGGAGATGCTGGGATGGGCTCCTCTCTGCGGCGGGTCATAGTGCCGGCGTGGTCCAGGGAAGCGTCTCTCCTCTCCTCTGCTCCTGAGGCCTCTCCCCCAGCTAACTCATCCTGTGAGCTGCAATTTTCAATGCCGCCTCATTACAGCTGATCCTGTTTACGAGTCAGAGCCACGCTCTGGGTACAGCACGGTGCTTTGTATCGAATGCAGATGAAATATTTGAATGTCTCCGCTTTGTTTTTGCGCACTCTGTAAAGTTCTGAGCTGTGGCATCCCCTGTGCCAAAGAAATGCCTGCCCTGCCCTGGCTGTTCCACGTCACGCTGCAAAGCCCCGATTGCTCACGCTGCTCCTGATTTACATGCCCTGCTTTGCTTGTCTGCCACGGGATAAAATTGCTCCGACGCAGCGGAGATTAAGAGGCTGGAAGCTGGCGCACGCACAGCTGCTGCCTGCGCGGGGCTGAGCGACTGCGGCTGAATTTAACATCCAGAGCAGCCAGAGGCAGGGCTGGCTCCCTTGGGAGGAGAGGCCACTTCCATGGACATGTAGATATTTAGGAAGTTTATTTTTTTGGTAAAGATTCCCCCCCTCCCCCCCATAGTAATGTAGTTGGGAGCTGTACTGAATAAAATTTGGACATGGGGGAAGGGGAGAGCTTTGCAGAGAAGGTCTTGGTCTTGTTGTGCTGTGCCCCCAGGTCTGCAGCTGAAGTCTCATTGAAATCATAGGCAAATCACAACCAGAAATGATGGAGCTGGGGGAACCGTGTCCTGGGGAGCGGCGGTTGCGTGGTGCCAATTTGTTGCACCATCGTTTGTGTGAAATGTTGTGTGCCTCTGCTGAGGCTTTACTGCTCCCGTGTCGGTGGCTGGGTTGTTTTAACGAGGTTTTTTTTCTCTTAAGTGGTGGGATGCGATTGCCTCCTTTCCCATCTCCCCATGCAGGGCGGGAGGGGGAGCTTGCCCACCTCAGCCCCTGTGCACCGTGGGTGGGCTTAGGGCTGGGGGGACCCAAGGGGTGCGTGGTAAGAACAAAGTCCTTGGGAGAGCGGCCAAAATAACTTGGGCAGAGCTGAGCTGGGGGTGTCACTGTGCTGTCCCTGGCCAAAGGCCACCACTGGCGCCCTGCTGCTCCTGCCTGTGACATCCCGCCCCAGAGGTGGCTGCTCCATGAACCCACCCGTGTGCGGTTCATGGAGCATTGATGAAAGGGTGCTCTGGGGGTGGAAGAGGAGAGGGTCCATGGATGTTGGCTGCAGCATCTCCTGACCCGTCCCTGTGCCCCGTGCATCTCCTGACCCGTGCCCTTTTGCTCTCCTCTGCAGGGTGGGCTGATTGCACTGCTCCTGCTCCTCTTGGTCTTCACGGTGGCTCTGTACGCCCAGCGGCGCTGGCACAAGCGCCGCCGCATCCCACAGAAGAGCGCCAGCACGGAGGCCACCCACGAGATCCACTACATCCCCTCGGTGCTGCTGGGCCCCCAGGCCCGCGAGAGCTTCCGCAACTCGCGCCTCCAGGCCCACAACTCAGTCATCGGGGTGCCCATCCGCGAGACCCCCATCCTGGATGACTATGAGGATGAGGAGGAGGAAGAGACGCCGCGGCGGGCAGAGCCCAGTACCAGGGAGGATGAATTTGGCAGCCAGGTGACACGGACGCTGGAGAGCCTGGGCCGGGGCGGGGAGGAGAAGCCCGACTACGAGAAGAAAGGTTTGTGGCTTTTCTCTCTCCTCTTTCCCTCTCCCCATCCCCTGCCAGGGTGTCTGTCCTATGCGGTGTCACCTAGAGAGGATGGCTCATCCATGTATATAGCCCCTGTGGCTGGTGCTTGGCTCTCTAGGCTTTGGTCCTCAGCTGTCATCTACAAGGTGGTTTGCAGACCTTGTCCTGAAGCTGCCCTTCCTGAGAGGGCAATTGCCTTTGGATGGTGCTGGGGAAACTGAGGCACAGTAGCTGTGAGCCCTCAGCTGTTATGTCCAGCCCCAAGGATCAGGTCCCCTGGTCTCACAGCACTCCCTAACTGTGCTTTGCTGTTGGTTTAGGTGGCACAGGAGCGTGTGAGCTGTGTGCTTGGGAGATCAACGGAGATGTGGATTCATAGGATTTGACCCGTCCCCTTTGTCACGTCCTCTTCCAAAACCAGTCTCCCATTTCTAGTGCGAGCCTGCCTGGCGAGATGGGAAGCTGATGACTCTACTTTCAGGCTTGGTGGTGTATCTGGTCCTAGCAATGACAGAGACCTCTGTGAAACCCCCAGCGGGTTAGGGGATGCCTGGCTGGGGGAGCAGAGCTGGCATTTCCCCAGGGAGGGGAGTTGCTGTTTTGCTGTGGGCTTGTGCAGCACCGTGCACAGGGCAGCACGGAGGAGTCATTCCTACTGCTCCAGCAGCGCTGGAACTCCTGTCTCCTCAACAGGATGGAAATGCTGGGATTCATATCTACTTCTTGTTGTGGGTGAGTGCTAGCACATGGGCATCAATCAGGTCGGTCTTCACTCTCTAGGTGGCAGAAATGTTCATTGCCTTGCTGTTGAGTAGGGCATCAGTTCTAGTGAGCGAACGTGTCGGTGTGCTGGGGCTCGCCAGCCTGCTGAGCCTTGATGCTCCTCTGAGAGCTGCTCCATAAAGCTGTATTTTCCACTAGCGGCAAAACATCCCCAGTGCTTTATTCTCTGGGCAATCAGACAAATGATCCTGTAGTCACCTGCAAACAAAGTCATCAGGGCTGTAGATTTAAGGCAAGCACGTAGGAGCACTGTGTGGAGCTGGAAACAGCAGATCAGAAAATTCTCGTTGTGAGAAGAAGTGTAGAGCTGAATCTGTGTGGATCTGATGGACAGGCACAGACCTCAAATGTGAACTGTTTCCTACTCGTGGTGTTTGGCATGGCAGGTAGAGCGTTATATAGCATCTGTAGGTCAGATCAGAAAGAAGCCTATACAATTCCGTAAGCGTGGGTTCTGGCTGCTGCCTGTCCCTGTGGTGCTGGCTGCTTGTAAGGTATGACAGTGGATAATGCTGCTGTTGTAAGGTATAAATCCCCTGGTAGTAGCTGCAGGGAGCTGGGCGGTGAGAGCTGGGCTGGGGTGCCCGTTTCTGAGTAGGCGAGGTGCTGCGGATGCTTTGTGCCACCCCTGAAGGTGCTGGGCTGGGACTTGGAGGAGCTCTGGTCCCTTTGGGGTTTCCCCTCCCTGAAGGTGCTAGGCTGGGATTTGGAGGAGCTCTGGTCCCCTTGGGGTTCCCCCTCCCCGAAGCTCTGCCCAGCTCAGAAAGAAAATAGTGGTGGCGTCCCTCTGGGTAAAGCAGTTCAACATCAGCACAGCAAATAACCGAAGGTTGGATACAATAGGACAGACAGACAGGGTCCTCTGCCGTCACAGTGTACGTGATGGCATCTGTTGCTGGCTGTACAAGGTATGCGGGAGCAGAGGGGAGCCCATATGGACAGGGCTTGGTAGCGCTCCTGCAGGCTGAGCAGCTGGGGAGGAGTGTTACCGGCTATCAGCCTGTACGGCTTCTCCTGGGAGAGGAGGAGAGACCAAACCATGGGTGACAGATGCTGGTGGTGTCTGTTAATGCACTGCTGGAAGGCACTCGAGCTCTAGGAGGAGGCCAGCGCGAGAGCCTATATAAGGCAGTCTAGACTGGCTGCTCTTTATTTAGTTGTTCTCTTAACTAAAAATTAAAGCTCGTGCTTCCAAACCATGTGGCTCTGCTCTCTGCACTTGGAGAACCATCGCCGAGAGGGCCAGGCAGGGCCTGGGTGCTGCCCCCCTGCCTGTGCGTGGGGACGGAGAGACCGCAGTCCGCACAGGTACAACTGCGTGACTCGGGGGGGATGTTTCTCCTGCGCGGAGAAGAACGGTGCTTTCCCCGGAGTGTTTCGGCTAATGCACACTTGATTGCCTGCGTTTTTAAAGTCTGTCTTTCAGAAGCTGCAACACCCACCTCTGCTTATTGAAATGTCATTAGAAGCCATTTAACATCGTTCACCTGCAATGCACAGTAAAATGCATTTGAATAAACAAAAGCAAAGTAACAGTAGTGCTAATTGCTGAGTGAATCCAGCAGGAGCAAGGAAGGGATGCACCAGCTCCCTATGTGCGGGGAAGGGGCTCTTGGGGTGATGCTGGACTGTCCTTCCCTTCTTCCCGTGAGCATGTGGGATTCCCATAAAGACTGGGTGGTCCCTGTTGGAGCACCCGTGGTGGCAGTGCTGGGGCACAGGGACTCTTCTCGGCTC
Organism: Aptenodytes patagonicus; assembly: GCF_965638725.1. Taxonomy (NCBI): domain Eukaryota; kingdom Metazoa; phylum Chordata; class Aves; order Sphenisciformes; family Spheniscidae; genus Aptenodytes; species Aptenodytes patagonicus. The sequence continues at coordinate 4,460,210 of NC_134966.1, read as the reverse complement.
TGTGGAAGAGACAGTGCAGCTCTGAGCATCGGAGACGGGGAGAGCCCCGATGATGCATCGTGTCTGGAAAGCAGGTCGCTGCACCTGCGATGGTCGTAAGTGGTGGCTGAGGTTGTGTTTCTTCTACCCTTAAAGTGCTTTTTACTCTTTGCTCTTTTTAAGCAAGGTTATTATGACGGTGATGGTTATCGTTGCTCAAATGAACATGGAGGTGCCCGGGTGTCCATCTGCCATCCTCGAGTGCTGATCTGAGCATCCCTGTTGGCATCCCCCTTTGTGTACGGCTGACTGTTACCAGCCCACGATGTCAAGAGATGTTTCCCCAACCCTCTGCTCAGTGATAATGAACAAATGAAAGCCTTCGTATATCGTAACTGAGCTGCCTTTTTTATTCTTTCATATTCTCTTCTTTGTTTTGCTTTTCTATAAATTATTTAGAGTTGTGTGAGTGGAGAAGACAGCAGTAACTGCATTTCAGTCCTCTTCAAAACATAATAGTAAACAAGATCTAGGGCAGAATATTAAACTATCTGAGGGCTTCAGGAATTGGCAATAAAGAACTTCTTACACTGACTGAAAAATCCCCTCAAGCTGGGGCTGCAAGCTGCCTGCAGGGCCAGGGCTACCCCAGGCTGTGAGATATGTTCACAAATGCTCCCACCAGTTCAGCTTGTGATGCCGTCGGGCTTTGCACCTTGGATCGAGGCAGGTTCGTGTCTTGCCTGGTCTCATCCTTCCAAACCGTGCCGGTTCACCGTTGTGTTTCCTCCCAGACGGACACTCTTGGATGAGGCTTTGCTCAAGGAGTCAAGCTACAGTATGTGCTAGTTGCTCCTCTCTGCTGAAGCTGGCCAGAGCCTGCATTGCCAAGGACGAGGTGGCTGTAGTTCAGATCTAGGGTTTTTACGCTAGAAATATAAATATATGTGCTGTGGGCTTTGCACTCCGACCTGGTTTGCGCACGCATTGGGAAACGCAGTGATTCGGGAGGCGTTGGACGTGCTGCACACACAGGCGCTTCGACCTGCCTGCGAGCAGCAGATGCAGCCGGGGTTCCCACGGGGATGCGGCAGGTGGGGTGGAGAAGCTCTGCAGTTGGTGTGAGCAGACACCACGTACCTGGAGATCCCCAGGGACTGGAAATCAGTTCTGCTTGGGCACGGTTTTATAGGTGGATTGAAGACAGATACATCAAGGGAAACCCAGCTGGAGCATGGCCCTAGCTCGAGGACAGGGTCAGCCTTCCCCCCCGGTGCCCGGCTGCCTGGCTGGAGCTGCCAGGTTTCAGTGCGATCACCGGGGCCGGGCAAGGAGCTGTGCCGGCATCCCGGGGAGTCCATCAGCGCCCAAGGGAAAAGCTCTTTGCTGCTCTTGCAGTGTAGCGTTGTGATAAGACATCAGCTGGGACTTGTCAGCAGGTTCCAAACGGTATCATCTCTGGGGCTGTCACTAGAGGCTCTTTCAAGTGTCACTTCCCAGCATTAATTACCAGAGATGGCAAATCCGATGAAGATGGAGCATTTCAGCTCGCCCTCCACCTGCCTGTGCTGCTTGCTTTCCCCCCACATGCCGGGCAGTGATTGATTTGCAGGTGCCGGGTCACGCCGGTGGCGGGTGCTTTCCATCATTTGGGATTCGTGCACCCTGCGCTGTGTGGCTGTTGGGCTTCCTCGCCCTTTCCACGAGGAAGAATGTGGGGTTTTTTTTATTCCCCACGTGGAGCTGCTGGATGTATCGGGTCAGGCAGGGAATTGCACTGGACCACTCTGCTGCGTACAGCCCTACAAAATGGGAGAGAAGTCCCAGCCCGGGAGGTTGAGCAGCACAAATGTTTTGCAAATCACGGGCAAGCAGAGCGTGGATCAGCGAGCCAAACTTTCCTCCCAAGTCTCAGGCAGCGCTCTGCGGGGATGCGGATGGGAGGGCTGCTCCTGCATGGTGCCAGAGCATCTGACGTGAAGCCCAGCACAAACAAAACACGGGAGCAGTGTGCTGAATAATGACATCTAGCAACAAGCGTGTCTGAGTGATAAAGTTAATGAAATTACAGGTTCTGACCTGATACCAGGCTCTGCTGTGGGTAGATAAACAGCAGGGCAAAGATGAGATGTTTATTTCTCCCTAGCTGCAGTTGTAATCTGGATGTGCTGTGCAGGGCCATTAACATTATTACTGTTATGCAAAATCATTTTTGACTTGGGGGAAAAAAAAAAGAAAGAAAAATCCCCCAACTCCCTAGAAAATGGAAAGCTGACAAAATTAGAATTGCAGCAGGAGCACAAACTGACCTGGTGACATTGTACAGAGCCCAGATGAATTTAGACAGAAGAAAAATCCGAGGCAATTTAAGAAGAAAAGTAGTCTTTTCTTTTTTTTATTAATATAATAAAATGAAATGGGGCGAGGAAGGAGGCAATAGCCAGGCAGTCCTAATTAGCCAAAAGGATCCCTTTGTGCTGGTGTGGAAAGGGGGCTGTGCCGTCTCCTCGCGGTTTTGGGTTCTCTCTAGCAATTAGAAGGTCTCCGGGGTTTCGTGCCCCGTAGGTGTGCGTGATGCCAAGTGTGGGGTGCGGTTTCTGGGGTCTTGGTCTTTGCTGGGGAGGCCCCTGTGTCCAAACCCAGTCCCTGTGTGTACACAGCGTTCTGCGATTAAGGGGATTTGGGTAAATTTGTGCAGGTGATGTCACTGTCCTCACTGCCTCTGTCCTCGCTTCTCTGGGTAGTTTCCAGTCCATGCTCCTGATGATTTCTGCTCTCCTGCTTTTCCCGAGCAGGTGGCCTCAAGCTCCAGCCCTTTGGGAATTCCTAACTTGCTTTTATCTTTTAATATACCTGGCTCTCATCTTTGCCGACAGGGTTTCATCCTACAGCAGCAGGAGCCCTTTGCTTCTGTACATCAAGTGCTGTTTGAGGGGGTTTGGCCCCCAGTCCATCGCAGGCAGCACCACAACATCCCCAGATGGGACACGTTGGATGCACAGAGGTAGAATTAGTAAATTAAGGCAGATAAAAGTCCAGCAAGCCTGAATACAGGGTTACCTACAAGTTCTCCAACGAGAAGATTTTGCCAAACCAAATCTCCTAAGGATCAGTGAGAAGCAGAACTTCTGCCTGGTGAAAACTGAGGAGAAAATAGATGTCAGACTTGAAAATCGAGTATCTGCTATTCCAGTCCTGCAACAAAGGACCCATCTTTATTTTCTCAGTTTCTTTCATGTTCAAAAAAAGAACTTTTCAAGCAGGTCTTTGTGCTGGCTTCACGGACTCTGCAGTCTGGGTATGACCTTCAAGTCTAGACAGGAGACAGGACTTTATTACCGATGGTACTGATGATTAATACCGTAGGCATATCAAAGGTGTGGTTGTGCAATCATCTTGAATTCATATCTCCTGGACTTTCTTCTCACCTGCTGTGTTAACTTAGGTAAATCTCTGAAGTTTCTCTTACTTAATCCATGGATGCTTTTCTCTGTAGTGGTAGCAAGAGGCTTTTGAGCATGCCTGAAAGATGGTCTGGCACCTAGAGTGAACCTGGAGATGTAGATCCAGCTCCACTCTGCCATCAGCTGCTTTGGTAACCCTGGTCATGTCACTTAATGGTCCAGTCATCATCCGTGGGTTGGAGAGGGGAGCCAAGCCGGACAGCAGACAGGGCAGCACAAGGAAACGTTAAACTGCTAATGTAAGGGGTTGTGGTCCCAGCAGCCTCCCAGCCAAACTGCTCTGGGTGACGCAGTCTGGGAGAACTGCGGGAGAAGGGTTTTTGGCTGGGGAGACAGATGGCTTAGGTTTGAGATAACACCAAAAGACAGGCAGGGGAAGGGTCCTGGTGATGAGGAGAGGGAGCTTCCTATGCCACCCACCAACGATGGAGCAGCTGTTCTGGTGGCTGCATCTCGGTCATCATCTTCACCTCCCAGTGAAGACTCCTCTAGGGGAGAGGTAAGTCAGCGCTCTGGCCCAAGGTCGTGGTGTCGGGGCTGGGGAAAGGGACATTTTGGGGGCTGAGATGTGGAAGAGGAGGGCAGGTAGTTAAGCTGTGCCCTAGAGTTGCTATTCCTTACAAATATATGAGGTCTGCAGTGAGCAGAGGTGAGATTTCAAGACAGGGTGTGAGTCAGAGGCGATGCCCTCGTAACGGGCAGGGTGATGGTGTTCTCCTCTGTGATGGAGAAGGGAGAGCCCATGGGCAACGGGAGCGAGATGACCGTCCTGGTGTTGCCATCCCCGAGCTGACAGCCCAGCATCCTTGAGGGGACATCTGCACCCAGCCGGGCTGGTGGCTGGCTGCCAGCAGGGAGATCCCTGCCGTGCCGGGCTGTGCCGTCCCCGGTGCCCACGCCGCCCTGCTGGGGCTGGGAGCTGCTGTCTGCAGCTGCCGTTTGCTCGGGCAGGCAGATGCAGTGCCATCCTGAATCCAAGCATTAACCAGAGGCTTTCTGAGCCTTTAATAAAACGATGGCTTAATGTTTGCTGGGGCTGGAAGCTAAAATGGGACAGTACCTCAGGCCGGCATCTGATATGTCTTGGGGCCCCGTCTTCCTTCCAGTGACCTGATGGGATCATGACCCTCTTTGTACGTGATCAGCTTTTCCCAGCTCTAATCCCCGCCAACTCCTTACGTAATTTACAGAGACCTTTGAAAATGTATATTCACATAGCCTGCCCGTGGAAAGTGTTTTTTTTTTTTTTTGCAGTCCACTATTCCTGGCTGAAAAACCCAGCTGCAAATTTCAGCTTTAAAGAAATAAGAAAAAATGAGGCCCAACAGGGTAGGAATCGGGTCCCATTTCGGGAATACATTTAAATACGTGCTTAGCTAGTGTCTCTAGTTATTAGAGAAGTTAAACATATCGTTACATCCAACATGCTTAATTCCAACTGCTTTGAGTGCATTAATGAAGAGAATAGGGGCCCCAGTTGCAGAGGTTACAATGGTTACGCCATTGGGTCCTTCAGTTTTATAGTGATGCCAGCTCTGGCTTCAATATTGATTTGAAAATGTCCATACCTGCCAGGGAGAAGCTTTGCTTTCCAGAGAGATAAACACAGTCATAATTAATATCTTAATTGCCTTTCGAGTTCTGAACACAGAGCTGCCAGGCTGGAGTTTTAGGTTTGTTTCGATCACGCTGAACTGGCTGCCTCCATCCCAAATTTGGGTTGTCCCCATCAACATGGTGGGAGGGAACGATGGTCTTTTGGCCTGGTGGTCCTGTGGGACATGCTCCCCGTCCCTTACGCCTCCCAAGAAAGTGGCCTAAGGCAGCACCGTGGATGCACGGGAGCATGCCTGGGAGGTCTCCCCAACGAGACCCACGTCCAACATGCCTCCTGCCTCCAGCAGCAGGTCAAAAGGGATGGGGAAGCTCCCGGGGGCTGGTGGCCTCCTCTGGTCCTGCATCCCCCTGGCCGAGGGAGGTGCTGTGCTGGCATGTGCTTAAGGACTAATTAAGGCTTAAACATCTCTCAGGCTGGTCGGGGCTCTTCCTGGCCCACTGTTGAGAAAAGACCGGTAGGTTGGATTTCCTGATGTGGTTTTCTTGTTTTCCTCCCTGCCCTTTGCCTTTGCTATATCCCCACTCACTAATTTCATGAGATGGAGGGAAGAAGCAGATGGAAAAAGCGGCTTGTGATGGTACCATAGCAAATGGAAGAGAAAAGAGGTCTTTTAATATGCCAGCATTTTGCTGAGCATCCCAAAGGGATGCCAGTTTTGTGAAGTCCCGCTGGTTTATCGCTGCTTTGCAAGGCTTGAGCTGGTCTTGCCCCGACGCTGCACAACATCCCATGTGAGAAGAAATACCCTTGGTCATTCCCTCTCCCAGCCACAGCTGGGTGACTTGTGGCTCCTCAAGTCAGCAGCAGCTCTTTTAATGTGGTTTTTGTTGGGGCTGCTGATGCCTGGTGGAGATGTCGTGGCAGTTTTGTGTGCAGTAGCCCTGATTCCCCAGGTGTCCAAAGTGCTTTTCATCCAGGTGAAATCACAAGCTCACAGAAGATAAGTTGTGAAGTTTTGGCTGTCCAAGGAAAACAAGCCATCAGGAACTATATTTATATAAATGCCAAGCACGCGTTCATCACTTTGTGCATCACTACGAATGTTTGATAAAGCACTACATTATTTAAGGCGTAGCTGTGTTGTAGGCCAGTTGTTGACCAGGATTAGCTTTGAGATGATTGTTAGTTTTTTGTTGGTTTTTTTTGGGGGGTCTGATGCAAAATCTAAAAAAAATAATATGGTGGCTCTTTATTCCCCTTGGGAGACCCTGGGGTATCTCAAGTGTCCTCCCCTCTCCTGGGTTTCTGTGCTGGGCTGCATCTTGCAGCCACCTTGTGTGCAATGCCAGAGGACCTGGGAGAGCTTCAGCCCTGCCGTCTTTCCATGGTGTCAGCAGGGAGCAAAAACCTGCCACTGGTTTCTGAAGTCAGGCTGACCAGGAGAAGAGGGCATGGGGTCTGGGATGAAGGAGAACAACCCCACAACGTTCCCCATTTCTGCTGGAAATACATAGATGCTAGTGAGCACTCAGGCAGGCCCTGGGATACGTGGCTCAGAGCTGAGGCTGCTCCAGATCCTGTCGCCTGCATGAGAGCTATGGGTTTGTCTCAGTCCATGATGCTCAGCGCTTCTTCACCTTGGCTTTTAGCAGCATTGCGGCTCCATCGGTCGGCGTGTGCGAGATGTTCTCCCCATCAGTCCGTCCCAGGCTTATGGGTTTTATGGGGAGGGGAGCAGGGAGGGCAGCTGCAGTGCCAGCTCTTCGCTCTCTTTGCATGTCCTCTTCCTATCGGTCATGTTTTACCTGGCTACGGCACCGAGACAGTTAGTTTTGTCAGCTGGCTCCTAAGGAAGACGGATCGAGGCTGGGCACCTGCACTGATATTAGGTCTGCAGGCACCTTCCAGCCCCATTTGTCATTAGGCAGTGACCTACCTGAAGGACCAGCGGGAGAGAAAACTTATTAACAAGGTGCTTCAAATCAATCCTTTCTGATGGCCCCGCTGAGTTACAGCGTTTGCTGTGACTCACCCACCGGCTTCTGCGGGGTCTGGCTGTGCTCGGCCTCGCTTCTTTGCCCACATGGCTTGGAAGTGGTTTGCTTTTGATAGCCTGGGCTCTCCGCGTGTTCCCTCAGCTCCAGGTCTTCTCCTGAGCCAACAAACCAGCTTTCAGCTCCTTCTTTCCTGCCTGCTGCCTGCACCCGTGTGCTTCCTGGTGTGGGAGGTAGTTGGTCCCTGCCACTGCAGGGGGGCTCCTTTTGGTGGTGTTCGTGCCATGTGTGCACAGTTGAAGCTCCTTGGCCCCATTGCAATACGGGTTTTTCGTGGTTTGCCCTTCTCCTCTGGGTTGACGTTGCTCCCTTGTTCTCTCTGGCACATGGCACGGAGTTGCCGGTACCGTGAAAAGGTATCATCTTGCCTGTCAGGCAAAGAAAATTTAATTTCCAACTAACAAATTCGTTCTGCACCGCGCTACCGAGCAGGGACTTGGCCGGTGGTTGAGACTGGAGAAGGGCCACTGTGCCACGTTTCCCACCCACGTTTGCTGGCCGTTGCTGTTCCCGGAGCCCTGCCCTGCCCGTGCCCATCCCTAGGGGTGCTGGGACTTGCTCACACTCACTTTACAGATGCTGAAGTGCTGCTGCCTCTAGGTTCATCCCCCAGCGGCGGTTCCTCGGCCAGGTGGGGATGGGGCTTTCTCCTGCCCTCGGTGGGTCTCTGCCCCAGCTGGCTCCATGGGGCAGTTTTTCCTCTGGATTCATGGAGTTGTAGGAGATGCGCAGTGGAGAGAGGAAGCTGGAGGTCAGCACTGTGCTCTCGAGCCGACGTCTCTCCTCCGTGCAACATTAGCCCGGGACGCTTCATGCGCCCGTTAGCACCAGGTTGGGAAGCTTCCTCCAGAGTGTTCTTATTTAACTTTTCAATTATTTTATAACTTGAGGAGCATTAGCTGCTGCTGGGGGTCTGCCCGTCTTCCCCACTCCTCTCTGCTTGCCGCGTAAGCGAAAAAATTGCAGTGTCTCATAAAAAAAGGTAAGTTAAGGGTTTTATTAGAGTGGAGATGGTGGGAAGCAGTGTCTCCGGTGGCCTGGACCTTCTTGGTGCTGGGGCAGGGGAAGATGGGGCAGCATCCCATGGCCAAAGGCTTTTCCTTGCAGAAGGAGAAATGGGCTAAAGGGACAAATCACAGAACAGTTTGGGTTGGAAGGGACCTTTAAAGGTCATCTAGTCCAACCCCCCTGCCGTGGGCAGGGACATCTTCAACTAGATCAGGTTGCTCAGAGCCCCGTCCAACCTGACCTGGAATGTTTCCAGGGATGGGGCATCCACCACCTCTCTGGGCAACCTGGGCCAGTGCTTCACCACCCTCAGCGTAAAAAATGTCTTCCGTAGATCTAGTCTGAATCTGCCCTCTTTTAGTTTAAAGCCATTCCCCCTTGTCCTATCGCTACAGGCCCTGCTAAAACGTCTGTCTCCATCTTTCTTATAAGTCCCCTTTAAGTACTGACAGGTTGCAGTAAGGTCTCCCCGGAGCCTTCTCTTCTCCAGGCTGAAAAACCCCAATCTTCAGTGCCCTGTAGGTGTCAGGGGAGGGGTGTGCTGGAAGAGTCTTTGCCCTGTAGAAGAACTGAGGTTTTCATAGTCAGAAACAGCTCCTGGGAAGATCGAACCCAGCTGGTAGCAGCCCAAGGAGCGCAGAGACCGGTCTGCTTTTGCAAGATGCTCGCGATGCAAAGGTGCGAGGCAGAGGCGGGGACCGTTGGACTGTGGCTCTTAAGCGTTTGATCTTTTATGTTGTGTTTATAATTATATTGCATTATCTTAATTACCAACATGGGAAGTCGGGAGCGTGGCGGGGGGAAGGGAAAGGAGGTCAGTAGAAAGGCAGGGAAGGTGCGAGGTGACGAATAACTCGCAGCCTCCGTCGATGGGGCCGTGATTGTGGTCAGAGTTGGAAACGATGCTATTAATACAATACTTATTCATTTCCTATAATAAAAAAAATGGAAGTGCTTTGCAATTACCCAATTGCGAATGAAATTAACATTCTGTGGCATTTTCCAGTAAATGGTTAGTTTGCACACATGAGTGGAGGCAATTAGCTGGGAAGCGATCGAGTGCCGTGACTGGAGAGAGGATGAAGAAGGGTGAGGGCAGCCGGTGCTGGGAGGGTGCTGCCGTGGGCTCCGGATGCCCCTTCCCAGCGGACTGGGCATTCCCCTGGGTCCTGCTGGTTTGAGGAGCAGCTCACCCAGCTGCAGCAAGGACAGGAGCTGCAGATATTATCTCCTGCTCTCTGTAGACGTGGGGAACGGCAAAGCTTTGCAATAAAGAGGAAAAGCAAAGAGTGGGTGCGTGGTCAGAGGGGTTGTGGGGTGCCCTGGTGCTCCCTGGGGTCCCCGTCCCCATTGCGGGACCCTGAGCCAATGCAGGTCTCCATCCCCCTCCTATGCTGCACGCCAGCCTCTCCTGGCATCCCCCCTTCCCCGTCATGTGCCCCAAGCTTTATTAAAAACCAACGGAGACTTTTTTTTTCAGATTTGTTAAACTACTGAAAAGTTCTGATCCTATCAGCGTGGTTTTTTTCCTGCCTTGTACCAGATAAGGACTGTGCTGGCTCTGAGCCCAGAGCTGAGGGTGGTAGAGAACAGGGTAGGGAAGCAGTCATCTCATGAATATATGAAGGAGGAAAGTACATTTGTTCAGTTTCCTTCAAAAGAGACATCTCGAATAAAACTTTATCTCTTCTTATGCTACCCTCCCCCTCCAATTTGCAATTAAAATCAGACTTTTACGTATAAAAATCTATTTTTATAGCAAGAGATTTATTAATGTATGTAATAATCTATTAATGTATTAATACCTATGTTAAAAAAATGTATACAATTTCTATTTTAAAACTCAACAAAAAGGGTCGGGAGAGAAAAGAAAGAAAAAGTTGAGATGGAGTACAAGCCTGTTTTCAAAATGCTCCCAGGTTCCCATATCCCTCTGCTGCTGCATCTGAAAACCCCTCTGTGTAAAAGAGCTTCTCGGAGGGAGATTGATTCCCCCTCGCGCCGTGTTGGCAGGCTGGGCTGGGGGCCAGCTCCGGCAAAGCGCGTGGTGCCACGTATATCATTTCCCCTGATGGGTTCACCTAAGGATGGCTGGGAGATGTATGCGTTGCAGGAGGTGCTTGGTCCCCTGATGTATGGGTATGTGTGGTTATTTGTGCTTTGTTTTGATTTTTTTTTAATATCTATCTATCTATCTATCTCCTGAGTTGGTTGTGTAAGGCAGCCAGCAGTGACCTGGTGTTTTTGGACACGGTGTGCCTGCACGGGGCATGTGACGTGGACTAATGGAGAGCAGGGGGAGCAGTGGGGACAGAGGCTCTTCCTCGAGAGGTGGTAGAGGGTGTCTGGTGGCTGGAGAAAGAGATGGAGAGCTGAGGTTCTCAGTGTCTCTCATGTCTTTGCCGTATCCACCGTGCTCTGTGGCAGGATGTTGCTCTCCAGATGTGTTTTCTTCCCAATATGTGTGAAGCTGTTGTACCAGTCTCTCCCACTGTCATCACATAGGCGTCAGTGTAATTACCTAATTTTATGCTAGTAAAGCTCTCTGTTTTCTGGAGCTTAGTACCTTTAGGGTAGCTCTGTTGAAAATCAGTCCACATCCCAGTTTCAGAACAAACACCGTTGCTTATTTCATGCTTCGAAAAGCAACAAACACCCATTATTTAGAGCTGCTGAGAAAACAGGGTTTCCACCATGTGGAAGACTTCTAATATTGTGAAATTTATGCTCATCCCAAGTAGAATTGGAAAGTTGATCTCTTGAAATACTTTGTAGAATAGAAATTTCTAAAATACTGATCCAGAAACATCAAAAAGTGCTTACTGAAACTCAGGGGTTTGGTTTGGAGGAAACAATTATAACGTTATTACACTGTGTTACACGTACCTGATGTTTACATGGTGAGTTATGGACGTGATGATGCATTAGACCTTTCGAGCCCTGTGCCTAGAAAAAGTGGATTATTTGAAAAATACTGGAAGCAGTTAGTGAGAGAGCAGGAGATGGGCACGGAGAAGAGCTAGTGTCTGAGATGAGGGGGCCGTGTCCTACACGTGGCCACAGGTGCCGTCATGAATGCGCGCGCAGGTCAGGAGGTAAAAATCCCACCAACCTTGACTTCTAAGTGTGCCCAAACTTTTTAATTTAATCCTTGATTGAGTTTGCGTTCTTGCCAAACGCTTTGATTCCAGCGACATGGTATGCTCCGCTGAGCAGCTCTTGAGCTGCTCTGTGAGTTACTCCTCTCTCCAAAACTCTGGGAGCATTTTAACCACTGGTAATGTTGAGGAATCAATAACTTGCCCTCTGACACTCAGAAATCAGAGAGAGGGATGGGAAAATCAGATGCTTAAAAACCTACATTTTTAAAAAATATGTTTTACTCAATATCTAGTGTGGGAGGCTCTAATACAAGCTGCTGTTGCCTTTCCAGTCTTCTCCCTGCAGCTGTAGGAGTGCAGGTGTTGTGTGAGGAGGACAGGGATGGTTGTGGCTCCAGGGACCGAAACTTTAAGCCGAACACCAAAGGCTGGGAGACTCGGGGAAGCGGGCACCTTTGCAGGCCTTCAGCCTCACCGCTCTGTTTTAATACGCTGCAAAAACCAAGCCGTGGGGCTGCCCAGCTCTCCCAACCGCTCGGCAGCAGCACGAGAGGCGTTCAGCCTGGTTTGGGGAGAAGCTGCTGCCCTTCCCCTGCCCTGCCAGGGTCCAGTGCAGCACTGAGTGGGGCTGCCAGGTACTGGGTGGATATAGGGTCTCTGCGGACTGCAGGAGCGTTGGCTTAGGCTGAGGGCAGTTCTCCTGCCTGTGGTACAGCTGCTCCATTGGGGTCCTCCAAGGCCATGTCTGAAGACCCTAAAATATCTCAGTGAGGTTGAGGGCTTGTTTCCAAGGGCTATGGGGCACTTCTATCGCCACTGGCTCCATCCTGGCTTCCCAGCCTCTGCTGGCAGAAAACAGGTTGCACAGTCAAAGGGGTTTTGCAGTTCCTTGTTCCTTGTGCTGGACCCTTGGGAACGTCCTGGGATGGTGGAGACACCATCCAAGTGCAACCAGTGGAGGTGGAGGCATGCAACCAGCGCGTCTCTCAAATACGGGTTGTGGGTGGTTGTGTTGATCTGAGCCTGGGACTGTGTTTTGGAGAACCCCTCCTGGTCACTGATGCTGGTGAGATACTAGTTTTAGTATCTCCCCAAAACAACCCCCCCAAACCCAGCCTGTGTGTCTGGGAAAGGTACAGCCCTCCTGGCTGTGCTGGGAGCCCCGTGAGGACTGAAACGAGTGCTGCCGCTTCCCATCTCCATTGCAATGTATTTTTATCCAAACATCACTCATATTGTTCAGTTGATGACTTTTTTTTTTTGTTGTAATTTTAAAGCTAAACAACATATTTTCCCACTGCAATTTGTGCCAGCAAAAAGGAAGGAAGAAAGGAAGGCTATTGGTATGAATTGTTTTGTGGGAGATGTGCAAACGAATAGGGGAGCCATAAGGAGAGCAAATCGCTTTCAAAATAGCTTCTGGGGGTGGACAGGAGGGAGGTGTACGATGGGAACATGTAATGTGCTTTACAAAGGTACGGTGACCTTCAGCTGCGTCCTTAAATCTCTGCCGGAGATGGAAGCTGATTTTGCGGAGGCTGGAGAGCCTCGTGCTTCCTCTGCTTCAGCTTGTTCCTGGGGTTGTTACACTGCTGAAGGTCCTCGCTATAGGACGGGGTGAGACTGATATCATAGCGTTGTGCCAAACCTCGGGGTGGATCTCGCCACCTCTGCCAGGCTGGAGAAACTCTCAATGTGGTGACGAAGATGTGAGCTCAATAACCCTGATGGATTTATCTCCTGGAAACCAGGGATGGGAGAGAAGGTGGTTTGGCAAGCTTCGCTCAAGGAGAGGATGGTCCTGTCGCCTCTAAATCTGCGTCGTGTTCGGCTGTCGTTGGGAGGAGCCGGTGCCCGGGCGCTGGCGACGTGGCTGCGTTCTGCTGGGGAGGAGAGCAGCGTGCGGGTAGTGCGGCAGCACCGGGAGCCTCCGGCTGAGCCCGTGTTTGGCACGTGCAGCCCAGGCAGGTCCTGCAGGGCAGAGCTGGGGTATTTGAAGCTTTGCACTACCCTGTGGTAGGGTGTGTTCCCATCCTTTTCAGAACTATTAAAAGCTCTGTGGGAGATGGGAATGCCAAGCACGCGTGCGGTGCGTGCATGGCACAGCGGTGCGTGTGTGCAAACTTGTGTTTGCCGTGCGGTTGTGTGATGCCCATGGAGGCATCGGTCCGGGTGGTGGGTTCCTACCCCTGGCTGTCCAGGCTCGGGTGGCTGACTATGGAAATCCCTGGGTGGCAAAGCCCAGGTGGCAGTTTGTGGTGGACTGTGTCTCTTTTATGGATGTGATGGACATAGTCAACAGGGTCCCAGCAGCCTCGGTGAGTGCCATGCCTCATTACGTTATGGTGCATTGGTTTCTTCTCTCTCCTTTTTATCATGGTTGGCAGTGCATGAAGGGTCCTTCCTTCATCCTTGACCCCTGATGCTCATTTGGTTGAAGCCCAGCTATCTTTCATTTGTCAGCGAGGGTTTTCTCCATGCTGGCCATGTCGAACTCCCCTTGCTGAGATCATGTTGACAAGGGTTTTTTCTTCTTTCTTTTTTTTTTCCTTCCCCCCCGCCTCCCCCCCCGCCTCCCCCCCCCATTGCTCGAAGCCCCTGAACTCAGGGGCATGGAGAGGCCAATGATGTGCTGATGCACACGAGCTATGCAGAGCAGTGAGATGCACCAGCTTTTTGCTCCCATTCCTGGAATAAGTATTTGTAACATCATCGCAAATAGCCGGCGACCATAGGGACCCTCTCCCCACGAAGGTAATGCTCCCCCCCTGCTTTTGGCGTTCGCTCCACTGACGAGCGTGCGAGCAGATGCCTCTGGATGGATGTGCTGAGCGTGGTGGCCAGATGGGGTACGATCACCGCAGCGCTGATTACTCCCATCAGCCAAGCAGGGACCACGAGAGCGCCGTGACCTCGACGTGTCTCATCACTAACTGAAGGCATGGCCCCCTCCTCCTCCCCTCCTGCGCTCTCCTGATGGCCTCCTCTCAGTAAATAAGCGTCAGCCGCATGGTTCCCGAGCTCCCTGCTCCACTTGCACACGTTACATATCGCACAGCCCCGAGGTTCAAATAACTTGCCATCTGTTCACGGGGAGGCCCTGCTGTACTTGCTCCTGGGTGAAGGAGCTGCGAGGACGGGCTTTCCCCCACAGACACGGCGGCAGGGTGCTGAGCCGCACCGGTGCTGCCGCAGCATCCTTCCCTGGCGCCTCAGAGGAGCCCTGCAAGAGGGGGTTGGATGTATGCTGTCAGGGATGGGGCTAGATGCTCTTTGGAGACCTTTCCCCACTCCTGATTATTTTTTTTTCCCCTGCGACATTGCCTGCTGGGGCATCCGACACCGCAGGATCCGGCCACGCCTGCCATAAATGGAGGGGCCTTTGGGGAGCTCTGCCTTTGATTTATGGTGCCTGAGGAGCCTGATGTTGAATAACTGGAAGATGTAACATAGCTGGTCCCTTAGGCCACCCTCTCTCTGGAGCTGTCCCGAGATGGTTCCCACCTTTGGTGCTTACGCAGGCAGCGGGTTTGATCCTTGTCTCTCCGTCTCCTGGTGCGGCAGCGCTGGCTGCATGGATCGTCTCCCAAGCCTTCCCCACGTGCCTGCGCCCATGGGCACAGCAGCCGGTCTGCTCTTCTTCGGTGCTCCCCCTCCCAATAGCCCTGGCAGATTTCGGTACCTCCTCTGCAGCCTGCGGGGCTAGAAAAGCACCCTGGGGTGGTCTAAAGCCTCTCAATCCCAGAGAGGCTGACGACATCGCCTTTGGGATTTGGGCACAAGGAAGGGGGGAGCTGCTCTGTGGGCTGGTGTGGCACTGCCCGCGGCATGGGGTGGTCGGGGCTCTCCCCTCCCTGCGGCGTAGGTGGCTGTTAGAGGAGTCAACTTAAAACGCGGAGTCTGCAGCAAAGTCCTTGTCTAGGATTACAAATGCCTCGTCCTGCATGGCCAGCTTCTCATTTCGCACTAAAATGGCCCCTGCAGCACGCTGTGAAGGGAATTAGAGTCCATGGTCCGGAGCAGTTACGCACCCAGAGCTTGCCGGGTGCCCAAGGAACTCCATACAGATCTGATGTTGTCTCTGGACCCGGGAGATGCGGCGGGGGTGATGCATCAGCCTGTAACTCCTGGCAGGCTGGGGAGCTCCAGGGTGCTCAATTATTCCTTATCCGAGCGGGATGCAGGGTGGCTACAGGGCCAGTGATCCCTGCCAGCCCCACATGGGCACGCTGCGGGCAGGGGGAGCTTCAGGAGCTAATCGGAGGGACTTCGCGGCTCTCAAAATGGAGACAGGACAGAGGTTACGTTCTGCTAATGAGTTTCTGCTAATTCAAGGAGCTGGCAGAGGCCAAACCGTTTGTTAAACCTGGGAGACCTCTCTGGCCTGCAGGAGGACAATTTGATGCTGAATTTCATCTTTGCTCTTTGCAAGTGGTTTCATGATTTCCCGTAACCGCCCATTGTGTGGGTGGGTGGCAAGTTTCGTAGGACAATTCTGGGTGGGTTTTTTTTGGCATTACTGGATAGGAGGTGTGTGAGAGCAAGGAGGGGAGTTGCTTAAATATCAGCAAGCTGTGATGTGCCGTGGGGCATTGCAGCAAGCTGTTTCCTGAGCTCAGGTGCTGCTGCCCAGCATGTGAGCGCAGGCCCTGGAAGACCCCAGGGATTCCTGCTGCAGCTCGGAGCATGCCCGGACCGGCTGTACATCCTTCGCCTGGCTCTCACCCCAGCCTTGCCCATCGCTCCGTAATCCCAAACTTGCCTGCCGGGGAGTGCCTGACCCCCCCAAAAGGCTGCCAGGCCTAGGGTTCGACTTGAGGCATTCCTGTGTGTTTTGAACCCTTCAGGCTGTAACTTGGATAAGGGCATGATGCTTCCAAGTGCCCTGCATGCACATGGGGGAAGAGGCAAGGAATAATCCAAAATGCTGGAAAGCAGCGTGAAAAATGCAATTTCCGTAATCTCACAACTTTCTAATTTCTGTGGCTTTGGTAAGACTTGGAAAGTGCTGGATTGGATCCCCGTGGGTGACTTCGGAGGGACTTGGCAGAGCTCCTGCCCCAGGACTCAGCTCCAGCTCCCGCTGTGCTCTGCTGGGAAGGGGTTGTACGGGCAGTGGGGACGTGGTGGCCTGGTCCTCTTTTAACCACAGTCCCTTTGCTGGTGTTGCAGCTCCCGAGGTGACGCAGGAGACGGTGGAGTCCCTGATGCAGAAGTTCAAGGAGAGCTTCCGCACCAACACACCCATTGAGATCGGGCAGCTCCAGCCCGCGCTGCGCAGCACGTCCGTAGGGAGACGGAAACGCCGGAGCCGGCCCCGAGGTAGGCTGCCGCGGTCGCCAGCTGCTCCTCCAGTGCCCTGGATTTGGCCACATCCAGAGGAGTTTGGCTGGGGATGAAGGCAGGAACTCCTCATCCTCGCTGCTGAGCGTGGGGACCCTGGAGCTCCTCTGTGACGGGGGGAAGAGGGGCAAACCCCGCTCAGCATCCTCTGGGTGGTCTGGTGGAGGCGCTTGGGAGCGGTGTCACCTTGCATCCGCCCCAGGGATTTATCCAGGTCTGCTGCAAATCCAGGGTCCCTGCCAGCTGCCCCGGCTAACCGAGGCTTGGTGGGAGTGAAATACGGTTTCTTGGCAAGTTTTTATTTCAGAGGAAGGGGTGAAGTTCATTTTGGCTGTAACTCGCATCACTGGGACCTCTCTTCATTGCACTTTCCCAGTGCTTGGGGTTTTTTTGACTTTTTTTTTTTTTTTAGGGGCCACACAGAGGGTGGGAGCAGCATTCATGGCTCTAAAGGCTGCACCGTGCAAAAGTGTGCCGGAGGGATGCTGAGTTTTATTTGTAGCCTTGATGGCCATTGCCAGCTACGCTGGAGCAACAGGAGGAGATTGGCTGGAACAGCCCCGTGAGCAGGATTGGTCCTTGCATTGCCTCTCAGCGAGGGAAACCACCTCCTCCTATTGCTATCGCTGCTTAAAACAGTAATGGCTGTGGGTTAAGCGGTGAGTGCTGAGGCTGTGTGGAGGGTTTGGGTCCAGATTTCCAGCTGGGGAGGAGGAGGAGGCGTCGGGGTCCCTCCAGGGATGATGAGCAGGGAGGTCCCTTGGCCATGGTCTACCCTGCGCGCTGCAGGTCTCTGGAAGTGCCGGGAACCGGGAAGGAAATACTTTTATTTCTGTTTACTGTTGGTTTTGGTTTTCATTTATTTATGAGTCTGAAATGTGATCTTTTATTCTGGGTACATTTTCCTGCAATACAGGCCTGGAGAGGGCTTTTTTTATTATAGCTCTGCCCATAAATTATTCACTTAGTGTGAAGAAAATGTTCTGACTCTAACTGGTTTAAATTATTTGGTTTGTTTTCTAGTAGTTATTCAAATATGTGTATCTGGATTTTAGCGTACATGCGTGTGGGTGCTTTGGGGTCCACAGTGACTGTCTGGTGAAGTTTCCCTGACTCCCTGCTCCAGCCTCATTTTTTTTTGTGGTTTTTTTTTTGTTTTTGTTTTTATTTCACTTTTAAACTGCCTTGAAGGCAAGAGGTTTTGTGGTCACTAATGGAGCAAGTCAATTAATCCTCGCAGTCGAGCTTAGGAGGAGACACGATGCCCGGCTGCAGGCAGAGCCTCTGGCTGCATGGGAGCAGAGTGTGGCCCCGAGCCAGCCTGGCTTGTTCCCCATCTCTGGGGACACGCACCGTCTATCCCTCTATCCCTCCCACCTCCCCGGGCTGGAGCTCCTCTGCCTTCCTGCAAATCCCCGTCTGCACCATGCCAGAGCATGTCCCAAGGCAGGAGGAGGTCTTCCCAACCCTCACCCCATCACCACTGCCCCCCAGGATCCCTCTGCCCATCGGTGGCCATGGGAATAGTCAGTGGATACCGGGACAAGAGAGCCCTTCGTTGCCCTCCGTTTCTGCCCAGACTTGTGTTTCCTCCATACGAGGGTTGGAGACCAGCTCGTGCCCAACGTCTCTGCTTGGGATGGGGAGCTGAATTTCCCCTCTAGCTGCCGTGCCCTGCTTGGCAATCCCACTCATGGTGCTCGGCAAGGTCACCCTCCATTCCTCCCTGCCACGGCTGCCGGCACAGGCAGTCCTCAGCCGCGCACAATTAAAGCTGGGCCGTCCAGCAGGTCCGCAGCAGCAGGCTCGGCCAGACCCGTGTTGGAGAAAATAAATTGTCTCCCTTGGGACTTTTGCGCTGTTCTTGTCGCTCCCGGCGGGGAAGACCCCCTGGGAGCCAGAGCATGCCCAGCTGCCTGGCCACAAATCTTCTCCGCTGTGCCTGTTGCTGTATTTTGCTCTCCGGCTGTCTCCCGGGGTGTTGGGTGTGTGTCTCAGGTATGCCGGGACGCCTGCTCCAGCAGCCCCGTGCAGGGCAGGCTCTCACATGCCCGAGCTGTGGGGCTGGGGAAGGGCTTTGGGGGCAGGATGCGGGCGAGGGGAGGTGACGGGGAGGAGCTGGGCACCGGCACCTCGAGCTGCTCTGGTCCTGACCTGGTTGCAGTGGACTAAAGGTGCTGCAAGGTGGGAGGGGATGTCTTGCTTCACCCCTGTGCTGCAGGGCTCAGCCCTGGTAAAAGTGAAGAGGGTGGCTGGAAGGGCCCCGGTTAGCTGGGAAGGTGCTGCCGTGGCTGTTCCCTTGTCTGCACCGGGAGCAGGATGGATCTCCACAGTGTCGGTGCCCAACCTACCGTCGTTTCCTTGGGTCTCTGTTCCTCCCGGTAGCTCCTCCGCAGATGGTGGCGTGTGCTCTCGGAGATGGAGGGGAGCTGTGTCTGGCCTCAATTGCTCGTACCCACGGGCTTCAGGAGGGGACTGTGACTTTGAGTGTCTCCACTTACGGGAGCCCTCACCAGCACGCCCTAGAAAAAGATTTTTAAGGTCTCAATCACCAGAAATCAGCGAGCAGCTCCAAAAAGCAAGCCGGTTCCAGTGTCTCCGGTGGAGATCTCACTCCCCACGGCCCCGTCCTGTCCTCTTTTAATTTAAATTTCTTTTTGCTTGCGAAAGCCGTGGCCGGGCGCTGCTGCTGAGGCCGTATCCACGCCTTTCCCTGCGCCTCTCCCATGCTGGAGGTTTTGTTTTTACAGCCCACGGTTAATTGTCCCTCCGGCGGGCGAGTGGTTGGAGTGCTATCGAACATTAAGGTTAAACGATGATATCACAACTCACGATGTTTGCATTGTACATCCAATTGCAAACACAAACCCTTCGCCTCATTAATCCTTTGCAATCCGTGGGATTTTTTTTTCCTCCCCCTAAATGAAATTGTCCATTTGGGATGCATTTATTTCCTTCTAACAGCCGTGTGACAGTTCCACTGATGGAGTTTGCATCCGACTTTGTTACTGGGTAGTGACAAGTCGGCCTGACGGATGCATGTGTGTAATTATTTTCTCGCGGTTTGATTTAATTAATGCTTAACCTCATCAGAGCCCTACAGCTGGAGCGCTCTCCCCGCAGGAACTGCACACAGCAAAAGGATTTCCTCCTTTACCGAAGGGCTCCGAAAGGGCTCCGAGTTGCGCTCCTGCAGAAGCATGGGATAAACCAAACCAGAGAACAAACAGCCCGCCACCCCAGCCCAACAAAAACAAATCTGGGATAAGCTTTGCCTTGCTTCGCTTCCCTGCACTAAGTGCATTTAAACTGCTGCCTATGGCTTGTCATTAAATCTGATTCTGCGCTAAGTGTTTGTAACAGCTCTGGGAAAGGTCGTATTTTGCCGAGAAGATCGACTTAAAAAAAAAAACCAACAAAACAACCACACCACCCTCTCCATTTACAGTACCATATAACTTTATTTTGTCTAATGCCTTTTTCATACAAACTTTCTCCCCAAACGCTTTTATCGAGTGAAGTGCATTTAGAGTTTATAAATAATAGAGGGAGAGCAAGGATGATAAGAGCCGAGGTGCAGGAGGGGTGGGCTGGAAGGAGGATGCCTCCGCTGAGGGCTGGCAGTGGGGGAGGGAAGGATGCTGCGTCTGAGAGGGTCTGGATTTACTGGTTCCCAAAATGCAGCCAGGCTGGTACCCGGAGCATCCCAACCCAGCCGCACTGGAGCGGGACTTAAAGCAGGAAGCGATGCCCTGGGAAACGTGGGGGGAGGCGGCGGTGGTGCAGGGACCGAGGATGCGGGTTTGGCCGATGGACCACCCTGCCGCGCCCACCCCAAGGGCTGGGTGGGATGTCGGGGTGCAGGTGGGAGGTGGCCTTGGGGGAGGCCAGTTTGTGCAGAGAGGGGGTCTGGTGCCCTCTCCTGGGGCAGGCCTTTAAAAGCACCCTGGCTTTGAGAATAAATGAGAGATTAATAGATCCTTCTGCCTGAGACGGGCAGTTGATCGGGGCTGCAGCTTGTTGTGTTTTAGAGGTCTTGGCTGTGCCATAACTTATCCAAAGTTTCCCTAGGGAGGAGAGCTGCGGCTCGGCCGGGCTCATCCATGGTCCCTGCTTTTGCCTGGACACCTCTGCCTCCCACCTCGCCCCATCCATCTGTCCCGCGGTGCCCTCGGAGCATCACATTTTGCTGGCGAGGTTTTTTTGGGGGTTCAGCTTTCACCTCATCCAAGTCAAAGCATCACATCCAGCTCCATGAGTTGGTCCTTGGTGGAAAAAAACCCAACCCTTCACAGCTGTGCGAAGGCTGCGGTCTGGGATCAGTGTGATCCCGGTTTTCCATAGTGGAAGCCGTGGGACCATCACCTGGTTGTTGCACCACCCGCCCCGGTGTGGGTTTTTTGGGCATAGGCAGAAAAAAAAGGTAAGATCAATGAGAAGGAAGAATTTTTGTCAGCTGAAGCCGGTGTGTGTGAGTGCGTACCCCTGCTGCAAGGACAAACCGGAGCAGAGCGCTTCATTTTTTTAAAGGGCTTTTTTTCTTTATCCTTTTTTTGTGTTGACTGGATAAGTTTCAAAAGAAAATGTTTGTGTATTTTTTCCCCTCCCTACAATTGCATCTAATTTACCTTTCTCTGGCCACGTTGGTGTTTTCAGTTGACTGGTGTGCTTTTTGGGGGTAAATGAATTAAACTGAAAATTTCCACTTAGCTAATTGTATGGCTCCGCATCGCCCTGCCAGCCCTCGGTGCACGGACCTCGCCGCAACGCTGGGGAGTGGGGAGGGGGTCTCGTCAGCTGGTTTTTACTGGGAAGCCTGGGAGCAGAGGGGCTTGTTGAACACCCAGGAGACTGCGTTGCACGGGGCAAGCAAGCGTGGAGGTGGAGTGAACTGAACACAGCCGAGCAGGGAGGTCGTGGGTCTTGAACGCTGTGGTGTGCAGGGTTTGGCCCTTTTTCTGGAGGGAAGGGATGCAGAAAATCCTTTTGCATCGCCGGTGGGGCTGTGGCTGCGGGCATGCAGCCTCCCATCCATCAGGGACGCACGGGCACTGGTATCAGCCAGGGTGACACCACTGGGGACAAATACGAGCTCCCACTTCTATTATAACATCCAGCTTGGAGGGATTAAGGATATGAGGTCAATCTGGTCTCAGACAGGAGTTATCCAAAGAGCTCCCATTACTTATTTTTCTATTTTAACTCGGTTTTGATCTGTTTTGCATCCGTTTTGCTTCCCTGAGGTGCTCTGTAACCTCCTGGCTTTGGGGAAGGGATTTAAAATGTCAGGTTTGCTTTTTTTAATGACAGACACGCGCCTTTAAAAAATACACATGGTTTTGGCTAACAAAAAGTCTTTGGGGATAACAGAGTCCCTAATTCCCAAATTTTATTTCTTTGGTCCCTATTTAGCATTAACGCTACCATCTTTAATTATACCATAACGAGAGGTGTTTGCCTTGGCACCCCGCCTTGCTCCCCACTAAATTAATGTCGCGCTCAAAACGAACGCCCTGCCCCGGCGTGTGGCTGAGCTGTGATCTGTTTGAACGGATTAACGAGCTTGTAAATCTGCAAACAGGATTAGAAGCGAGAGCATCTTCCTTGAGCTCCCGCCCGCGCCCCCGCCTCCTGCCCCACTGCCTGGGGACCAGGCGGTGGGGCAGGAGGTGGGGGCGCGGGCGAGGAGGGGGAGCTTTGTTTTTTCTCAAAATCTAAATGGCAGGAGTAAACTGGGTGTAAAGGGGGTGTAGCTTCTCGGGGGGAGCCGCTGCAAAGAGTTGCCGGTGTGTTCCGGGTACCCAGCGCTGCGAAGCTGCTGTTTCCCTGTCCTCTGTCTTTTCAGCATCTTATTCTGCTTTGTAATCGGTCGCAGCAATCAGGATCTTTTTTTTCTGTTACTTAGTGTTTTTCTCCCCCTTTTTTAAGAGAAAGAGAGCACTGACCAGGCAGGGCTGTTTGACTTTGAGTGTTCTCCCTGCCCATCAGCAGCTGCAAATGGGTGCTCTACTCATCTACTCATCCTCGGCCCCACCGTGAGCGCCCTCGGCTCCGTCTTGAGCATCCTCAGCCCTGTGCCCTGCCGAGCAGCCTGCCATCGAGCCCGGCTGGTGGAGCTGGTGCAGGAGGTATTGCCCCAAGCGCGAGCATCTCACAGGGATGCTTCGGCAAGATTTTGGGGACAGTTAAACATGAAATCAGGTTCACGGCAGGGTCAGCTGAGGATCAGCGCTCCTGCATCCTACAAGCTGCCTCGACTGGGTTCCGGACCCCCAAAACCACTGCCAAGATGTGTTCCAGCACCCTTGATAGCGTGAAGGGATGAAAGTACATCCCTTGCAGCCGTTTCTCTGCCCTGGGCTCGTGTTTCCAGGCTGACCTCTGCCACCGCGTGTTGGGTCAGAGGAGACGTTTCCGCTGCGGGCTGGGGACCTGCGCCGGGTCTCCTGACTCCTGTATTTATACATCCTGCGCAGTGCTGGGTAATCAGAAAATGCAATATTGCTGTCACCAGCTCTCCGAAGACATCCAGCCTGAGTAATTTAACATGTCAGCGCCATCCATCACGGAGACGCAGCCAGCAAACAAACGCGGAGCGGCCGGAGGGGGCTGGGACGGTGGCTGGTGGAGTGGCTGCTGCTTGCACCAGCTGCCTGCTGCCTGCACCAGCTGCCTGGTCACCTCGGTGGGGTGCAAGAGCAGAACGAGCACCGGAGATCGCTGCCTCTGTCCACCCCCGGCCATCTGCCTGCCCAAAAGGGACTAGGTCTGGCTCATGGGAAGGTGGCAGAGGGACATGCCACGTCCTGCCTGTGTGGGCAGTGTCCATGTCCCTCTCCCGGCCAGAGGAGATAGCTCTGCTGAGCTCTGGAGGGAAAACCTCCCGTAGCTGGTGTCTGTCTCCCAGCACCAGGCACTGCCTGCAGCAGAACAGCCCAGGGCAGCCCCTGCTTGGTGGGAGAGGGGACGTGCGGCAGAGCTGCAGTCCTGGCCGGTCGCCCCAGGGCCTGCGTTAGAAGCCCAGGTTAATTAAGATTTTCCTCGCTGATGCGAATAAGCTTTATTGGTTTTACCACTCTGCTGTGCCCTTCAAAACCGCAGTCCCTGGGTGCAGGTGTATCATGACATCGGATGTTCGCTGTGATACGGGGGTCTGAATAGGGGCCGGCAGTGGGTTACTGGTTTGGGGTGTGCGTCTGTAAACCCCCCAGGCCCCATGTCCAAGCTCTAAACGCTGCTGTGTGCAAGGACTGACCTCTCCTGCTGCTTTCAGGAGGAAAGGAGCTGGCAGAGCCTCTTCCTACCCCCCTGTTGAGACCACCCCAAGGGCACTGCACAGCCAGGCTGGGGAATGGACGGGGCAGGAGCCATGTGCCGAGCTCCCGGCATCCCTCTGGCTCCTGCCAGCCACCTCTCGTTGCGGTGATTAAGGATTTCAGAGGACAGAAGGCACCGCTCATTTTCTGTTCTCCTGCCAAGAAGTGGGGAAATTGTGCTTCTGCCTAGAATAAAGGATTTTTTAAAACAGTAAAATATTTTAATGGCAGTTTAAAGGGCCACTGTCAACCCCCAGAGGCCTCTTTGCTTTAAACTCTGCAAGGATTGAAGGACTTCTGCCAGTTAGAGCCTGTGTTGCTTTCTAAGCGTCCGTCACTCCTCGGTGGGTCTGGCGGCTGAAGCAAGTTGGGCTCCTCCGGCACCCGCACCGGCTCCCCACTCCAGGAGGGAGATGCTGGGTAAACCACGAGCCAGCCCTGCTCCTTGCCACGGCTGTCGGTGCCGGCTGCTGCAGGGATGCATGCTGCTGGCCATCGCAACGAGCTGGTGGAGCAGCTGGGCCAAAGTGGGTGCTGAGGGAGAGAAACAGGACCCTCGCCATGCAGTGGGGTCCTGAGCGCTGTATTCCCCCCCATGCCTCTTGTCTCAGCTGCGTTTGCTTTGAAGCAAGCACATAAAATTTACTGTACTTCACCGTACGGGTGTCCCCGGGGAGAGCAGCTTCTACATTCAGAGGTTTTCTTTGTAAATACATTGCAATGCATTTGTAAAATACATTCCTGGGGGTAGGAAGCATCTTCTTACATTTACATCACAATTGGCACCATGGGGTCTTGATTTTTGATGAGGGCAATAAGGAACCAGCAAAATCATGAGTGGTAAAAGTCCCTGGTCGCTTCTGGTGACCCCGAGCACAGCACCTGGGCCGGGAGCGGTAGATGTCGGCCAAATCCGGCAGCTCTGCTGAGGACCTCCCAGCTGCCGCCCGCTGCTGTGCATCCCAGGTGACAGGACTGATTTTTTCCTCTCTATTGCTTGCAGGTGGGATCGGGTTTGGACGTGCCAAAGGAAACTCTGGCTCCGAGGCGGATGATGAAACCCAGCTAACCTTCTACACCGAGCAGTATCGGAGCCGGAGACGAAGCAAAGGTACAAAATGACATAGGCACCGGTGATGCACGTGGGTGTAAGAGGAAAAAAAATGGTTGAGCACCTTGACTGTTTCCGTGGGTGATGCTGTCTGATACTGCAGGAGTCTAGGTAAGGACCGCAGTACCAGTCTGTAGTGGTAAGGACATCCCAAGATGTGTTGTTTGTGTGATGCAGCACCGTGCAGGAGCCATAAATAGCATTTCCCGGTGATGTTGCTGAGGTTCGGGGTTTCTTTGATGATTTGTAGTATCGGTTACATTGCATGTGCCCTGGCGCTTCCCTGAAGCTGCACCGGCACATGGTGACTGTGTCTGTCATCGCCCTGGCATCAGTGCAGCTGTCGGGGATGGTCACCTTGGCAATTCCTTGCTCCAAACTCCTGTTTTCTGCCCTTTATTTCCCATGCAAAGCACCCGTCGGATGGAAATTTCCCAGCCTTCCTCTCAGCACAAAGGCAATTAAAAGGAACAAATTCAAAATGAGGGCTGGGGCAGGGATTTGTAGACCAGAGTCCCTTCAGGCATTTTTGTGAGTTAGAGGAGCTGAGAAACTGAAATATCATCTGCAGTTTGAAATTAGTGTCCACGTTTCCTCCAGTCACATCACACTGGATTGTTTTTGTTTGGGACCCTTGGACCAAGCTCTTTGGTGGAGGACAGGGCGAGCCTTGCTGCTGCTGCTGCGTTTGAAAAATCACCTTCAGGAAATAACTACATTGGGAAGCAATTTAAAAATTGCACAGTGGGTCTACTCCCTTCATTTGTTTTCTGTATTAAGCCGGGCATCGGCAGAGCGCAGCATGCCAGATGCCTGTGCCCACCACAGCAAACGCCGCCCCATTTGTTTCAATGATTAGGCATTCCGATAAATGCTCACAATGTGTTTATTTGAATGTGAAATTACTTCAACACCTCTGATCAGCTTGATGATTGCACATGGGAATAAACACACGCATGCACAGGGGTGTATCGCATTTGTTCCTATTAAAGGCAGGGTATTCAATTTTTTTTTTTTTCTTTTCCATGTGTTTTAGAAACGCGAGATATTCTCACTGAGTTTAAAATGAGCTTTTGATGAAAAGTAGGGAGAGAATTTGTGAGTTAAAGTTACCTGTTGCAGTATGAATATAGCTGTGTTATGGGTAAAATGATTTGCGAGAGAAGGAAGAAGTTGGTTGCATTGCAAACAGGGACAGAAGAAACGGTCCCAAAAAATCAGTGGCACAGGGGGAAAATTTCCCAAATGCTGAAGTAGTTTTTTCAATAACTTATTCTGAAATACTGGGCTGGGTGAAAGTCCTTGGGTACTTTGGAGAAGTCACTGAAGATTAGGGGTTTTTTTTCAGCTACCACAAGGGAAGGGGGAGACGGCGTGTGAGCAAGGTGTGGAAAACAGTGTTTTAATGAAAAGCAGATAAATGTTTGCTTTCCCGCTGCCTTGACGCCATTCCCCGTGAGGTCAATGCTCTGTAAGTCTCTTGAAACACGCTCGCGCTGTATGCTGGGTACAAAGATACTCTTATTGATATATACATTGGCTTTGGGTTGTTTGTTTAAGCTTCCTTGTAGGGCAAACATAAAGGAATAGATAAAAGGGACGAATTCCTTTATTTTTCTTTGAATAAGGTGGTGTTCACCTGGGCAGCTTTGATGGCTGGGTTTGAAGGGAGTCCAGGAGGAAGAGCTGCCTCACACGGTTGCACAGAGCTGGCTGTTAGATTTACGTTAGTGTTTGAGTGATGCTGTGAAAACCTGGTTTGCTCGTCTTCAGTGGTGGCTAACTGAGGGAATTGTCTTGCATAAAGTCCCCGTTGTATTTCCCCTCCTGTCTAGCTAAATTTTGCCATCGCTGCGTCCTTGAAAGGAATTTTCCATTATCCTTTCATTGACTCTTCTCTCCCTCGTGGAAGGAAAGCAATAGCTTAGTGGGAAGTCACAGTACCACACTCATAATTACAAGTTCAGCAAAGATCCATAATTGGACGAGATCATAACTCTAATAGAGAAGGATACATCATCAGATACAGTTAATTCTTACAATGATGTTCCCGTATCGATTTCGTCATGGTTGCGTGTCATTGCAGGTGCCATGAGATAGTTATCAGGTCCAAGGAGAGAGATTCCTCAGGGTTTCTCTCCTTGAATTAGGTTTTGCAGGATTGAGCCTAATTACTGATACTGTCAAGGCATCGATCCCAGCCAATGTGATGGGAAGTTCCCACTTAGGTGGCGTGTAGGTTTGGGTTTACTTTGAGCTTTGTTGAATTCATCTGGTTAAGTGGTCGTGGGCTTTGTTTGTCTCCTGTAGAAGAAAGGCTGCAGGTTTCATAGTGCCTTGGCAAGGTAAATTAGAGGGACGTTCCTACAGGTAAATATTGAGTGAGGGAGAGCTTGTTCTGGTAGCTCAGGAGCAGCAGACTCGTTGATATCTGGTTTTCAATGTTGGAATACATGGAGAAGTAAATCTGATCAATCTGGGCACAGAGGCAGGGACGGCCAAGGCGTTGCCTTCTGCGGTCCCAGCACGCCGCACCACGCATCTTCCCAGCTTCTGGGTCTGTGGGATCCCCTTATACTTACGTTCCCCTGTCTTTGGAAAGCCTCCAGAGAAGTTAGAGAGGGGTAGAGCATAACAAATGACGCAGAAGAGACTTTCCCATGGAGCCTTGGTCCTTGTCTGCTGTTGGGCTCAGCCCCATCTCTGGGACTTGAGCTGGGAGAGGCAATGCTGGTCACCGGTGTTTCTGGGGAGCTGGCTCATACCAAGACGTGCTCTGTTCGTACCCGTCTTCAGCGAGGAATCCCTTTTCTTCACCACGGCCCTGTGCCTGTGCCCGCACCAGCTCTCTGCCCTCTGCTTCTTTTTGATGGACCAGTGTGATCTCCCCTCTGGCTGGCGTGCGGTCCCGAGGGAGCTGGGATTTGGACTTCATGTCCTGCTTTTCCAAGTGAAATGAGTCCTGAGAGAGGCTGTCAGGCCACGCGGAGCTCCGTGCTCGGAGGCTGGAGGGGCCCTCAGCTGGGGCCGGGGATGGCTGGTTTGTTCCTTCCTGCTGACCCTCATTACTGACTGCATGAGATTTTCCAGAAATGAGGTTTTCTTGCAACCTGTTTGCAACAGGTTTGTGCACTCCAGGGCTGTGCTTGCTGGAGGGGCTGGCTCTCCCCTTTCCCACTCCCCTGGGAGAACTGGGAAGCGTGGGAACCTCTCTGCGTGCCAGCTGTGGTACACGGATGGCTCTTGTCTCCGGGGCTGTCAGTCATCATATCTTTCACCAGCGCTGACGTCTCTGCGAGAGAGAACCTGCCAGTGTTGTAGAGATGGTAATCCACATCCCCAGCTACCGATCACGGGCGATATTAAGCTTTGATACATACTCAGTTCCTCTCTTCTCCTGAGCAGCAGCAGAGTCAGGTCTCCCTCTGAGTTCGAGAGGAAAATATTAGTAGCGACCCCCCCCAAACAAGGAGGCAGAGCCCCGTGCACAAACCTTGCCTTCCACGGTGCATCGCTCCTGCTCCATCCCTCTTGCTCCAGGGGGGTGCTTGTCTCCTGCCCAACAAAATATATTCAGCTCCGGGTCTGACTTTGCAGCCCCGAGCTCCCCAGGTCGCATGCGGTGCTTGCCCGATGGCTATTAAAATAGAGAGAAAGATGGGAGCGGGGAGAAGGGAAGCAGCATCGTAACTCCGAGGCCATACCAGGCTCCCTGCAGCGGTGGGCCGGCCCCTGCGCTCTGAGCTGCACAGCTCATCAAGGACTCGGTGAGTCTAACGAGCCCCTCCAGCTCGCGGGTGGGGAGGGGGGAGGTGCGAGCGAGCCTCCCCCACCTCGGTCTGCTT
Source organism: Aptenodytes patagonicus (assembly GCF_965638725.1). Lineage (NCBI taxonomy): Eukaryota > Metazoa > Chordata > Aves > Sphenisciformes > Spheniscidae > Aptenodytes > Aptenodytes patagonicus. The sequence continues at coordinate 4,431,431 of NC_134966.1, read as the reverse complement.
CCTCGGGCCCCGGAGCAGCTACTCTGTAACACAGAAATGTTCCTGCTCTTTTAAAGCTCCTTCCAGGAGAAGGTTTCTAAGGGATAAATGAAGAGTAAATCAGCATTGCATCGGGTCTGCAGGGCAGATGCTGTGCAGCTTCCTGGGTTAGGGGAAACTGAGGCAGGGAAAGTGACAGCACTGTACGGAGACCCTGCGAGGGGCTGAGCATCCCGACCCCATTCATCTCGGAGACCTGGAGAGCCTCTGGCCCCTCCTGCAGCCCGGCCGTTGTCTGAGCCCCTGGGACCTGCCGGGGACCCTGTGTCTGAGCTCCTGGGATCTGCCGGGAGCTGCTGTGGCTGCTGGCGAGCCCCTGGGACCAGGGCTTGGGCTGATCTTGCTCCCCTCTGTCAAGCCGAAAGGTCAGGTACAGAGAGTTGCTGGAAACCCAGATACAAAGCGGACCACTGGGTGCAAGTGCAAAGTGATGGTATCGATACCGTGATGGTTGAGATGTGCTGGAGGGCGCCCAGCACAGTGACCCAGCTGGGATCTCTCATCGAACGTCCTCAGCTGGCTGCTGCTCTTCAAGCAGGCTCTGGCATCTGCTTCAGCCCGAGCTGGACCACCCTGAGCCTGTTCCTCCACGCTTGGGTCTGGGATCGCTTCACCCCTCTCGGCATCGCCTCTATTGCAGCCTCTTAAAAGAGGAGGGGGGGAGATATCCCACCCTGTTTTCATGCACTGCTTGCATCCAGGTGGTACCTTCCCGTCCCAGCAACCTGCTCCCATCCCAGAAGAGCTCCTCGACACCCCAGGGAAGGGAGGACGTGGTTTTGGGATGCTCCTCGGCTGAGGTCTCCATGAACAAGGCACCTGGCTGTTTCCATAGCATGCAGTGATGGTTTAGACAAATTAGCAGAGTCCAATTATGTACCTTGGACTGGTGTCAGCCGTGCGTGTGTGCGCGCATGTGTGTGCCTTGCTGGCTGGCGAAGTCTTCCGAGGGCTGTTAGAGAAATGAGAAGCTGAGCTTTGATCTGCCTCTGTATTTGGTGTTTAAAACAAGGCCTTTTATAAGGGAATATTAGGTATTCGGAGTCTGTTACATATGAGGAAGCTTCGCTTTGATCCTCTCCTGTCTCCAGAGGCAGCAGACACTTGCTATTTCATGGGGAACTAAACGAAACGCAGAATGAAATTTGGGTACCATTCTCCGTGCTCTGCCAGTGCCCCTGGCCCCGCCGGGGCTGAGCGAACGCCACAGGCAGCGCGTCGCCCTGTCTCTGCCGTGGTCCTTGGGGTATTGCCCCCCCTACCACCCCCAGGGTCTGCACCGGGTTCGTCTCGCCATGCTGGCAGCCTTCAAACTGGGGGAGACGCCGTCGGGAATTGAATGGGAGACAAAAGGCAATAAATCAAACATGTTGATTTGTGTTGCTTACAGTAGCAAGAGGGAGTAATGGGTCTGTCCGTGCCTCGTGCTGTCTGGCTGTACTCAGGGAGCCTTATCCCTCCCTGCTGGCGCTGGCAGCCCCGTGCCGGCTCAGCTGCTGCCCGTCCCCTCCTCGTGTGGTCAGCCCGCGGCACGGCCAGCCGTGCCCCAGCCCCTGAGACGCTGCAGGGCAGCAGGCTTCCCCGGGAAGGGGACACGCAGCCACTCACTGCAGGGACAGACGGACGGGTCAGTGCTGGTGTCTGGCACACAGCCGGCTGGTTCGTGGCACGTGGAGCTGTGCTGCTCTCTGTGAGGCTGGGGAAGAGCACCCCAGAGGGGACAACTGGAGTCCCATGCGACCTGGACATCCCCAGATCTCTGGGGATGAGATGCCTTCACGGTACAAGTCTTGTCTTTACCTCCCAGAGCACTGGGGTACAGCCACCCCCCTGCTGCACCCCTGCAGCACAGCCCATGCACGGACCCCTGCGGTGCCCCAGGGCGCTGGTGCTGATGAGGGATGCTGTAACTTTCCAACCTTTGTCGGCTCTCAAAAGCTCCGTCATGGATGCTGTTTTTCCAGTGAGCAAACAAACGTGGTGCTTTTGCATGATGGCTTATTTTGCTCGCAGAGCAAGCGGGCGCTGCATCAGCAAATGAAACCCACCAGAGCCCCTCTCCATCCCTGTTAGACTCCGTCTGTGCAGGGAAGCTGGGCTGGGGTTGCTCCATCAGCCTCTTTGGTCCCGTAAGTCCCCGGTGGCTGTAGGTATGGGGGTGTACACATGCTCCTGCCTGTGCCTGGGCACATGTCGGAGGGGTACTGAGGTTCTGGGGAGGGGGGCTGCTGCTGGAAGCTGGTTGCAGAGCGTGAGCTGGGGAGCAGTGGGATCTGCAATTAAAGCGGTCGTGGTGCCGCGGCAGCCGCAGGCTCTTTAACTTCCCTGGACTATGCTAGAGATAACGGCTTTTACATCTGTTCCTGGAGGCAGTGTGGGTCTTTCTATTTATTTATTTATTTTTTGATTGTATCTGATACAGCCTCAGCGAGTAATTGAGTGTTTGAGAGTGAAAAATTATCTCTCTGGCTTGGCCCTTATCTTGACAGCAAAGCAGCACTTTTAATTTAATTTTGTTCAGAGCATGTGGGTAACAAATTTCACTAATCGCTCTGCTGTCGCCCTCCGCATGGTAACGAGTCTCTTGTTTCCCAGGAAGCAGAACATAAACACGGTGCTGGATGCGGGCGGGAGGAGGGCGAGGGTTAACGCGGGCTGGAAGATGAAGACGCGTTTCGGCAGGGATGCTTGGCACGCCTGTGACGGGATGGATTTGTCTCCTGGCGGGAGCAGGGGGAGGAGTGGGAGGAGGCAGAGGGTGGTGGACGTCACGCTGCACTGGTGAAGCTCACCCTTGCGTGGTGCTTGGGTGCGGGGGAAACTGAGGCACGGAGGGGATGTGCCCCAACCCTGGGGAGCTGTTGGAGAGCAGAGATTTTTAGTCCCACCTTGCTGGGCCATTTTGCATCTATTCCAAAAATAATGGAGGGAGGGAAAAGATGTTTTTAGGGGTTTTTTTGTTTGTGTTTTCTTTTTTTTCACGTCTGGCTTTGGAGATCCCAGCCCAATTCCCAGATCCCAGGCAGCAGCCTCGCTCTGCCTGCGGGGTGGCGATGGGGGAGCGGGCAGGGCCTGGATGGGCAGCGTGGTGGAGGTCCAGCAGCGATGGGCAGCTTGCCGGGTGCTGGGGCATCTCCTGCCGGGTCCTGAACCCTCCCCGGCAGCCTGGCCTCCGTCACGGCTCCCTCCTGGTCTCCAAAATCAGTTCAGCTGTCTGACCAGCGTTTGCTTGCCAAGTGCAATCCTCCCTGGGCTGTGACTCAACATGAGCTATTTCATAGATAATGACTACTTTTTTTTCTCTTTTTTCCTGTAGGAATAATGTTTTCACTATATGGTATTGAAAATTGCTTTCCCTCCTCCTTAAAATGAAGCCTTCCACTCAGACTTGCCTTTCTGTTTGTATATTGTAAAATTGGGACTCATTTGGAGTTTAAAACAAAAAAAGATCAGGCCTTAATTCTGGGAAGTGTTTCCGTTGATTTGCGTGAAAGAAAATTCCAGTGCAGGCAATCTCGGCCTTTAAATATGTAACTGTTTCTTTAATGTGATTTTATCTCAACCAATTCAGCACTGAGAACATGAAAGCAAAACTGACTTCATTGATTTTAATTGTCCATGCCCAGAGAAATGCAAAAAATGTAACAGCGCCAGGAGAGCAAATTGGGTTTGCACAAATTCTTCCCCCTTTACTGTGTCAGGGGAGGTCTAAGACCTGCAGGCAGGAGACCCTGCCCGTGGTGACCCTGCCCGTGGTGACTAGGACTGGAGGTGGTGACCCTGGTGGTGGTGGGGCTGGAGGTGGTGACCCTGGTGGTGGTGGGGCTGGAGGTGGTGACGGGGCTGGAGGTGGTGACCCTGGTGGTGATAGGGCTGGAGGTGGTGACCCTGGTGGTGATGGGGCTGGAGGTGGTGACCCTGGTGGTGATAGGGCTGGAGGTGGTGACCCTGGTGGTGATGGGGCTGGAGGTGGTGACCCTGGTGGTGATAGGGCTGGAGGTGGTGACCCTGGTGGTGATAGGGCTGGAGGTGGTGACCCTGGTGGTGGTGGGGCTGGAGGTGGTGACGGGGCTGGAGGTGGTGACCCTGGTGGTGATAGGGCTGGAGGTGGTGACCCTGGTGGTGATGGGGCTGGAGGTGGTGACGGGGCTGGAGGTGGTGACCCTGGTGGTGATGGGGCTGGAGGTGGTGACGGGGCTGGAGGTGGTGACCCTGGTGGTGACGGGGCTGGAGGTGGTGATGGGGCTGGAGGTGGTGACCCTGGTGGTGATGGGGCTGGAGGTGGTGATGGGGCTGGAGGTGGTGACCCTGGTGGTGATGGGGCTGGTGGATCAGCAAAGACCAGCATCTCAACCTGTGCCACCTTGGTCATCTCTATTTCCCCCCTCCCCTCCGCTGCCCCTTGCTTGCTCAGCCTTCAGGGCTTTTCCTTTCCCTCCGCTCCCCCCTTCCTCCTCCTGATTGAAATTTCCTGGCGGTGTCTCCCTGCGAGCTGCAGGCACAGTGTTTTAGAGCAAAGGGAGAGCACCACTGGCAACTGTATAAATAGGAAGTGAATACATTTATTCAGTACATGAGGCATTGAAACTCCAGGAGCACGTAAAGAGCCGAGGCTCAGGGGGCTGGAGGAGCGCGAGAGCTCGCCGGGGCGAGTGGTGCAGGCTGCGGTGCACACCAGAGCTCAGCCGTCGAACCCTTGACCTTGCCGTGGGATCTGGCAGCCCGACCCTGACCTCCCTGCGGTGGCCGTGCCACCCCTTGGCATCCTCCTCTCCCTGACCCACGCCCCAGGGCTGTCTTTTCTGCAGCCCCCCCGTGCCATACCGGAGGACGCCTTGGCTAATTGCTAGTGGGTGATTCATAAATGATAATAGTATTAATCTGATTGAGTGTGTGATTAGCAAGATCAAATCCTCTATAAATCCAGAAGTGTCTGATCTCACCCTTCTGCTGCACAATGCAGCCATCTTTCCTCCTCACTTCCCCCCTGTCCCTTCTTGTCTGCGCCCTCTCTGCCTTCTTGGGGGTGAGAGGTGTCTCCCCGAGGGTCTTCCCCGGCACGGGGGGGAGCGAAGCCACTGCTTCGGGGCTGATCCCCATCCTGCTGGCTCTGGGGATGAGGCCAGAGACAGCCCCGTGCCCAAACCCTGACCCAGATCCAGACTGTAGGTGTGAGCACCTTCACTCGGGATTTGTCCAAGGCGGGGATGGAGAAGGTGCCAGCTCAAGGAGAGGCTGAGGCCAGGAGTTGTAGAGAGGGTATGCAATGAAACGCCTGCTCGTGTTCTCACCTGGCTGCTCAGATGCTGCCTGGCATCAACATCCATCCCCTTCTGAGAGAGGTGGCTCTGGGGCAGAGTGGTCCATGAAGGCTGGGTGGGGACCATGGTGCAGGAGAGCTGTGTCTGGCTGGAAGGAGGATGTCCCATCCCATCCCATCCCATCCCGTGTGTCTGGTGTGCTGGAGAAAGAGGGACCATCCTGATGTGGAAGGGGTGGGGAGGCCGTGGCGAGGGGCAGAGGTGCAGGGCAGGGAGGGGAGATGGGCAGCGCTGCTCCCCGGAGCGGGGGTGCTCCATGGCAAGAGCCACCTGCCAACACCGCTGCTCATCTTAATTGGCATTTGATTTGATTCGACATGATCTCCCGCTTGTAAAACACCTTGAGATGTTTCTGTGTGTGAGGGTGTCCTGGAAACGCTGTTGTACCGTATTAATGAGCCTCTGCTGGAACATGAAGAAGGATCATTAGGAGCGCCCAATTCCTCTGACATGCCAGCAGCAGCGGCATGTGTTGGGAGCAGCGTGGGGATGCCGGGGATGCGAGATGGGCTGTGGTGGGCTCGCTGGTCCCTGGGAGTGCCGGAGGACCTGCTCATCCCTGCCCCTGCCAGGCACTTCTGCATGCGGCACGGCACGGCGGCCGGGTGCTGGCAGCTGCGCCGCACGTTGCTAAGCAGTTCAGGCACTTGCTGTTCTCCTACTCGGTTTCCCCATCCCCGTCTTCCTCGGGTGGCAGAAATACATTTTAATATCCGAGTAGCCGCGAAACATTCTGTATTATGCTATTATCTCCCGGGGGGCGGTGAAGATTGCAAAGCACTTGGCGTTTAACACCCACATATGGCTAACACCATGGGCTGTGTGCTGATAAAGATGGGGTAATTAAAGTTTATTTTTTTATAGACGCATCTCCCAAGCATGTATTTATGAGCCTGATTTAGAAACATCATATTACCAAGAGCACGGGATATTTGTGTTGCTCGTAAATTCATACGTGTTCTGAACATGCCTTTTTTTTTCTTCTTAAATTTAGGCAGCACTGCCAATATTAAAAAGAAATGAGCTCAGAGGTTTTTTGAGGTTTTTTCCAGCCCTGTCCTTTAGGTGGGCAAGGGAAAGTGTACAAAGCAGCGAGTAATTAACCGCACGAGGAAATGATATTTCAAAGGAGACATGGTGCATTTGGAGGGGCTGTTTGCAGAGTGTTTACACCAGTGGCTTTGAATTTATCTTCATCTTGCAGCAGGTGCAAAATCTTCAGGGGAATGTGGTGCTTTGCAAGCTGTTTCTGAGCTGTCTGCAGAGGGACCCACATCTTCTTCGGGAGGCCGGAGCCGGGCTAATTGGCACCGGTGCTTAACGGGGGAAAAAATCCTGGGTGGGAAAGGTGGTGATGGCAGGAGCCCCTCTGACCACAGTCCTGGCTACTCCTCTTGTCTTCCAGTCTAGTTAAGCTGCCGTTAATTGGATCACTAGCAGGAAGCATCTCAGGTATGATTCTGCCCTGAAACGGAGCAGTTTGCCTTTCCTTTCTACTTCTCTCTCCTTTGCTCTCGCAGGCTGAGGGGAGAGGTTATTTCTTCCCGTTGGGGAAGAAGTCCTTTCTTCTTATTCTTCATCCTCGTCGTGTGTCCTGCCGGCCCTGCGTGTGTCCTCTGACCTCTCCTTGGGTGCAGGCTCCCTGGGTCTGCCTCCCCTGGGAGCCCCCGTGGGCCATCACTTTCCCCCTAAAACAGCCTGGCTGAGCACTCGGGCACCCGCTCACTCTGTTGCAACCATCCAAAACGCAACAGAAACATGTTGAATTAAAAGTATAGAGAGGTCCTCTCGATATATGAAGGATTTATTAGGGCAGAGGAATCTGGGGAGCCAGTTTGGTCTCAGCTGTGCCTGGTCGCCACCTTCCTCTTGGGCTTTTTGGACCCACAAGACCCAAACGAAGATTTGCGTTGGGTGCTGAGGCTCTCGGGGCTCCTGAGTCCCATCAGCTGTCCATGAAGTTCTTGCATTCCCCGCAAGCTTCCTCCTCTTGGTAAAGCAGGAGGAAGCACTGATACCAGCCTGTCCAGTGGACCTGGGTTTTGCAAATCTGCGCTTTAAACACCTCCCTGGAAGCCTGGAGGTGATAAGGAGAGGAGGGAAAGAGCAGGCTTCACCCAGGTAGAGCTCTCATCTCCAGAGTTGTGGTTTATGCTGGTGCTGCCTGAGTTACAGAGCGGGTTTGGACACCCAGAGAAGGAATGGGTCATTTTGTCTCACTGCTTGAACAGGAGCATGAAGCCTCGGTGAACCCGTTGAGGTTGGTTTGGTTAGCAGTGGCTTGCTAGGAATACATTTGCTTGTGGTTTTAAAGTCCTGGCTTGAAGCTGTTTATCTCCAGATGGGTGTTTAAACGCAGCACAGGAGTGCTTCTGCTGGAGCATCAGTGGTCTGAAGAGCAGGTGATGGGGTGGAGAATGGGAGCCACATCCCTCTCTTTAAAGAACAAGGGAAGGATCTGCTTTTCCAGCAGCCTCCCATCAGACCTGGCAGCAAACTGGCTGTGAGCAATAAAGAGCTGAGCTGGAAATCCAATTTCTGCTCAAACAGAAGACCCGCTGTTTTGGTTCAGTTGGTCAAAGCCAACGTCAGGCAGTTCTAGAGGTCAATAATTAGCACCATGATAGAAATGAGCGGGGAGCGGGAGGCAGGGGAGCAGGGAAGGTAGTTATAGGAGACTTGTAGCACATTGTCCCTTTCCTTGGGCAGCCAAGCTCAAACTCATTGAGTGTAATGGGCTTTTTGCTGTTTCAAGCTCCTGTGCCCCTCTCTTCTTAGTCACAGGGAAAGAAGAAGCCACGTGGACCGATGGGGATGGGAGCTCCCAGATCCTAATTCCTCCAGCTCCACTCTGGCTGCAGGATGGTGAAAGCTGCCATCGTACCTGTGATTCAGGCCCTTTGTGAAAAGGGGATAATACTCGTCTAACTCATAAGGGATTTGTGATTTAATATTTGCAAAGCACTTTAAGACCCTGAATTGAAAGGTGATTTATAATAGTAAAATCCAGTGTTCTCTGGTCTATTGTATACTTGGCTGTGTCCAATTATCCTGATGGAGGCTTTTTTCCTTTTTTCTCCCCCCCCCCTTTTTTTCTTTTTTGCATTCGTGTTGTAACTCCAAGCAAACGCAGGGTTTGTGGCAGGCACAGTATGCCCAGTGAGAGGATGAGTTTGCCTCCCAAAGGAGGTGCTAACTTACGATATGAATAAAGATCAGGAAGAAAAAAGGGGATCGCAAGGTGAAGGGTGCAGGAGTTTGGCAATAAAGCTGTAAAATAGGGGTGGGAAGGCTGTTTAGATGATGCATGCATAAGGAAAGTAAAAGATGCTTCATAAATAATCGATTTGCATACTCCTGTTGGCCGCAGTGATGGGGTTCTTTTCCAGCAGATCAGCCACTTCTCCTGTCCTGCAAATGCTGGTTGGAGCATCCACTGTGCAGGCTCCATCCTGCGACAGGGGATGCTTTGGTGGAGCATGCTGCCCTGCCTGGAAAACGCAGGTCATGCCGTGGGCTCAGCCCGAGTACGAGATCTCTGCCCTGGCACCAGCATCTCTAACAGCAGCTTCGGTCAAATTACAGGGTGTGCAAGTGCTAACTTGCTGGATGTATTTCCCGTTCAATTTTCAAAGTGATGCTTTTTAAATCTCGCTTTGCTGATGAGATGGCGAGGCTGGGGAGCAAGGGAAGAGAGGCTGGATTAGCTTCCAAAAATAAATGTGTCCTCACCTGAATCCTGAGCAGGGACGCGGTCAGGTCTGCTGGGAGCTCCGTCATCTCAGCTGCACCGTAATAGACTGTGCAGCGGCTGGAGTTCAGCGCCGGGCTGTGCCCTCTCTTTGGCATTGCCATACTCCCCGAGTGGGTTTTAAGCAGCATCCCAAGCACCGGAGAAGGGAAACAGCTGCTCCGCAAGGCATCTGTCGTTAGCTTCGAGCAAAGCGGAGCGCTGGTGCGAGGTGTTGGACTAGGTGGCCGTGGGGGATGCGGTGCGGTTAGAGCAGCAGTGGGGCAGCCCCCAGCGCCGGAGAGGCTGGGTGGGGAGGGGACCAGTGGTGCCCCAAGGGCGCTCCCTTCTCGGACAGTGGAGACCTGTTGATGGAGTAGTGGTGGCCAAGCGACAGTTTCTCCTGGTCACCTCCATCAGTGGAAGGTGTCTCATCTGGACTCATGGTGTGCCCCTGGCATGCGCCCAACAAGAGCATCCGAATCTCCTGGGGCAACCAGGTCTCTCCTGATGACTCTGTATTGCCCAGCTTCACCCCCTTCCCTGCGGAGTTTGGGGGTTGCTCTGTCCCACCCGACTGTAGCTGACAGTGATTCAGTCATCTTAACGCCGCACTGCTCCATGAGGGTTTCCCAGTGAGTTTGTACCTCCTGCTGGCCTCTCTAGACCTGTGGATGCTCGAGCTCCTCATTGGCTTGTTGGCTTTCACCTAATGCTTCAAATAAATCCAAATAAAATAGAACCCACCAACCCAGCCTGGCCGAGTGTGCGGGTCTGAGCGGAGCCACAGGGCAATGGGATCCTCCCAGCCTCATGGGATTGTTCCTCGGTGCAGGCATCCCTTAGCCTGGTGCCAGGCACGTGGCCTTCGAGACAAGGGATGGTAGTCTGAGAGTGACCCACAAGCCATGTGGGCACCGCGCGGGTTGGGTGCCTGCTTCGGCAGCTGGCTTTCGTGTGTTGGAAAATACTGAGCTGCTTTGTGGCACATGCTGTGAGCTTCTGTGCCTGACAAAATAAAACTTGTTTTGTAATATCTCCTGCCTGTCAAAAGCGGCTGGCTCTGTAGGTCGCTTTGTTGTTCAGCGTAGTCCCCCTGTGATGACTGAATATTTATATATATTTGTGTAAATAATTAACGTTCATTGGTGCTATATAACATCTAGAGGTGTAGATTCCTCCTGGCGTTAAGCGAAAGCAAATGATGCCATGGTCCAGGCAGCCCTTGGATATGGCTTGATTTTTTTTTTTTTTTTTTGACTTGACAAGATTTGCCGAATAAACCAAGGCTGACGAGAAATGACGGCAGCTTTGCCAGGGGAGCCTGGCAGGGGCGGTGAACGGCTCTGGGGGTGGGGGTTCCCAGGGAGAGGGTCTGTACAGGGCTCTGAGCAGGTTTTCTCCCTCCTCTGGGAAAATGTAGTCCCCAAGACGGATGTGACTCAATGAGTGAAAGAACACGAATGTTAAAAACCCAGCCAAACAAGGTGTGATGGGAATGATTGGGTTTGCAGACCTCAGGAGCTCTTCCAGCGCTACTGAGCTGATGTCTTTGTTTTCAATGCCTGCCCTTCCCTGGGGTTGGGGCTTTCCTGCATCCACACAGGGAACTGGGGGAGGCCGAGCAAGCCCCTGGTACAGCTTTGCCTTTTGGCCACCCACCCCTCTCTCTGCCTTCCAGGTTCCATGAAGAGCCCCGTCAACAAGACGGCGCTGACCCTGATCGCAGTCAGCTCCTGCGTCCTGGCCATGGTGTGCGGCTCCCAGCTCTCCTGCCCACTGACCGTCAAGGTGACGCTTCACGTACCCGAGCACTTCATCGCAGATGGTAAGACCCTCTGGGGACTCAGAACCCCACTGCCCCAGTGGGTGTGTTTGGGACGTGGGGGTCCCTCTCTTTGGGAATTGCCCCGGCTGTGTTTGGCTGCAGGGATCCCCCTTCCCAGAGGAGCAAAGTGCATCTGAAGCCGAAATGTTCTCAATCGCGTCTTTATTATTATTATTGTTGTTGTCGTTATTGTTATTGTTGTTACTACTAACGGTGTCTGATGGATATTCCTGTTTTCCTCCGAACTCGCTGACGAGCCCTAGGAGCCTGCACAGACAGACGTCCTTCTGTCCTGCAGCAGTAAAGCTGCTCGTCCCAGCCCCTTGCAGCAGTGCGGAGTGAAATTGCTAGGACTTGAGCAAAATCAGAGATGCTTTGAAAAATTAGATGAGGGCTGCTGTCACTATTCATTGCTTTCTCCAACTGGGCTCCTTGCGTTTGTTGTGTTTCACTGACCTTTTCTTTATAATGTGCAGTGAGCATCGAGTGCAAGTTTTCGGTAACACAAGGGCAAATATCATTTTCTTCCAGCAGATGGGACCCATTATTCAGTCGGCTCCAATTCCTCAGCTCCTGCGCTTGTCTCACTGCTCGGGGCATGCGGAGAGGGCACCTTTTCTTTGCCAGAAAGGTGCTGCACGGAGCCGATGCATCGCTGGCTGCTGGGGCGTCCCAGCGCGGCCAGCTCCTGTACAGCCCCCCACTTTGGGGGCCGGGATGGAGGGCAGCTCTTGGGGGGATTAATATTTTGGGGAGAGGTAGATGGTTAAAGAGATGCAGCAGCATGGCAGCAGCAGGGGGTGATGGAGAGGGGCTTAAACCATCACCCCGTGGCGGGGAGGGACTCACCAGCGTGTTTGAAGTGGGATTCAGCCCTGCTAAGAGTGGTTTCTTCTTGGCCTTGACATGCATTAGTAGGACGTTACCTGCGCCGCAACACCGACAGAGCACGTGCTCTTCCCAGCCCCACTGCTGACCCTCGCTGCCTCGTTAACCCTACTTCTATGTCTGCATCTAACGATGCTTATGGGATGGGTGTTGGGTGCAGCCAGTGGGTCGATGCCCCCGTGCTGGCGTGCGAGGCTGCTTCTGATCCCCGAGGATGCTTCTTAGCTGCTGACTCTGGAAATTACAACCCAGTCTCCAGGTATGTGGGCTATCCCAGCGGTCAAAGCTTGGTCCTTCAAGGCAAGAGGAGGAGAGCATCTACTTTGTGGTCTCAGATTGGAGGAACTGGACATCAGCGGAGATAGGAAAAAGGCATAACTTGAAACAAGGGACTTGTCTGCGCCTTGACCTGTTTCTAAAGGGCTTTAAGGATTGTTCAGGCTGCACATAAATATTCTGAAGTCTTCACTGATGGTTATTCCAAGTAGCTGGAGAACAGAAACTCTTTTTGCACTTGGGAAATGAGGTTGCTCCAGTGTTAACTCATGTCCCTTTGAGATGGGCACCGGCCAGTTCATCACTCGGGCTAAGAGTTCACAGCTGGTTTTGGTACGTGCTGAAGGTCAGCCAGGAAGGCAGCGATGGAGATAGGACCTCGCCATCCTGCTCCCGGCCTGCAGTTCTGGCCTGGGGAAGACAGCCTGTCTTCGAAAAAGAAAATAAAACAAAATGCAATGTGACTCCGTAAAATGAAAGTGAAAAGCGCTGAGCCTGTGCTTGTCACCGGGAAGGGGGTGGCAATGCAAATTATGCAAATACGGAGAACACTCAAATGGAAATGACAATGAAATACCAATAAAACAGATTAATATCCCTGAAACTGGGGGAAATGGGATGATCTCCAGTCTCGACTTAATGACTTTTCTAAAGAGAAAGTGGCAAGAGGACTGGTAAAAATGGTTTGGAGAAGAATTAAAATGAGCTTTGTAATGAAACTGTAAAATATAATTACAACATGTGAAAATTTTTAAATATTTTTTTATAAGAAACAGTCAAATTCTTCACACAGAAGCAGCCAAGACATTTTGCAGCGGCTATCACTTTTACTGAAATCACATCATTTCATGCGATGGCAGAGTCCCTTGCCTGGGAAGAGAAAAGCTCTTAAAGTTGTCCCTTCTTTTTGAATAACAACAAATCCCATGGCAGCACCCAACTGGCAGAAAAATATTACAAAATATTTAAAGACATCACAGAACTGAGCCGGGTTGGGAAATTTTAATGATATCCAGGAAAACGCGGCTGGCTGTTTGCAGAGGCTTGGCACCCGGAGTCTTACGCTGGTGGAAAATAGGGGACTTGCTCCTCCCTGGCGATCTCCTGGGTGGGTTTAAAGCTGCTTTTTGCCTGGGTACAAAAGAGGGTTGGGGTGGGGGCATCGCCACGTGAGCGAAGCGGCGGCGGAGCTGATGTCTTTGGCCTGGCCAAGGCTGGGAGCTTTGATCAGTCTTAAACCAGCCTCTCACGTGGCACCTGATGGTGCACACCGTGTCTCGTAAATGTTGCTATGCACTAAAATAGGCTGGTTCCTGAAGCTGTTCTCTATTGTATTTTGCATGACGATAAGGCAGGCTCTGCGAGAAGGCAGGGCTGGTGCATTCACGGGAGATGTTCCCGTGCGAGAGAAGGGTGCCCTCTCATTCCTTTTTGAAATGCGGTATTTCAATAGACGCCGGTAGCCAAGGAAAATCTTAAAGCGGAGCAGCTACCAACACCTCTGCAGGAAAAGCCAAACAAAGACAGAGGCTGAAAGAAATCCCTCTGCTAGCAGATGAAAACTCGTCTTTGAAGGAAACTTTAAATAGACGCCAGCCAGCTCCAGCGCGCCAGGAGCCAAAGCCAAGTTGGGAAAAGGAAGGGGGGGAAAAAAGCCCCACCAAATGTCTCCAGCCTTGGAGGAAAGCAGCTTTCCCCTTCTGCAGTGAGCAACGGCGTTAGAGAAAGAAGCTCCCGAGCCCACTGGAGTCGCAGGATGGGAACGGGGGAAGGACTGGGACCAGGAGCCAACTGGCAGCGAAGGCTGGGAGAATATATTCCAGCAGCAGTGTTAATAACCAGCCTGTCTCTATTGCCCTTATTTCTCTTTCGGTTCGTTTTCTTCCTTTTGTTCATTTGATGGGGTTCCCCCCCCAGCTCCTCTCCCCTCTGAGCAATTACTGCCTGGTTTGTACAGCTGCTCTGCCTTCATCTCGCGGGGCGGCCAAATCCGGGAAAGCCTGGCAGAAGCTGCCGTGGCTGCCAGGGGAAGGCTGGGGGCCGCCGGGAAACAGGTCGGTCCCTCTAAATCTTCTCTTAGGATGCGATGGTTGGAGCGTCCTCTCCTCCTTTTTGCTGCTCGAGGGCATCGTGTTTTGGGGCAGCCTCTGCCCGTGCTGAGCAGAAGGCATCGTTCCAATTTTGGAGATGGCTCGGATTTATAGAAGGAATCGTAGTGGCTTTTATGAGGATATGGAAATGCAAAGCATTATTTAGAGGACCCTTTAACAGTGTCAAAGAGGGGAGAAAGGAAAGAGAACCCCTCCATCTAAGTAATAAAACGCCTTAGGAATACGTGAGCCACTCACCTCTATACATTCAGTAGTTGGGCTTTTTTTTCTTTCTTGTAAGTAATCATTCAAAAAGCAGAGATACAGCAATGGGAGCGGCTTGCAGGGAAGGCAGGGCTGGAGAAAGATACCCCAGAGGACTCAGCCTGGAGTATGTCCTTGCTGCACAACAGTTTGAAATATAGTATCAATTAAAGCTTCCCATTTTTACAGCCTGCAAAGAGGTTATATATGGTGTGGGTGGATGTTTGTATCTGGATACTTTAGTGGGAGAGGTAGGTGAGATCCTCCAGTGGTACAGAAGGAAGCAAGAGCTACATTTAGCTAGGGGCTTGTAGGGCTTTGTTTTATAAGTGAAAATAAAGGGCATAAAGCAGGTTTCTGTCACTTCAAAGACATCTCAGAGCATTCACAACCTCCTTTCCTCCTCTTCTGAGACACGTGCCAGAGAAGATGCAGTAATCCCTCGGGCTCAAACCTCGCTGAGCTGCGGACTGGGTGGTTTATGGAGGTCAGGAGCAGAGGCACCGCTTGGCAGGTGCTGTCCTCACGGTGGGCTCTGCTCCGAGCCACCCGCGTTTCTGCTTCAGCCCTCCTGCAAACGTGGATACATTCCCCCAGGATGAACGCTGCCCTGCAAGCAACGGGGGGAGGAAAGCAAATCCAGTCCCACCCTGTGCAAAGCCAGGAGAGCAGTGGGAGGTGGAATTGCCGGTCAAGATCATGCTTTGGGTTTGAGTGTCTGACAAGATGGCAGAGTTGGAGGAAACTTCTTTGTGGCTTCTTTTTTTTTTTTTTCTTTTAAGCTTCGTGTGTCTGCATCTGCCTGTCTGAACGATGACGCTCTGTGTTTGTCACGCAGCTGATCGGTAATTGTTTCATCTGAAGATTATTTCCTACCTTCCCCCCACCACTGTTTCCTCCAAGATGCCAGTGGAATTGGATGCTGCTATTAGCAGCTTGTGTTAATTTTCTCCGAAGATTGCCGGAGCTCTGCAGACTTCAATTGTTGGACTCGCAACAACTTCTCATTTTGGTTTTAATTAAATGCGTTGCTTTAAATTGTTTGCTTTTGACATCTCCTGCTCAATCTTCTGCAGCCCTCAGAGGTGACCAGGCATTAGCTTGTGTCCTCAGGCGCTTACCTGCACGTGTGCTCAGCACGTGCTGCACATGCGGTTGCAGAGAAATGAGCAGCGGGAGGTGGGGGACCGGCTGCCTCCCCATCCCGTTTTACAACAAGGAGAAGCTGGAGACGCTCTTTGATTTACACGTGAAACACCCCAGGTTTATACCAGAAGGATGGAGAAAGGAATCTGACCTCAAAGGTATCTCTCCAAGCTTTCAGAGGGATGCTGCCATCGGGGTACCCCACATTCTCCAGCTGGTCCCAGCCCCACCAGCCCCCTCTGAAATCAGCAGAGGGAATTGGCTGGCTTAAAAGAAGTTTTTTCTTGTGCTATTTTCTCCCCCTGGAGTCATTCTGCTGCAGAGGTGCCTGTTTTGCTGTATGGAGACCTGGGTCAGGGCTTCGGCAGAAGCCATACTTTCCTGTTGCAGACTTGGTGCCAGGTCTGGCTGCCCCGGACCCCGCATGTTTCTGGTAAGGTGGCCATGTTTGGGGGCAGCTTTACAGATTGCATTTAATTCCATCAGCTCTTAATCACCGGGTCACCTCCGTGTCTGCATTACAGCTCACGCCTGTTCCCGTGCCTGTTTGGCTGGCAAGAAAATGTGAGCAAATGGCTGCAGCGTTACCAGACATGAACTCTAAATATTAACATCAATTTATAAACTGTATCAGCGTGGATCAAAGGGATTCCAAGACAGTTTTATGGCGCAAACGCTCTTTGCATGAGGAACTAATAAGATTCTGGAGGCTGAAGTACATTATGTTTTTATCGTGCCTTTGACGGGCTTGTGATCCTGTGCTCGGCTCTTCCCTGTGCCGGCCCGGCTCCCCTGGCCACGTGCCTGCTGCAAGCGCGCCTGGCTGCCAGGGCAGCTTGGTTTGCAAGGGGAGGCAAATGCCTCTTCCTTTCTCCTTTGCAGGATTCATCGGAAAAAAGCTGGGGGGATTGGTGTTGATATTTGGATGGTGTCAGCAGGGGCCAGTTCAGAGCTGGGAGTTGTTGCGTCCTGAGAGAGGCAGGATGCACCCACCACTGGGGAGGTGGCATCCAGCGCCTGCTGAGCTTCTACCAACACCATTTATCCTCTAATTTAGGAGGGATGGTGAGGGAAGACTACAGTAAGGCACAGCATCTTTGACCAACTAACCTGCTCCCTTCCCAGGTGGAGAGATGCAGACGTTGACTTCTGCATCTGCAGGATGAGACCCTGCCTGCCTGCGGCGTGGTGGTGGGTCAGTCCCGGGAAGCTGGCTTAGGCCACGCTTGCTTTCGAACAAGAATTCATGGGATACTTGCAGCAGCTATGATGCAGCAATGCAGTGAGGATTTTTGGAGGCTGCATAGCTATAAGAACGTGCTACTTCACTTTATCGTTCTCCCAACGAGTAGCATTGCTGATGTGCAGTCTCTCGGTGAGCGGGTGGTAGCTTTCCTCGGTCCTGTGGCGTATTAACTTTGCACATGCTGCCTCTTGGTTCTGTTTTCTGCCATCCTGGGAGGACATTGGGTCTTGGTGCTGGCTGAAAAATCTCCATTCACACACACACTTTATGTTTTTTAAAGCTTATCATAACTCATCTGTCATATACTTCATGGCGTGATTAGATTTAGTCTGGATTCCCCCAAATCCTTGTCCAATATCTAGAGAACATCACTGAGAAAGAGACCCAGGCTGGAGCATCGGAGTTGGGAGATATGGAGCATTAAGGAGAAGCTTTTCTTTAGGAGTCTAATTTCCATCTCGGTTATCGCTGGCCCAGATGCCTACTGAGGACGGAGATGTGCTGTTACTAACGCCTGCACAATTATATTGTCTAATTACGTCATGGGAGATCTTGTTGCTGCGTGAGCTTGACCACAAGGTAGGGGTGGGAAGATGCTGTCTCCCTTGGGTTTGGGAAAAGGCGTCCAAGTCATCACCTGCTGAATAAAGTTAAATCCGTGCATTGCTTGTCAGAAGTTCAGCCCTGGCAAAATTGAGACCGACTGCCAAGAAAACCCAAAGAAAGAGTCTGTCAGCATGATCAAGAAAGTGCAATTTAACAATTAAAATGTAACCCTGCTCCTCCCACAGGAAAGATGCTTCTAGTCTGAGCTGTAATTACATACAGATTTGTATCACTAATTTGCTTCTGCTTTGCCAGAGTGAAAAAGCTCTGGCAGGATTGACAGTGTTTCTAAGGGATGGGGGTTTCTGGGTTTGATCATCAGCGGGTTGGGGAGCGCTGGCACGAGCAGCCCGCGGCGGCGGTGCAAGTAGTTCGTCTGCTGAAAATACATCCTGGAGTCAAGCACTGCGTGCGATATAAACTGTATGCATTTCAGCTGATGGAAAACTAAATGAAAGGCGTGTCTATAGGCTTTTGCTTTTTTAAAAACTTGCTATCGTAACTTTCTGTTTAGGCATTTCATCTTGTTCAAGAGCAAAACCATTTGAAAAGGAAGATGAAGCTTGAATTTTAACCCGGTGTGATACTATCCCTGGTTTCAATTTAGAGTGACGAATTAAGAGTTCGACTTCGAAGAATTTAAATTATTCCAAAATTACCAAGTTTTGCACTGAGCAGGAGAGGGGTGGTAAAGCTGAGCACCGCGCTAGTCTGTGGGTGCAATCCTGCACCCAGCCCGGTTTGCTTGCTTAGGTCAGTATATGTGTGTCCTGGAAATCCAACGTCTGGTTGGCTCTTCTGCATTTTCTGACGGAAATTTAAGAAGCAGAAGTTTTCATTCCCTGGGACCAGGGCAGGAGAGCGAGAGCTGATCCATGGAAGGAGCTGACAGGGGAGGAGTTTTCTCTTTGGGAAATGTTCTTTCAAGTTTAACAAGGGGAAAAAAAAGGTCTTTAAAGAAATCAAACAGGGTTATTCTTTGTACCTATAGAATGGACCAAGAGGGATAATCCTTCCTCTAGCATTTTGAAAAAAAAATTCTGTAACAAGATTATAATTGTACGATAGTATAGGGTTGGATACATTAATAGCAACCTGTAGTATGGCTTTCCAACACAAAATACTAATTTTAGATGAAAGGGAGTTTCGTTGGCCAAGATACAGCGAATGGACCAAAGAAGACAAAAAGAGCAGAGGGAGGAAGAAATAGAAATTCTTCAAAAAAATTATTTTTTTATCTCTTCCCTTGAAAACAAGAGAGAGCGAGAGAAAGGGAAAGCCAAACCCTTTTGGCTGCCTTTTGGGCTCTTTGTTCTTTTCCCTTGTTAGATATCTCTTCTCAGCTGTTTTATCCTGTTGTGTTCTGGAAAATGATTTTTGAAATGTCAAAACTTCAAGCCTCTTTTGTCAAGGCTTAAGCAGTTCCACTGAACTTTGAAGGAGACCCCAGCACGAGAGACATGAACTTTTGCTGCTGCCTTAACTGATCTGGCTTTGATCAGCGTTGAAGAAGGAATTGGGGGAGAACACATGCATGCAAAAACCCAAACAAATCAATCCCCCGAAGTGCTGGTGGACCTCATGGAGCCGGGAGGCAGTTGTGTAGCCATGTACGGATGTTCTCCATGGCATTGCAATGCTGCTCTACCGCATAGACTGGCTCGTAAAGCCAACAGCACTCAAGGGACATGTCCTACAATGGGGGTTCCTGGGAGGAGGTGGTGGTGGTGGAGAGCTGCCATTTCGTTGTTGTATTCCCTTGTTTGGTTGACGGTTGCTTTACCCTGGGGCCTAAATGTCTCCATTGAAGCGGGGGTTCACCAAGTTTTTGAGTAGGAAGCTCAAAACTTGTGTCCAGGAGGACACCTGGGAGGGGACGGGGTTAGCAGTAGAGGACAGCAGGGTGGACAGTCTCTCTGGGTCTTTGGAAAGTGTCTCTGCTGGGATCTGCTCCCGGGGTCCACAGGCAGCAACTGTAGGTGTGCATCAAACCGTAGGTTGGGTGCGGGTGTAGGGTGATTCAGTGGGATCTGAGGTCCTCGAGGCAGGTTTTCAGAGGGTGGTTTGGAGAGGGGTCTACCCCCCGCTGCCCCGGCTGTGTGAGCCCCTCGGGTTCCCTGTCACCCCCCTTCCCTCCGCCTTGATTTCCCTCCATTGAGGAAACATTGGTGAAAACAAACCTGGCTGATGTTCCTGGCAAGCTAAAGATGTTTGAAACGGCTCTTGCTTAGAAAATGTTTGTTCTCGGTAGCTTCTAAAAGGATTTGATACTCAACCTGCCCTTTCCAAGCTTTTCAAGATGGTTTTGATAAGTGCGCGCTGGTGACTTTTGAAAACTGTTTTCTATGTGTGGATTCTTTGAAAATAAAGAGAAAAATTGTGTGAAAAAGGCTTTGAAATCTTCAGAATTTTAGCTTTCAAAATATTTGTAAAATGCCTTTTCCTGTTATTTTTTTCTCAGGCAAGCTATAAAGAGATCAAGGTTGGGATGTTTGTTTGTATTTTCAATGGGAGTGAAGGTGATGAGAGTGTTTGTGAACATCTCTAAAAATCTTACCCAGCTGAGCTGTGATACACTCAACTTCAAAGATGTGAGAAGTTTCCTTGCTGGAGTTGTCCCCTCCTTCCTCCTAGGAAGGAAGGAAAGTGTTTACAATTAACTAAAACCTTTAATTTCTCCAGGTTGGGGTTTTTTTTTTCTTAGACTGAAGTAGAAAAGCCTCCATTTTAGACTGAACTTGAATTCAGGGATTTTGGATTCAAATGTTTTCACTTCTGCTTTTTTTTTTTTTTAAACTTTTGATATTGAGGATGATTTCTCAATCAGACTTACTACAATCAAAATAAGTAATTAATCTTGAAAATGCCAGGACTTTTTTATTTAAGTTACAGTTGCATTAGATTTGGGAAGGTCTTTCTCTGTACAGAATATGGCAAAGCTTGATCAATTTTCAAATTATTTCAAGTTTCCCAAATTTGTGGTTTTACGTGGACACCAAACTTCTGCTGAAAGAGAAGTTACTGGCTCCTCACCGGGTGTCACATTTCGGTGTTGATTTAGGAGGTACTTCCATAAATAGATAGTTTTTGGGGTTTTATACTTCCAGCAGCAAACAAGCTGGGTTATCCAAAGAAGATGAAAATTTGGCACCAAGGCCATGAATGTTCTTCCTCCTCAGCTCAGCACGTGGGGCTGGTGGGGAGCTCCAGAACTCACCCCTCCATCGCCCACCCCGACCATGGCGTCCCCGCCGTGTAGCAGCTCCTGGGCCAGGATGCTCTGCCAGCTCGAGTCACCTTCGTCTTTACGAATACCAATTATATGACTATTTTACGTCTGATTTGCTTCCGTTACTTTCAGGCTGGCTGTATTTTAACTAGAAGTGGGGTTCATTACGTAGGGATTTAATCGAGAGCTCTTCAGTCTTCGGGTGCAGAGGGAGTTGTCTGTAGCTGAGCCTCAAAATGTGCTTACGTGCCTCCCAAGCCTCGCTCTTTATTAGGGAACTACAAAAATAAGGAAGAAAGCAAGACTGACGGGTTACTGTATAGACACGTACACATAGCAAACACTCCCAGTGGGTTCATGATGCATTTCTGGTTGGTAAGATAAACCAGCAACAGTTATCATTGGTATTTAAAACTATCTTTAAATATTCATGGAAAAGAATGATAATTAGAAATAAAATTACGGGGCTGTAAGGTACTTCTTTGTGCTCAGTGTTTCGATGCTTTCCACTGGTGCTGTGGAGTTTACCCAGCAATTCACTGCTGCCGTGTGTCTGATTGAGATGTATCCTGCAGCCCTGGTGATGCAGGCTCCTGCCTTGCTGTGTCTCCAGAGCAGCTGGATCCTGGATGTCTAATTTTCATTTGCTTGAACAGTCAGTAGCTTGGCAGCCTCCATTGGCTGGGAGTGTAGAGATGCGTCTGTCAATATGTTTATGGTGTATAAACGGTGTAAGTGTCGAAGATCTGAATTCATGTGAAATTAGGGCCCAGATTTGTGTGGTGCTGAGATCTCAGGATGCCTCAAAATGGGGTCGCTCACTGGGGTGCTTGACTTCAGGCTTTGCTTTTTTTAATCCTCTGCGTGGATAATGTGGCATGGGATGAGGTTTAGAAGGGATCCTTCTTGCTAAAGTGTCAGTGATTCTCTTCAGAAGGAAATCAGGAGTTCGTGTTCAAGCAGGTTCACGTGGGGTGGTTGCTGCTATGGTTTTTTTGTCCTGCTTTTTTAATTGCTTGGCTTTCATTGAGCTAAGATCTTATGCAGTGCTTAGAAAAATGATGTCCCAGTCCTTTTCTAAGTGATACAAGCCCAAAAGTTTCATGAAAATACACCCTGGATCTATAGACTTGCCATTCTTGGGTGATCACTAAGAAGGATTTGAATCTTCAGATAGTGGTTGCAAATTTTGCTCACGTTTGCAAGTCCTAGCGCTTAGTGGAAGGATGGCTGTGGGTTCCTGGGCTACCTGGCAGTTCCCCTTGCCCGCTCCTCTTTGAAGGTTTCTTCTCCCCTGTTTTTAGAGGCTTTTACCCTGGTAACTTCTGCAAAACACCACTTAATGGCAGAGGTTTTTTGGCTCCCCTCTGATCTGTGCAGCACTATTATGGAGGCAGTCTTACAATCAATGTAATTGAAGATCAGAGTTAATGAGGACCTCTGCGCCTGCAAAATCCCCCAAGCGATGCTGGGCCTCAGATGTTAGATAAGGAAATGATTGGGCTGAACTGAAAATCTATTTGGCTAATTAGATGATGCATATTCCCAGATGCCAGTGGGGAAAAAATACGTTTCACAAAATAAAGAAACACAAGATTTTGTAAGAAAAGATTTTTGGCAGGAATTCACTTCTAACTCTCAGAAGGGAGAGGGTGAGGGAGTGTCTCTGATACGAGACCACTCATATGAGAAGTTGTGTGTTGAGCCAATTCACTCACCTTCAACTAAAGAACTGAAGTGGGAACAGCCCGTGCTGCCGCTGCCCATCTGGGTCCTGAGCCTGGCATCCAGGCATCTCGTGGACACCACCTGCATGAGCTGGGGAAGAGATGCTCCAATCTGATGGATCAGAATCGTTACATTGGTCCATATTTCTGCAGAGATCTGAGAATCAAATCCAGTATCTCGTGATGCTGAATAGGGTAGGGGTAGGGGTAGGTGAGTGTCTGGACAGAGGAGTATTCCAGCTGGTGGACCATTTGTTGGGGCACATTTGTATGGAGAGGAATGATCAAATGAAGTTCTTTGGGTCCAAGTGTTGGTGAACTTGGTATTATTTTGCTGATCTTGACATCACAGCAGCTCCTGAGGAGTAGAGTGTTCTGATATTGGGCCAAAACGCATGTATGTTTGTTTGTTTGTTTAATTTTTACACTCACTTAATGCACTTTTTTCCCACCCTCCAGGCAGCAGCTTCGTTGTGAGCGAGGGGAGCTACTTGGATATCTCTGACTGGCTTAATCCAGCCAAGCTGTCCCTGTACTATCAGATCAATGCCACGTCCCCCTGGGTGAGAGACCTCTGTGGACAGAGGACCACTGATGCCTGTGAACAACTGTGTGACCAAGAGACAGGTAAGGGAGGCCGGGGAAGAGTGAAGACCTTGCAAAACTTGGAGATGTGAGGGAGAAGGTTTGTCTCTGGGTACTTCAATGCCCGCTCGGCTCACCTCTGCATTAGCCTGGTGTTAGGCACAGAGGACCGAGAGGTACGAGCAGGGTCACACAGCGGTGACCCCCATCAGCAAAGTATCAAGGTGGGCACAAGGATGGGAATTCAAAATGGTGGACCTATCAGTTCTTTGGTGTGGCAGTTGCAGGCACGTGGAGTTTATCTGCTTCTAAGTTGTGCTATTTTGCTGTCCGGTCTGGAACACCTACTTGTGAGCTTGCCCTATCTCCAGCCCTTTTTTTTTTTTTTGACCAGTCCACCACAGCACTACGTTTCCCATTAGTGCTCCTGCCTGATGGTCACCTAGGTTGGATCTCTCCTCCAGCCCGTCCTCGTGGAGTTGTGAAGTCTGCCATCTTTCCTCATCTGTAAATGACCTTTTTGCTGAGCATGTTCTGCTTGCACGCGAAGGCTGCCTCTGTGAGGCAGCAGCCAGCCCTGCTGGGACTCTGAGATGTGGGGCCGGGCAAAGGAGAAGTGTCACCTTTCGTTCTGGCCCACGTGCTCCTGGGTGACAAACGAGGATCCCGCAGTGAGCTGGGAACACAGAAAACAGCAAATGTGCAACGAGTGAATGAAGGCAGGGGGTCTGCATGGGTGGGAAATAAGTATGTGACCCCAGCCAACGGCTGGCCCTCAGGAAGCGACATCTCCTCAGCTGGTGCGGGTGACAGGACCTTGCACGGGAAGGTGGCTCGGGGACTGTGCTGGTTTTTCATAACACAGAGTGTGCCATGCCCTCTGCAGCGGTGAGCGTTGCTCCTGCTCCCCAGTGCCTCGCCTCGGGTGGGACGCCTTCTTGGTGGTACGGAGACAAGTGGCCCTGTTGCTCCTGTGGTGCTCTGCATCTAAGGAGCATGCAACGCCCCCGTCTCCTTGCAGAGAAGTACTGTTCCCAGGTTAGCCCTGGCTCTCCGTGTGAGCCGCTTCCCTCCTCTCTAAGGGAGGGAAAATGAGAAAATGAGAGTTTCTCTGCTACCTGTGTTTGTGCATGAGACTCGTGGCTGCGAGTAGGGATGTTGGTTTCTGGTTTTGCCAGGGGCTTTGAGGAGGGATGGCTCACAGAGGAGAAGGCTTTTTCTAAGCCTCCTACTGCCACAAACTGTGCTGTTAATACACGGCACCTTGAGAAGAAGAAACCCTCCTGGGTCATGAACACACTATGAACTAGCGAGGGTGACCCTGTTCTCATCCCTCCCTGCTCAGCTGAGATGCAAATACTGAACTTGGTCTCAAAAATCCATTTTCCTGGTCAAGACAACGTTCTTTTTTAGTACTCCTGTTTCTGAAGGCTTGTCTGCACGGAGGCACTGGCAGGCATCGCTGCAGCAGGATAATTACCTGGATGAATTCCCCATGTAGACAAGCCCTGGTCATCACCTACAGTCCCAAGGAGGTCTGGGAGGTGGCAGCAGCCACCCTGGCAGATGGAGATGATGCAGGAGGAGGCTCTTCTCATCCAGATGTCACAGAGCAGAAGGATCATTTCAGGCATTGGTGAAATGAAGCCACCTCTGCAGGAGAGGGAGGATGCGTTCAGCTCTCCCCTGGTTCAGGGGAAGAGGAGAGAAAAAAAACTGTGTCCAACAGAAACCGCGGGGAGACCATGTGAAGCCAGACAGTGACGTCCCCACTGGAAGAGCCCCGTGGCTCTGCTCGCCAGCCCCATGCCATCCTTGGCACCGAGCAGAGCTGGTTTAATCCTTGCATGGCCTCCGCTGTGAGGAGCGGCTGTTTTCCCAAGCTGGCCCAGCTGCTGCTCCCCCTGCGTCCCCAGCTTGCCAGAGCAGCTTGTCGCTCTCGCTGGATGCCCCATGCTTGAGCAGGATGTGTCAGATCACGTTTGCAGGGAAGGGAGCGATGCTCGTTAGCCCAGGAGGTGCTCTGCTCCAGCACCGCGCTGGATCCTAACCTCGCCAGCTGCTCTGCAGCTCCTGTCCCTGGTTCCCATCCTCCCTGCTATACCCATGGTGGAAGGTGAGGGCAGAGCAGCCTTGACCTGAACCTTCAGGTTCCTCACCTGAAATCTGTCAATCGGCTTCTTCCCTCTCTCCCCAGCCTGGGAGTTCGCACGTGGATAAAGCAAAACCTTTCTCCAGTCTATGCCAGTTGGATCCGTAGGGGTAGAGCAGGACTGGCGGGTGGGGCTGCTGATTTTCAGAGCCTAAATCTAGGACTCCCTTAAGAGGTCCAAATTTCGCAAGAGCTGAGCAACTACCCACTGAAAATCAGGCCTTTGGAAGTATCTATTTGACACCCTACCCCAGGACATAGCCCCAGGCACCACTTACGTTCATCACCGTTGACCAGCCTTTAGCTGGTGAGAAGTTTCCATGCCAGGCTGGGAGGAGGATGTAACTCCGTGATGCACTGCATGTATTTTTAGATTTATTTTTATTAATGTCATTCTATTTTTAAGGGTGATTTATTTTTATCACCGTGAGAGAGGCAGGCCTGTGGTTTTACTATGGGACATAAATCCTGCCCAGATTTCAACCTTTTCAGGTCAGGGATTTTATCATCTCTGCGAGCATCCCAAGCGATGGGTGCTGGGGGTTTCCCCTGCCCTCTGTTCTCTCGGGCTGGGCGAAGCGTCCATGAGGAGGATGGACTGAGGTTTGTCCTGTCTGGAGGATGAAAGCCTTGAAGGTTTCCCCTGTGAAGAGCAGCAGAGCCAGCTTTGAGGTCCTACAGCACATTTATAGCTAATCTGATTTCAGCCTTACCCTTGGAGCCACTCTCTGTGGCAGTGTGGATACAGCCTTGTCCCAAAGCATCCTTGCCCCTAGGTGTAGGCAGACCTCTGCGGGCAGGACTCGTCCTCAGTGGCAGTGCCACGGGTTCCTGGCAGATGTTTGGACAGAGGCCCCCAGGTCACGTATGCTCTGTCTGGTGAGACTCGAGCTCTTACCCCTTCCCAGCGCTGAAGGACCTCTTCTGGGCTGGAGTTCTATATAAGATCTGTCCATACAATGTGCTGGCTCGTGACTCCAGCCACCAAGTATACTTCAGTACGAATAAGAATCCGCACTGAAAACGGAGGCTCTGAAACACTAGGAAATGCCAAAATACATTTTGCTTGCCTGACCTTAATTTGCCTTCCCTTGTGCCTTTGCCGTGTGACTCACTCTTTAATTAAATGATTGCTGCCCCCTGACAAATTTCAAACCTGCGTTGCAAAGCACCAGCTCATCAGAGCTTTTCAGAGGGAGCACCAACATCTGCACATGAGCAAAATATCACCTTTCTCCTTCCCCCCTGCCTTGGAAACGGCCAAGCTGGTTGGTCTGGAACGTGACTGCAAATGCATAAGTAAATGGATGCTGCTGAGGGTCTTCCCGCTGCAGACGCTACACGGTGGCCGTGCCCCAGCTGCCACGTCGGATGGGACAGGTACCTCTCCGGGGTCAGGATGCAGTCCTCGGCTGAAGAGGTTCAGCCAAAACTCTCCATCCTCTTGGCAGGTGCTGACTGTGCTGCTTGAAGCAAGAACGGGGAAGGTTTCTCATCTTCTGGGACTTGCAGTCAACTCTCCTCACTTTCCGTGTTTTGGACAGATGTGGAGTATGTTGCCAGCGCCGCCGCTCGTACCATGTGCTGGGATACCTCTGCGTAAAATCCAGGAGCGCTGCTGTTTCACTGGCCTCCTTTACCAGCACCGGTAACATTTATGAGAGCCTCCGTTTTCGGCGACATATGCAAATCCTGATTTGTGAGCACAATTACCTGCTTTGTATGCACAAAACTGATTCACATGTACATTCTGCGGGCATCGCTTAAGAGACCTGCTGGAGAATCAGTCCCTTAGGGCCAAATGCTGGAAAAAACAGCCTCTGATTTTGTGCTGTCAGGCTTGCCAGAGCAGTGGCATAAACGAGATGGATAGCTACCTTGATTAGCAGGTGCAAATGTGTTGAATTTTTTTTTCCCCATCTATAAATCAGGCACTTCTCCATTGAAATTCTCTCCTTTGCATCCACAATTGATGGCACCCCCCAAAGCAGTAGGCACACGCTTGTAAGGACCAAATGAGATGTGGTAGCGAAGGGTCTTTTCTGGAAATTGGCAGGAGGGAAAAAAAGGGTTTCCATCATCTTCTAAATGGGCTAGTTTGTCACCAGAGCCGCAGATGGTGATCCTGTCTGGGTAGGACAGGGGTCTTGCGGGCAGGAGAGAGATGAAAGTAATTTTTAAACAGAACCATTTTTTAAAGGCAACCTGTTAAGGGGATTTGGAGGTTCCTGAGCTGAGCATGTAAATCAGGAGATGACCAACCTTGGTGAGGGTGTATTCATGTTTATGAAAACAACCATTTTCTCCGATAGTTCAATTTAATATCATGCAGCTTTTGTGCACATCAAGTAATATTTGTTTGTTCTTGCGCACTTCTGCTATTTTTGCTGTTGGAGGAGCCTAGTGTCTTTATTGACTTAGACTTTTATAAGATGAGGTTCTGTCTCTCTAAGGTATGTAGTTTAATAACTTGGTCAAAAACCATGTAATATACGATTTCTTTTCCTGTGGCGGCACAGCTTGCCTTGTGCACCAAGCAGGGCAGGAGGCAGTTAACTCCCAAGCTTTGGGCTGAAGTGTTATACATAAACAGCAATCAAAATGCATGCCTGCGAGGGGGCTGAGTTAAGGTTATCTGCACTGTCTTTACGTTCTCATTTTCTGCCAGTAGAGTGTTTAATCCTGCAGCTGCTAATGTTCTTGTAATGGCATTTCTGTGCTTGTCTAAAGACCACGGAGAGGGGGGAAGAGGAATGAGTTTTGCTGTACGGAGCTGCTCCTGGGCCCATCTCCCCGGCTTGACCCATCCCACCAGTGCTGCAGGAGGTGGCTTCTCACCCCACCATGGTCAGCTCTGGGACAGCAGTCACCCCAGAAGATGACAGCCATGGCACTGTGGACTGTCCACCCTCGGGACCTCTCGCTGCTTCCTTGCATCAGCCGCACACTGTGCCCAGGGAGAACTTCCTCGGCGGCTGAGCAGATGATAATGAGAATAACATCCGTGCAGAGCGTAAACCCAGACGCAATCCTCAGAAGTTAAGCTTGCGCTTAAGTGCTGTGATGGATCTGGGTGAAGAGGGTGCCTTGCAGCGAGGGGAGAGGAGGGATAACTGTCAAATTTACTCCAGGTTTTCCCTCCGTACTCTGTGCCAGGTTGGCCGGGCAGGAGCCCCCTTCCCTGTCTCATTCCTTGAGAGCTAAACTGCATTTACTGAAATTGCATTTCTCGTCAGGATGAAGCGGAGACCCAGGTTTGGAAAGCACCATCCCCAAAGGCCAGGAGGAGCAGATAGCAAGGGCAAGAAGAGAAACTTTTCAGAGAGCTTTACCGGGAGCTGGTGCTGCCGCTGTGGTTGTTGGAGGAGCCACGGCCTCGGACAGGGGCCAACCTGATTAGAGGAGCAGCTCTCTGAAGACGCTTCACTTGTTAATTGAAGTTGGGAATTTAATGAACTATTAAGACCCTTGTTCATTCTCGCCTGTGTTTAATTTTCTCCGAATCTCTTTCTCGAAAGAGGCCCTTGCTCTGCCATCCCACAGGGGCACAGCAAACTCTTTAAGGATGGGTTTTGTTGCAGGGTTTTTTAACTTTCCTCTCATCTGTACCTCTGTTGACGGGAAACCCTGGTGCCAACCGTTGTGCAAATGTGTGTCTTGTCCCGTCCCTGGCGAGCTCACCCTTGTCATCGCACCGCTGGGAGCCGCTCCTCCCGGGGGAGCTGCAGCGGGGCACCTGAGCAGCTGTGAGATGCTGTGCTTGCACCCCCAGCAGCCAGTTTGAGGCCAGCACGGGGAGTGCTGCTAGCAGATAGCTTGGTGTTTTATTGTTTTTATTTAGGCCAGACTGCAGGCAGAGAAACTCCCGCCTGCGGGAGGACTTGGTGGCTGAGATTTCTCGTGCAGTTCCCAGGGTTTGCATTTCCCTGGTAGAGTGATCATCCCTGGGCAGGAGGGCTGGCAGCAAGGAGGGGTGTTGCTGTGGGGGGCCCACACAGGCACCTCCCTGTGGGTTATCACAGCTCTAGGGTGGGGTGCAGGGCTGCAGCCAAATCTGCCTGCATGGTGGTTCCTGTAGGCAGGGAGGGACATGGGCCAAGGCAGCGAGCATCGCACGTGGTTTGGAGACAGCGGCGGGGACCGTCAGGCCATGCTGTGCCCCCGAGGGAACGCTGCAGCCTCCTCTTACACCGAGGGTCCGGGGTGCTCCGCAGTGGTGAGGAGGCTCTCCGCCTGTGAGAGATGCCCATGGGGCCAGAGCATGCGCTTCAGATGGCTGAAGGACATGGGGCTTGATTCGCCCTTGTCAAACTTTCTGCGGGTGCTGGATGAAGAGGTGGTTCCTCCGCCAGGAGCTCAGAAACCTTTCACAAAGGATAAATCGATGCAGTGCTTCCTCTGGACGAGACTGTGAGGCCTCGACAGCTTCATTACAGGAGGTTTGTGGCCATGGCCATTGGAAGGATGGGGTGACTTGTGTTGATCTGTTGGTGGCTTGTGCCACACAGCTGGTGCTCAGGGCTGCTGCTGGTGGTCCTGGGCATTGCCACCACCTTGGAAGGGACATGTTGGGGGACAGCAGAGCTGGGGGTAGCACAGGGTGTCCCACATGGTGGCAGGAGGCAGCCCATGAGCCCAATGTGGGAGCACCCAGGTCCCCTCTGCCCTGGCGGGGGCTCCTGGGCAGCAGCTCCTGCTGTGGGCAGTGGTGACGACAAGGGGACATGGCCCTCACCAAGCACCAAGCTGGAGGCTGGGACAGCAGCGCCCGGGCAGGAGATGCTGTTTGCAGCCGCCTTTGCTCCTGGCGAGGGGATTTGGGCCATGCAGCTCGAGCTGCTGATGGGGGCGAAGGCTTTGCATCCTGGCAGCAGGGAAGGAGGGGGGACCCTCCAGTCCTCCCGCTTTGGAGCAAGCTGGTAACCCTGGAGATGGCTCTGTGCTCGCCCAGAAGAGAGGGGCTTTGTGCGGCAGCCCCGCAGCAAACACTGGTGCAGTCAGGGCAGGCAGCCGCTGCACTCAACGGCCGCCTCTGTTCGCCAAAAAATGCTCAGCCTCGGCTTGCCGCCCGGCGCCTACCTCTCTCTGCAGACCCTTTCTCCTCCTGCGCCACGGTGGGTGGGAGGAGGAGAAGCAAGAGATGGTGTTGGAGGGACAGCTGTGCTGGAGCTCGCCCCGCCGCTGGGATGGCGACTCTGCGGGGAGGATGACCCAGCTGGGCTGTGGAGCTGAGGGTGGCTGGGGAAGTGGTGCTGCAGCTCCCTGGCTTGCTGGCACCGAGGGTGCTTTGCTGGGGCAGCCGTGTCCCCTGGTGTGTGTCCCCAGAGAGGAGGGTCCACCCTTGGGTGCTGATCTGAAAAGCTGGGGCCAGGTTGTGCATCACTTGGGGTGGGAGAGGCAGCCCCGAAGCAGGCGTGAGCATGTACGTTCAATGCTCACGCAGGTCGAAAGGCACGTGTTTGTAGCCCTGCAGCCTCCGGGAACAAACTGCCACCCCAGCTGGGGTTGGGACTTGTCCCTAGGACTGTGCTTTCACGGCAGGGGCATGGCCCCAGCACAGCAGGTCATCCCTCCGGGATGAAGGCAAATGCCAGGGGTGGAGGTGCTGCCGTGGAGAAGGGAATCGTGGACACCGGCAGTGCCAGGAGAGGGTTGATGAGCCACAGGTTTGCTCCACCACTGCCAAAGCCCCTCTGGCTCCTTAAATAAAAATGCCAATGACAGCAAAGAGCAGCTTCCCCGAGAGCACAGGGACTCTGGGAGCCTCCACTTTGTGCTGCGCACTGGGCGTGTGGATTAGGGGGATCTTGCAGCATTATCACTGCAGATTGCCTCTCTCCCTAACGAGGCTAACAGGATTACCCTGGCACGCTGGTGGTTCGTTCCACAGCCCTGCTCTGCTGCTCCCCAGGCAGAGCACGGGGACAGCCAGGAAGATGCGGATGCAGCATGAGACCCCGTTTCCCCTTTCAGGAGGAGCAGCAGCACGGTACAGTGGGCAAAATGGAAGAATAGTTCTGCAACTTCCAGCTTAGATATAAAAAAAAAAAAGAGAACTAAAGCCTCCAGCTGTGCTGGTTGAGATGCAGCAGGGGCTGGAGGGCTGTTTTCCTCCACGTACTTTGCTTTGCACCGTGCCTGTGTCACTGGAGATGATGAGCTCGAATGTGGCTTGCGTTAGATTCGTTTCCTTCAGGCATGAGAGAGCCTCAGCGTGGGCCAACCCTGAGCCAAAAGCCACGGATGCTAACAATGCTAATGATGGCTGCAGACTGCTCCAGCCCTGCCCTTCTGCAGCTCCAGCACTAAAGCTGGTGTGAAGCATGGGCAATGCGAGAAGCCCTTTGCTCAGAAACGGGCAGAGGAAGGTCATGTCTGCACGCGGAAACCAGGTCGATGTGCCCTTAGCTTGCCCCGTTCCTCCAGGTCAGGCTCCAGCTCCTTCTCACTTCCCAGCTGAGGGCAGGAGTGATGCCTGCAATGTCGTGGGGCCAAAGGGAGCTCGAGCTGCATGGCCGCTTCTCCAGGTGCCACAGGCTGGGCTCCCCGCTCCTGCCCGCGTAGCCGCCCATTGCCTTGCTGCGTGTGGCTCTGCGTGGCACTTTGGGCTGAGCTGCCAGTAGTGTCCTCCACCAGCCTCCATGGGGATGAAGGCACAGCAGGAGGGAGGTTGCAGGTGAGACGTGGTTGGGGATGTGTCCTCCTGGTTCAGACAGAGGTTCAGGTTCACCTTCCCTGAGCAGAAACCAGCATGGAGACCCCATGTCACCTGTAATTAGTCATGGCAGCGCAGTCTTTGATGAGATTTTGTGTAAGTGGAGAGAGGGGAGCAGGGGAGGATGGAGAGCAGTGCTGTGGGTGCTGCTGTGTTCCCATGGCCTCAGCGCTCCCCTCGCCCTTCCATGTAGCTGCACGTGTCCCATGAATAACATGTTTTCTGAGCCTCCTGCTGGAGCTGCAGTGTTGCATTTCCCGGTTTATGCACCTTGTCTCTGCAATGGCAGAGGTGCTTCCTCCCCCCCCGAGTGTTTTGTTAAATAACACACTGGAAATATAACATGGGACCTCCAGAGCTGAGTGAGCAGCAATCCTTGCTTTTGCTGTAACAGTTCAAAATTTGCCGTGGATTATCCGACGCAATTTGTGGGTTATGAATCTGAAGGAGGAGGAAGGACCGCACACGCCTGTGTTTCTACCATGGGCAGGGTGCGGGTTGGTGGCTGCAGAAACAGGATGCTTGTCACAGCGGTTTGTAGATCCTGGTTCATTTGGCCTCCCGCAGCAGCTGAACGCTGCGCGGAGGCGTGTGCAGGACCTGCAGAAATTGCATCCAGCTTCAGGTGCCTTTATTTGTCAAATTTGGTTATTTTGGTCGACTCTGGCTTTAAGCTCAGGTTGAATCCTAACAGCGCAAGCGATGCTGAGCGGATAACTTCACTCGTCTCAGAAGCATGTGGGATTTAGTAGCTCTGAACAAGGGCATTGTTTTGGTTTTTGATGGTTTGTTTTTTTTAACTGTACGTTGAAATCTGCTCTTTAGAAAATATACTTACCCTAAAGAGGAGTTAGAGGTATGGGAACCCCCGTTCCTGCTGCTCCAGGGACTTTACCGGGTGTTCCCCTGTCCGTGGGGATTAGCCTGGCTGGCTCAGCATCCTCCCTGGCTCACCATCGCGCCTGGGGAGGATGGGGACAGACAGAAAATAACAGAGTAGCTCAGGGGGCCAAAGAAGGAGGGTGGATGCTCATGGGGAGAGAGCAAAAGCTCATGAAAAGCTGTAGCAGCACAGCAGGTTCTGCTGAGGTTTTTTGGAAACGCCACTAATTGCCTGTTCGTGGTTCTAGATACAGAAACAGATCCTAAACCACCTGGCCCACGGAGATGGAGTCCCCGCTCCTCCAGCAGATTGCAATGCTCAGCCGATCCCGTGCTGGGAGAATTCTTAGCCAATTTCTAAAATTCTGCCAAAAGTGTGCAGATCTCCCTGGGGAAAACTGATCCTGAGTGGTCCTGGTGAGGGGCAGGTTCCCATGGTCTCCATGCCCTGTGTGGCTCTCCCCAGTGTCCCACCTCTCTGCCGCCCTGGATCTCCTCCCCAGCTGGTGCCACCGTTTGCCCTCTCGCTTACCTTACCTGAAATAAACCTCCCAATAAACCTCCCAATAAAGCCTCCAGCACCAGCTGTAGCTGTTGAAACTCCAGGATTGGAGTCAATAAAATCAATATTTCTGCAGGTTGATAGAGTTTCTTCTTCCGACGCCAAACTGACGGAGCAGTAAACAAACTGGCGGACAAAATAAACTCTCCTGTGCCACGGGAAAGGGGTTCACCACCCCGGCACCTCCAGCCATCGATAAGGAGGGAGGCGTTCGGGCTGTTTGATGCCAACTTCTGTAGGTGGTTTGTCCCTGCTTGCTCTAATTTCCGTGGCAGGAGCTGAGCATGAGCCGGTGCCCCAAGACTCCCAGCTCTGCTTCGCAAGCACTTTGAGATGTCTCTCATTTGCAGAGCATATATTTGTTATGTAATAAGCGCCAGGAATTAATGATCCGCAGCACAGCTGGAGAAACTAGCATACTAAGCACCCAAGGAAAAAATAACTTTTCTTTTTTTAAAATCACTGATGGAGCCATTAGGACCCGTGTTTTCTTGCAACGAGACCGTCCCAGCCCCCAGGCACAGCTGAGCCGGAGCAGGGGCTAGCGCCGCCGTCTCTCTCCCTACTCTTTCCCTTTGGAGAAGCAATGTTCCTGCCGCTTCTGTTATGAATCATGAGGTTAGCAGCTTTTGACAGATCATAAATCAGTGCTTCGAAGTCGCTAGGACAAATCCCAGGACATTTAATCTTTAATATTAGACGTGTTTAAGGCAGTGAATATTTCATGAAGGTGCTGTTGCATTTTAGCACATCATTAGCTGTCTCTTTTTTCCCCTCTTTTCTTTTTTTGCTGCCTCCCCCTTTCCAGGCGGCTCTTCCTCAAAAATCTCAGCGGTTGAACCCCTGTCTCGCTCCCTCCTGACAATAAAGCTCTTTACTGTAATCCCTGCAAAGCATTTTAAGAACTTGCTTAGGATCCCGATGAGCACGCAGGTACCTGCCAGTCTGCGTTACCGCCGTGATGCAGGTACTCCCCCCCCCGCAGCCTCCCCAGGTCCCCACCTCTGCCGGTGTTTACAGCTCAGCCTGCCGTGCCATCAGGCACGGTGGGGAGAGGAGGGGAAGGGGGAAAAAAAAAAACCATCGGCAGGAGCTCGTAACAGAAACTCCATGTGCAAATCCAATTAATCTTTTGATTTTGCTGTTTCTTGCTCCGGGTTATGTATTTCTACCAAACACAGAATCAATTTGGGCCAAGCACGGTCGGGTTTCTGGTGTGGGAAATGTCTTCTCCTGCTGTCGAAAGGGTGTAACAGTGTGAGCCAGCACCCAGAGAGCGAAGGGGAGTGTGGAGGGGAGCGGGGCCAAGAGCCCCTTAGCCATGGGACAGGGGCACAGCATGGGCGCTGCCTGCGGAGGATGGAGGTTGGGGGCTTCTGCATCCTCCTGCGGGAGTTTGGGCTGCAGGAGACTCTGCCGTCCCATCGCCATGCGAGGCGTTGGGAGCAGAGGTGGGAAGCGGACGTGGCCAGGATGGGTTGGGAGTATCCCCCCCACCTGGGAGGTGCATGGAGGTGGACGGTGGCTCTCCTCAAGCAAGGTCACGATCCCTGCTGAGGAATGAACCACTGGCCTCAGAGCTGCCCCTCTGCCAAAGGTGCAGGCAGGGCTCAGCAGGACCAGGGCAGGGGCTGGATCCATGCGGGCACGTCTCTATTCGGAACGTGAGGCCATTGGGCAGAGGTTTGCTGAGCCTGGAGAGCTGCAGGGCTGCACAGAAACACAGGTTAAGGACAGACCTTTTGCGCCATGAAATCCCATCCCCAGCTACTGTGGGTGCTACATCATGTAACACCCTCCAGAAGAGCTACAGGTTTCTTGCAGCTTTCCACATCTCCTCATCTCCTCCTCCGCATCTCCCGGAGGTTTCAGAAGAGTCCAGAGTGTTCCAGATCCACGGCAGGGACCAGGAATTGACCGTGAACAAGCAGAGATGGGCAGCAGGGGAGGAGGGCCTGATGCTGCAGTCACTGATGTGCCTCTGGGACAGAGAGGTCTCATCTTTCCCTCTTCTCTTTTAGGAGAATGCAGCTGCCATGAAGGCTACGCACCAGACCCTGTCCATCGCCACTTGTGTGTGCGCAGCGACTGGGGACACAGCGAGGGGTGAGTGGTGATATGATGGTGCGTTTGCTCTGTCCTGGCGCCCATGTTGGTGAGTAGCCCAGTTCTCCTCCCCGCTGGCCATCACCAGCACCAAAGACCCGGGGACTGGGCTGTGCCACTTTCCCAGCTGAACGACGTGCCACAGCTGCTCTTTCCCTCTCTGCTTCCCAGGCCATGGCCCTACACGACGCTTGAGCGGGGATATGACTTGGTCACAGGAGAGCAGGCGCCAGAGAAGATACTCAGGTGAGTCAAAGGAGCGTTCAGCTTGGACATTCAGGAGGGGAGAGCCAGTGAGGACATCCCAGCGGACGCTACCTCTTGGTCACTCTCGGCTCTGTCTTGTTGTGCTGGCTGGGGGACACGAGTGTCATTTGCCTTTGACAGACCTGAAAGATTTGTCCATGTTCTGCAGAGGGGGAAGGGTTTCCCTCTCGTCCCCTCGGCTGGACACAGCTCAGCAAAAGCGAGGACAGTGTGCACAGAAAGTCCCCCTGGACTAAAAAAAAGAGCTCGACCATCACCATGTTCTCCCTGTCGCATCTCTAGCTATTCCTCTCTCATTTGGCTTTCAGGGCAAGACCAAATGACTAACTTATCCCGTGGTGCCACCACTGCTCTGACTTCCAAGTGGTCAGGTGCAATAGAGGGCCACCATCTGCTGTGGACACTCTGTTCCTATATGACACGTTTGTCCTTATTCCAGGTCCACCTATAGTTTGGGTCAAGGCCTGTGGCTGCCTGTCAGTAAGAGCTTCGTGGTGCCCCCCGTGGAGCTTTCCATCAATCCTCTCGCCAGCTGCAAGACGGATGTTCTGGTGACGGAAGATCCAGCAGATGTCAGGTAGGAAGCAAATTTCTCGTTTTCCTCATGCTTGAGTGACTACACTGCTCTTTAAATTGTTGTTGAGGATGCAGTAATTTCTATGATAAGTTTGATTAATTTTCTTCCAGTAAGAAATCTGATGTGATAGCTCTCCAGGCTCTTTTGGTCCTGATGGGTCTAGGGCAGGCCTGTGTATATAGCTCTGAAATCTGCTAATCCAGTCAGGTAAATTGGTATGAACCTGTGGCAAGGCAATTTTAAAGTGGCTTAAATCTAATGTTAGATTGCATAGCTTAAATTGATGCATTTACCAGTACGGAGTTGCTGTCGTCTTTCAGAAACTCATACGTATATCACATCCACCCAGCCCTTGATAGTCTGCTATGGTGCTTATGAAGGGCCAAGGTCGGACCCTGGTGAAAGGCCATGTTGCCTGTCCAATTATTATACAGTTAGAGGGGTTTTTTTTTCCTTCCTTGAGTTCAGTAAATGCCCGGATATTTCTCTAGCTCCCCCATTTTGACTAGCTTGTATTTTAACCAGATGTCATTGGACTTGTGACAGTCTAGTTCAGAAGTGGGACCTAAGAGGGCATTGCAGGAGGAGAATTGCCCTGGTGGAAGGAGAGGCTGTTTGCTGGGAGAACGGGCTGAGGGTGGGGAAAGGGGGGTCCCTTGGAAAAGGAGCCAGGAAAAATGGTTGTCCTCTGTGCCCCCGCTGGAAAGGGAGCAGCAGCCGCTGCCTCAGAGAAGAGCGATGGTGGTGATTGTCCTCCTCTGCCTGGTTTACAAGGCTTTAACTGTAAACTATAAGGTTTAACTGTTTAATTCCTAAGGTATTTAGCATGTGTTCCCCTTTCCCCCATTAAATTAAGATTGAGCTTGTGATTGTTGGGTGCCAGGGAGACTCCATGATCCCTCCCTCCCTTCCTTCTCGCTGCCTTCTCCTGTTGACTCAAGACATGATTTCCTCACCTGCAAATTCTTCTCTGTGTTGCAAATCATCTTCCTGGGCAGGAGCAGGATTCTTATATTTCCCAGCCCCTTTCGTCTTGTCTTTACCCAGGGCGATGGGATGGTGGGTTTCCATTCTTCTGTCCCATCATCATGAGTCTTGGCAGGGCTATGCTTGGAGCAAGTGCCTACACAACCTATGGCAGAACCAGGACCGGCATCCAAGAGGTCCTCACTTCCAAGTGTGTTTTTGTGGCTAATTAGTGCTTGTTCCCTCTCCTGCAAAAAGAGACTGATGGTACAATCTGTCACAATATGGCTTTCTTAGGAGCATTGTTTTCCTTGTCTGCAGAAGACTACTGCTTTTAATTTGAGAAGGTGAAGGGTCGCCTTGTTGTATGTTAACATTTTCTAAGCCAAAATGCCAGGAGAACAGTATTTCTTTCTTGCCTCCTCACATCTTCATTAAAAGTACCTTAGTGAAAGTAGAGGCTAGGAAGCTTGCTTTCTTCTCCAGTGCAGTAATTGTCTCTGGGCACTGATCCTCGTGGAAGAGGATGGGGTGGATGAACGCCAGGCAGGAGGGGGGGAGTTTCTGGCACGGAAGTTGTTGCCTGCTCCCCTCATAAATGGAACCTGAACTGAGAATCCCAGGTATAAATATTGGAGTGACTCAGGTAGAATAAGGGAGGTGAGTTCGCAGCGCTTGTATGTTATATACAGGAGATGCTAAATTATTAAAACTTTAATAAACGTAATAATAAATATTTGATGTTGAATTATGGAAGGTTTCACAGATACAGTGAAAACCAAAAAGCGATCTATTATTTCTGCATTAGAACTTAAACACTTCTCAAACAGGGACCAGACTGCAAGCTCGGGCTCCCGAGCACCCTGGCGTGGGTGGAAACCAAGGTGATACTGCCTGAGCAGAGCCTGATGGTGCGGAGGAGCTAATGCTGGGGCTGTTCAGGACCACTGCAGTCGGTGAGCAGGGACGTTGCTGTGTTTGGTGCTCACGGGCATCGCGTTGGCCTGTCTCCAAGAACCTCCTCTGAGGTTCTTGGGTGCTTTCACACAATGAGAAAGGTACTTTTAGAGCTGTTTATCTTGCAACCTCTTTGCCTTGTCCCTCTGGACTGCGACAAGCGTTGGTAGCTTCTCAAGGGAGCAGTAATGCATCAGTTTTGGTGGTTCAGATGTCCAGATGATGACCCATGATGTCAGACCTACCATTGGAGGTGAACACGTACTGTTCATTGTGTAGGTGTTCAAACACAGCTATCCCTCTGCGCGGGGGGAACCTGTTCCCCGGGCTGTGGGACCACGGTAACACTGCTGTCCTCCATGCTGGCAGCTCCTGCAGGTGGTTCTGCAGTGCTTGAGCTCTAACACAGTCACATCCCCATGCCAAGGGGCAGATCCTAGGCTGTATCACACCAGCTGCAGCATGGCTGTGTCTCAGCACCTGGAGTACCCTGTTTGCTGTCCTGTAACGCTGTGCTGGTAGCTTAGTCCTGTATTTCTTCTGTGTCTTTAATAAGGAGCGTGCTGCGTTTCTCCAGACCTTTCATTAGCCTGACACCTTTTGGCTCCAGGGTCACTTGTCTTGAAGAGTTTAATGGAGGGAAATTGCAGAAAGCCTGGTTTAGAGAAAACAAGCGATGAAGTCTTTACAACTCAGAGGGTTAAAGGTTCAAACGTGGCCTTGCTTTTTTATGAAGATGCTTGAGACTGCGGAAGGGACAGGTGGGGCTCTGCCTTTCAGCAGCTCTCCAGAGAAATGCTGACTCCCTGCTGCTTCTCCGGAGGGATGCTGTTCTCCGTGTGTTTCACCGCTAAGCAGTGCAACAAGCTGTACGCAGTGCGTTGGTGGATGGGAACGAAGGGCCCAAGCCTCCTCCTGCTGCTGCAGCCAACTCATTAAAGAAACTTCCTATAGACAGGAGCCAAAGGTCTATGTGCAAACATCCCAGCGGGGATGCTCCCATGTGTGCTGGGGCATGAGTGGGAACAGGACTTTGCATGCAGAACTCGGTGGTGGAGGTTTTAGGGCTGTGCATCATAAATTAAGCACGAGGGTGCTTAGACTTAATGAAACTTCTATGTATAATTTATCAGTAACCATATTGAGCATCCCCTCTTCAACCCCAGAATCTGATCCTCCGCACGATGATCACATCGGTCGCGCGTCTGGGATCGTGGCAGTCACGCTATGGGTGATGTCTTTGTTCATATGAGGTTGGCCAGCAGCGCTGCGGGGCTCTCCCTGCGCTGGGAAGCCTCCGGCTTGGGCTGGAGGCTGGGTCCTGGGCTGGGCAGGCTGCCCCAGTTGCACATGTGCTGCCAGGACAAGAAATACCTCCCAGTCCCACCTTGTCTCGCTTGTTTTCAAAGACCTCTCTTTGCTTCCCTCTCCCCGTTGCTCCCATCCCTCTCTCTTACCTGTATTTCTCCCATAACCTGGTGGTGAACAGTAGTCCATATTTTTTTTAAACAAATTACTACTAGGTGTTTCATCCTTCTGCTGGCTTTCCCTGAACACCTTGCCATCTGTTTTTGGCCCTTTAGGAGGTACCGCTTGTCCTGTGGGACCAGAAATCGCTCTACTTGTGGCAGCGTACACCACTCTGCCCCATTGGCAGCTCACGGGGAGGACCTGCACTCGCAGCCCCCGGGTCCCACTGCCATCAGCACCGAGCATCCCTGCGGGGGATAATAAAAGCATCCCTTGGGGCGCAGCCGGCTGCGGGGGACCGAGAGGGGAGATAACCCGAGGGGCAGAGCATGGCACTGGCAATCGCCTGGTGGTCCTGGTTCACCGTGCCACCCGCTCTGCAGAAAAGTTGATAATCTCTGGTGAGCAGCTATAAATCAGAGGCGCGAGCCTCAGCTGCCGCCTGACATGACATATAGCTCTATCGTTATGGCAACCATAGAAACAAATAAAAGCCTTGCCTTCACTTGACAAGCCTTTGAGATGTCCTGATGGAGAGACAAGTGTTCAGCGGCAGAATGAATTCTCTTGAACTCACTGTCGATTCATCTTCGTTTTGCTCCCAAGTGAGCCCCTTTGCTCTCTGAATTCTTTGCTAAAGTACAGTGAACTGGATTTTTAAAATTTTTTTATTTGTTTGGTTTTTTATTTTCACTTCTCTCGGTGGCTGAGACCTCTGCTCCCCAGCTCTGTGCCCGCATGCATCCCATCTCGTGTCGAGGACAGGAGCTGGGCTTTTGCTCCCTGCCTGTGGCTTTCCCCGGCTCAGCCCTGCCGTGCCCTTGCGACGCCACCGCTGCCCCAGGCTTACAGGTTTTTTGCAGTGATTCCGGTGCTCGTGATTTTGCAAGTCGGTGCCGAGCGCTGCGGTGTCAGGCTCCCTGGGAGCGGAGGAGGATGAAAAACAAAGTGGATGAGAAAGGCAAAGGGAATCTGGGCCAGGAGAGGGGAAACAGCTTTGCTGTGGCCACGCTGTCGTAGCAGCAGCAGAGCTCATCTGCCCTGTGCCTTAGCCTCGTGCCTTATCTGCAGGAGCACAGGAAAATGGGTGCTGCTGCAGGTGAGCACCACTGAGGCTCAGGAGGTGGGCTGGGCCGGTCCCCGTGGGCAGCATGCCAGTGGGGTACGGGCAGGAGCAGGCAGAGGACACCTTGTCAGCTCTTCCTGCCATTCGGTGCAGGAGATGCCATGGGAACTTGGTCTTTTTTTCCCCCTTTTCTGTCTCCTGGAACAGAGCGGGCTGTGATTTCTGAATGCTCGGTGCTGGAGGGACCCTCAGCCAGGAGGTCGGGGAAGAGGGGAAACCCTGGCTTTCGGCTGTTCCTCAGGGGAGTTGCCTGCAGAGGCTCTTGCTCCGTTGGTGCCAGTAAAGCAGCCGTGAGCGGCTATCAGCAGGTGCCCGTGATAAATGGACGGCTTCACATGATGGAGCAAATTGATCATTGCATCACCAGGCGCAACTTACTCATTTCTGCAAAGAGGGCAATTCATTACCGTGCACATCACAGAGACACTGTCATTCCCACAGATAACGTCTCCGCCGCTCTGGCCTGGGCTTCTTATCACCCAAACATGCCGTTGTCTTGCAAAAAGTGGTGGAGAAGCAGCTTGCAGTGCTTAACACAGGGATAAAGGCAGCCTTTGGCCTCATCCTCTGGAGGGAAAGAACAGATGCTTTACAGAGAGGCAGCTACCAGCCCCTGCCCTGCATCTGTCAACTTAGCATCATCCTGGCTGCTTACTGGGATTTTTCCTACTCCCTGCCTCCCACTTTGATTTATGAGTGCAGGTTAAAAGAGTCAGGTACGTCTCACTTGGCTACAGGGTGACTAAATAGAGACGTAACCTTGCGGCAGCCACCGAAGGGTGTGAGCAGCAAAATGAGAGGAATTACAGGAGTGGTGAGATGAAGAAATAGGGGCAGAGAGGAAAGGGAGGAAAAAAACCCTCAAAACTCGAGCTGAAATCACCCCGGGAGTATCTAGGGTAGGTCAGAATTGAAACGTGGGTCAGCCAGCTCCTCTGGGAGGGTGCAGGGACCTCACAGCCCTCAGCATGTCTTTTCCTGATCCATCACCAGCCGTGGGTGATCTTTCATGCCCAGAAGCAGAGGGGCATTTCAGCCCTGCCTCTTCAGGGGCTTTTAATAATTCCTGCTACGGGAATGCCGAGTTTCCCTCTCTCTCTGTGCTCCTGTCCTTTATGCGAACCCACTGCCTTTTTGAGGTCTTGATGCTGGGCCGTAAAACTGCACAGAAAATTATCACACCCGTTAGGGGTAGTGGATGTAAATTTGGACGTGGCTCGTAGGCAAATCCATCGTAGGGAGCACCAGCAAGAGCTACAAGTTTGGCAGCTGAGCGATTGCTGTTCCTCTCATCCATGGAGCTGCAGAGCCCAGGAGGGAAAAACAACCCAACGAACGAACAGATTTTGTTTATATATTTATTGAGACAATTAAAAAACTATGACACCCGCCAAATCTGTAAACACTGTCTCACACCCAGAATGATTCCCTTTAATGTATCTGGGATCTCCTATCACAGAGTAGGGTTTAGCATTGGGCTCTGCAGCCGCCCCTTATGCCAGATCTGCTGCTGTAGCTGTGTGTCCATCCATCCAACCGCCTGGAGCAGGATCCGTGGTGGAGCAGGATGCTGCCGGTGCTGAGACAAGCAGAGGGTTTAGCGGGGGAGGCAGGGGCTCTGAAACACTGTGCTGATGTGCGTGCTTAGCAGAAGGGGGGATGCAAGGCAGTGAAAACAGACCTTGGGTTTCTTCAGTGAAAGGAGTTCTCCCGTCCCTGTTTGATGGTGTTATTTGTTTTTATGTCCCTGCCTTTGCTTCTTGTTAAACATTGGCCAGAGCGTGCTTTGTAGCTGCCTTTTCAAAGTGCAGCCCCGTGGCCTCCGTGTTTATACAGCCTGTCTGTACTATTCTTCCTGAATTACATTTCTGCCCCCCATCGGAGTTTTATTACCTTTACCTTTGTGTGCATCTCCTGCCTGCGAAGGGGACTAGAAGGTTTGCAGGTGGGAGAGGGACCAGGCGGTTCATCCCTCCCCCAGTGCCGTGCTGGGGCAGCGGGGGCCTGCACCAGGCTTGGGATGGGGAACCTTTGCTCTCCTCCTCCTCTTCCTCCTCCTCCTCCTCCTCCTCCTGTGCTGGGGAGGGAGCTGCGGTGCTTTTGGAAAGGATCAGGTCGCTGGGGATGGACACAGTGGTGCCAGGCCAGCACTGCGAGGCCAGTTTGTAGTGCAGGTACTTGAGCCCCAGCAAGTGCAGAGTATTTGGGGTCAGCTCTCCCATTTCAGAGCGAGCTGACCCACGTCACCTTCACCCGGTGCCAGCCGAGAGCATGTGGCTGCCCGGCCACGGGGCTGGGGCTTGGAGCTGCACTCGCCACTTGCTGGGGACAGGAGAGGGACAGCGGAGGAACGAGGATGGTGGCAGCAGCAGGAGGGACAGGATTTCCTGGGTGCCTGGGGAAGGATGCTCCGAGTCCCTGCCCTCTTGCCCAGGGCTGTCCTCAGCAATTTTGTCCTTAAGGCCCCGAGATGCTTCAGGGCAAGATGGAACGATGGCCCCAGTCCCACCTGGATGTGCAGCTCTCCTTCAGCGTAGCTGTGTCAGCGGGAGATACGGTCCCGGGTGGGGCAGTGACATTGGAAGTGGGTTAATACCTTTTCTTCAGCTATTTCTTAATGCAGCTTAGTAGAAAGAGCTGGCACCATCCACCAACCAGCTCTGATGAGATTTCAGTTGCCTTAAACTTGCCCGACGTGGACTGTGTCTGCTCCTCCTTTCTCATTTTTATCTCCTGTAACTACCATTGGATCACTTCGTCCAGAGGACAAAACTAGTAAAATTCAGCTGAGCCGAAACGTTCCTGGGAGCGCGCCAGGGACCTGCGACAGGCTCCGCAGCCGGCGCAGGGAGGAGAAATCATCTCGGCGGAGACGACGGGAACGGAGGTGGACACGAACAGGGGAGCTTTGTCCTTCTGCTTTAAGGGCACCACGAGAAGACACTGTCCCTTGCAGGCTTGGGAAGGACTCTTGGAGAAGATGGACCCCTAGGTTTATTTTTATGGGGGTTTTTTAATTGCTGAAGGGAAGCGGGGATGCACACGTTGCTGCAGAAGAACATCGTTCTTGCTGTGGAGGCACGAGGGAAGGCAGCTATGTGCAAACCAGACAAAACTGAGGGGGAAAGCTCCGGTTCAGCTTTCACCCCAGGGCAGGCAGCGACCGTGCAGGCACCACGGCTGCCAAACCCAGCAGCGTGGGCAGCCAGGGCCGGGCACGTGGGCAGCCGCAGCTGGCGAACGAGGATGGCCGCGCTCTCCGAAG
The DNA here is from genome assembly GCF_965638725.1 of Aptenodytes patagonicus. Lineage (NCBI taxonomy): Eukaryota > Metazoa > Chordata > Aves > Sphenisciformes > Spheniscidae > Aptenodytes > Aptenodytes patagonicus. The sequence goes on along the minus strand of NC_134966.1, from coordinate 4,387,411 downwards.
ACAAATGAAGTTAATTAGTTTCAGCTCCTGTTTCTGAGCAGCCAGAGCTGGGGTGATGTTTCCATTGGCTCCGGTGGACTTGGTACAGTGCCTTATCGCCACGGCTGCTGCCCCCGAGGGATTTGCTGCACTCTGGGACGTCACCCCAGCTCTCAGGGTGATTTATTAGGGCAAAATGCCCTCCATTCCTCCCGCTGGCCTCAGGGCAGCTGAGGGAACCATCAGTGCAGCACTTTTCAGACAGCTCAGAGTAACTTTGCTCATGCTGTTCTGGTCCTTCTCATTCCACACAGTTTCCAGATGCAGGAGAGGTGCTCTGCAGGCTCTCCCTGACCCCCTGACCTCCAGGCAAAGGAGCAAAAGCAGCTAAAAATGAGGTTAGAAGCACCAAAAAGCTCAGCGCGTGGTTTAGAGGCAGCGTGAGTGTTGTACAGAGCAGGGGATGGTGCAACCCTCTCTGGCGTGGCCCATCGGCTCAGAAAACCTTTCTGTGCTTTGCTGCCGTTGGCCGGCAGGACCGCAGCCGGACCGGACCGTGCGTCGCTGCAAATGCAGCTCTGTCCTTTGCCTCCGCCCTGCCCAGGTTTCACATCATTGCCCCTTTTTGTTTGTTTATTTGCTGTTTACTCAGCTGCTTCTTTTCTGATTTAGATGTTTTTAAGTACCCGTCAGGTCTTTCTCTGGTCTCCGCAAATCTGGCTGCTGGCTATAGAGTGAAAAGCAAAAGCTTTCTTGACTTTTTCCTGCTGCTGCATGTTTAAAGCCTGGAGGTCCGGTGGGCGGTGATGCTTTCCTGGGCACTACACTGGAATGCGTTAAGCAGAATATTATTCTGAGGGACTAAATCAAAGAGTGGTACAAAGCTGGAGAGGTTTGGAAGGAGCGCTGGGGAGTGAGCAGGGGGAAAAAAAAAAAAACAAGAAAATTTAGGTGAAGCCTTGCAAAAAAATAATCCCATCTTGGGAATTGCCCTGCTTTCACTGCCTGAAGAATTACTGTGCCATAATCAATTCAGCTGTAGACATTTCCTGCGGTGTTTTTGATATAATGAGGTGCTGTTGGCTGCAACCAAGTGCCTTTTATCATAACGCAGATGGGTGCAGTTAGGGACCTGCTGCCGTGCTGTGCCGTGCCGTGCCATGCCTTGCCGTGCTGTGCCGTGCCGCAGGCTGCGCCGCGCTCAGGGCCGGGCTCCGGCAGGACTGAGCAGCGCTGGCAGTGGCCAGAGTGGATGCAGGAAAGGCAGCGCTGGGAGGGAGGGGGGGGGGATGATGGTGTTGATGGACCACAAGGTCTGTACATAATTCATCTAGCGCATGTTTCTCCTCCACTGGAGGAAACGAAAGCAGCTGGCATTGAGCAGGCTTTGGAGGGGAGGCACATCGGGGGGTGAAGAGCCCCCAGTTGCATCTAGGGCACTTTCAGGTCTGTTGGCATTGCAGCTGAATGGGGTTTGAGGGAGAATGTATTCATGTCTCCTGCAAACAGGAGGTCTGGGAGTTACACATGGGGGTTTGTCCCAGGCATCACATAGCCAGGTCGCTCGGCGCAGACCAACGTTGTTTCGCCGATGCTGCTCACCCTCCCGGCTGGTGGCTCTGCCGTGGGCTGTCCTTGTGTCACTGCCTCGCCACGTCCACCCCGGCACTGCCCCTGCCCTGCTGCAGGGCTCTCTCCCAGTAGCAGCTCGTCGGGAACCGCGCTGAACCCGGCAGCACACAATTAAACACCAGCTAATAACTTCCCTGCTACTGCAGAGGGCTTAAAATAACATAAATGAAGAAGCTGAGAATTAAGGCAGGATACTGTGTAAATATGCGCTGAGCTTTTGCAGTGAGAAGTCTCTTTGTTCAGTTCAGTCCACATTTCCTTTTTTTTTAATCAGTGTGTATCGAACACAGATGGGCCAGAGCTGAAGATGTTGGTTCTGAAATGTGGTTCCTCTGGAGTTGGACACAGCTTGGCGTTAATGATAAAGTTGTGGGTGGTCCAATAAAGGGCTCCTTGACCCATGGAGTCCAAGGGGTGAATACATTGCTTATAACCATCCATACCAGACATGATCTATACATGTAACAGGCCCCTGACATGTGTTAGGGCTCTTCTACTGAAGTAAATGCTGTGGAGCAGCTATTCTGCACTACCTCCCCAGGGGGGTGCCCTGAAAACCCTGCAGGAAGGGATGGAGTTAACCAGCCAAAAGGTTCTTGATCTCAGCCCCCCATTTTTTCCATATGTGCCCATGCTGACAGCCCGTAATCTGCCATTAACCCTTTATTAACTCAAAGCCTGCCCTTATTTTGAAGCATGACCTTTAAGCTCAATAACACCAAGGCTGTTTTCCCAGGCGGCAGTGTCTGCAGAGGCTGAGTGACATCTGGGCAGGCAGGCTGGTAGCCTGCAAGCGTTGGTAGTGGCTGCCGACCCGGCTCGCAGCCCGGCCGTGCCTGAGGTCCCTGCGTAGGGGTTTGGTAGGTGTTGAGTGGTGGTACCCCGTTTCCCCCTCTTGTTCCGTGGTGATGCCTTCCTTCAGGGAAGCTGTGGGTTTCTGCTCACCTCCTGCCCACAGCCAGTCTTCGTGGTGGCATTTTACCTATAAGTTGGTAGTTGGCTTCTGTTTGGGTCCAAAGGACGTTGACTGTTTTACTGACAGCTAAAATGAGCCCTCTTAGACCTGCTCCAGGTAGTTGGGATGGGTACCACTGCAAGGCAAGACTATTTATTATGGATGGACTATTCCAGGATATCTGTCTCCTTAGTTCTTGCCCTTTCTGAAAAGGTGGCTCATGTTCCCCGTTCCTGCAGGGAGCTGTTGATGGCTCCGGTTATCATCCTGCATCTCCCCGTGGGAAAGGAGACCTGGGGGAGGCAGGGTGTGGTACTTGGCTTATTTGAGCCAAAAAGCCAGCACTAGATGTGCTATGAGACTTGGTTTCTTCTCTCCCTTATAGGAGCTTCTTGAGGACTTAAGGTAGGAGCAGATCATCCCTACCTGATGTGACCATGGGCAAAGCTGAGCCCGCCCTTCCCACCCTCCTGCCTGGGCGGTGGGTGCTGGGTCCAGGTGAAGGAGCCCTCCTGGGCTTGTGTTAGTTTGGCTTGGTGCCAGACCAGTGGGATGACATGGGTTTCTTGGGGTGAAAGCCATAATTTGTGCCCGAATAATAGATGATCTTGGTAGAGGAGGAGAGTCAAGAATGGCTGCCATTGACCTGAAGGGATTTTCATGGCATCTCATTTGGAGCTCAGGGACACTTACAGACCCCTCCTTTCCTGGTAAAACCAGGATATGCTGCATCATAGGCAATTAATTATAAATGGAAACCTCCTCTTTTATGGAAGCCTGGTTTATAAAAAGAAAAAAAAAGAAGCTTTTAGTCTGAAAAACTTCATTGCAATAAAAACAGTGCCTGGCTTGCTTGTAAAGCACAAGTGGGCAGCAGATGGGCTCAGAAGAAGCAGGGGTAACTGGGTGGGGGGACACTGCTGGTATTTGGGGAGCAGCTGTGCTCATCTGCTGCCTGGCTCCACGGTGGAAAAGAAACCGCAATAATTCCTGCTGTCCCCTTGCCTGGCCTCGAGAGGGGCCAAGAAACAGGTGGTATTGAGTACAAATCTGGTGAGCGGTGCAGGGAGAAGCCCCGGTTGTGGTGTGCCTTTTCGATTCATCAGCTGGGGCTTTGCAGGGATTTAGGGGAGCATGAAAATATTTCCTGCTAAACATCTGGCTCCCTGACACTGCGTGTGCTCAGGTTGCAGGCAGGGGTGGGGAGGTGGCAGCAGCTTTGCTGTCCCTTTACTGCCGGGATGGTGGTCCTGACCCCACCACCGCTTCCAGAGCAGATGGGTGGCTGTTCCTGCGGAGGCTCTTCTCCTCCTCCTGTCCCTGTCCCTTGGTGTCATTCCAGCTGTGCAGCTGTGGGTGACAGGGCATGCAGAGAGTTGAGAGCATCCCCACAGATGCTCCAAGCACTCCCCCAACCTTTCCCTGCGGCACTTGGTCAGGCAGACAGAGAGTGTTCCCAGAATAGCCCAAAATAGTCTCATTTTTGGGGATCACGTGGATTTGGCTGTGCAAAGCCCGGCTGGAGTAGCGGCAGCAGGTAGCTGAAGTCCCTGAGCTCTGGCCTCTCCGCGGCAGCTGTGACAGTCTGACGTACGTCGACACGTCGCCTGCTATAACGGGTTTTCTGAGCTTTGCAGGGTTCATCTGGTCTCTCCTGGGTTTCCCGGTGGGAGCGGGGCTGGGGGAGTTTCAGGCTGGGAAGGCTCAAGCAGTTTAGAGGGAGCTGAGCTGGTTTGCAAGGCCAGCACGGCGTCTCTGTGTGCAGCATTGATCCTGCTGGTCTCCGGCTCAGGTGCCCACGCAGGCGCTTCCTCGAGAAGTAAAACCCAGCGCCAAGTGCTGGGTGAGCTATTTAGGGAATCCATGTTTCTGCTCTGAGTTGGTGCCACAGCGTCCTGGCAAAGTCAGTCCCACGTCCTCTGCCGCAGCTACGACGCTGCCAGGAGCTGCTGCGGTCCCTCCTGCCACGGCGTGCCAGCACGACCACGCAGCGTGCCAGCGTCTGCCCCACGCGTCTCGCAGTGAGGGGTTTTCACCTGCAGCGGTAGAAATGCCTCAGCTCTGGGAAGGGCTGTTTCTTCTTGCAGGAGATGATGTGGCTGCAGAAGGCAGAGGAGGACACGCTTGGGGACTGCACTGGGCATGGCCCCACAAGACTTGCTCTTGCTCTCTGAGCTGGACAATGGGAGCCTGGGTGGGAAGAGGCATCAAGTCCTATGACTTTGACACTGACAGACTTTGCTCCAAACTCCTCCATCCTCTGATGAGAGTCCTGGTGCAAATATCAGATAGGACCAATCCCCAAACAGCTTGAGCAACGGTACTGAAAGCTCCCTGTCTCATCTTCCAGCACAGCTCAAAGGCTGCTTTTGCACGGTCTCTTAGCCACCTCGAAGTTCCGTGTGAATCCTTATGCACGGTTGCTTTGCTAATCATTTCCCTGCATCACTCTATCAAGTTATCTGTTGAATTCCAGACAGGCCAGGTATTTCCCTTTCCTCAAAAAAACCAATACAAATTCTCTTATCACAGAAAGATAAGGGGTGAATCTGATACACTGCAGAGTCAACAGGTAGACAGGGAGAGAGGCGACAGGGACCAGTGTGTCTGGCAGGAACTGACACCCCCCCCCCCCGCTGCCTGTCCCGCCTGGGCGTGGCTGTTGTGCATCGACGCCTGTTGATGGGGTTGATCCCTGTGGGGATGTGCCAACTCCCCCACCGAGTCCATGAGCTGTGCAAGCCGCCGTTGGCACACCCAAGAGCTTCCCGAGCTTCGACCAGCTTCAAGCCCTCCTTGGCTCAGCCCGTCCCAAAGGTCTCTGGTCCCCTCCGTGTCCCCTCCCAGCACGGAGCCCCCCATGCCCTCCCCAGAGCCACCCGAGGAGGGGTTCCTGCCTTCTCCTGGTGACAGAATCGATACCAAAGGCCTCCATTAATATTCTAGGAATGGCAGAGAAGATTGACTGCCTCATTAGCAGGCATCGTGTGAAACTCTGACAATAATTAACAACTCAACGGTCTTATTTGCTGGCCTATCACAGAAGTATTCAATCAAAAATGTAATTTGCTCGACGCTCCCATTTACCATAAAGAGAATATTCCTTCAAAGTTTTAAATAGACTAATTAAGAGGGAAGAAATACAGGGAAAAAAATTATTAACAGTATAGTTTTAATGGGAAATTACTGGAGCGTATTAATAATGCAATAACCATTTTTAACAGCTGTCTGTCAGTTTGTGGGCCGGGGTAATTAAATTAGTCACTAAAGGGTTAGTCAAATTAGGTGTCGCAGAGCAGCGCTGGGGCTAACGAAGGCGCATAAGGCTTAATGCTCTAGCACACAAAGGAGGATGAGATGCTGAAGGAGGATGAGATGCTGACGTTCATGGCAGGATCCCTTCGAGGTCCCCAGGGATCATGTTGGGGGAGCCCCTGGTCACCCCAGGCACCGGCATCTCACCTCTCCTCGGTTTAGATGAACCCGTCGTGCCGGGTGATGCGAGGAGCGGGGCAGAGCTGTGCGTTGGCAAAGGCTGGGTCGTTTCCGGGAAAATAATAAGAAAGAGTCTTATCTGAGCATGAGCATGGCCCAGGGTGGCCTCCGTGACGTCTGCTTCAGCCTCATGCTGCTCGGGTTTTTAATCTCTTTCCGAGAGCCAGAAGGCAGCTGTGCAGGGGCTTTTTGGCAGTTGCTTTCAAGGCTTTTATATTCTGCAGGTTTCAGGCTCGCGTTCCCCCTTCCTCCACGCCTTCGCCCCTTTTGAAATGAATCGCAGTTAATTTTGGATGCTGTCGAGCCTGAAAACACATCTTTCTTGCCGCCAGCCTATTAAAAAATATATTTACAGCTCCATAAAGCAAAGCGAGCTGTCAAGGTAACGTCCTGCTGGCTCCTGTGTGTTCAGGGCGGAGAGTAAGGATTTGGAGGGGTACTTGCTTGTGTGATCACACTGAAGATTTGAAGCCCAACAGAGAGGTTTCTGGCTGAGAAAATAATTGTGTCCAGCCTGGGGAGGTGTTCGTGGGAAGCATGGTGCCCGGGGGACCTGGGGTGCTTGGGTTCCCAGCCAGGGGATGCTGCTGCGATTCCCGTTCCTTCTCTGCTCCATAAATCAGGATGGGAATGCTGGCCTCTGGCTTTGAGTGGGAAATGATTACTCCTTTCAATGTGTTTTTTTGGGATTTGAGACATTTTCTCCATTTTATATTGATGAAGTAGGACCTTCTTTATAATATGTTCATGTGGAAAAACTAACCAACACAAAGCAGTAACAAAAGCCCAGAGAAAAACCCTCACCCATCAAGAGGTACTAAACAGCGTGGTGGTTGGGGTGTTTGGAGGGCGTAGAGGTCTCTGACCTAAATCATGCAGAGCAAGGACATAAATTTCCATATATCGGCTAAATGTCTGGGCTTTTCTGGGCAATTCTCTTGCTCTGATTTTTACAGAGAAGCGCTCTAGAGATTTGAAAGTGATAGAGGTGATGGCAAAGCCTGTGTGTTCCCGTGAGAAGTTTCAATTTTCATGACTCAGTGGGGTTGGTTTTGCGTAATTCTTTCTCCCGTCACCCCTATTTAAAGTTTAAGTTAACTAGAGACAACCCTACCTGCCTGAAGTGCTTGGGACTTTCTGCTCCTCTTTTTATATCATTAAGATAATAGATGTAAAGCTAGCAGTTGCTTTAACTGGGTGATTTGGGGGGAAGATGTGCTCCGCATGGCACGTGGGGGTCAAATAAATACCCAGTGGAAGCAGCTCTGGTTCAGCTGTTGGCTCTTTGGGTTGCTTCAAGAGGAGAATCCTGGGAGAAGGGAAATGGTAAAACCCATCAAACCCACCAAAACACCTCAATATCCCAACAACTGCAAAAACAATATTCCTGCCCGTATTGCAGCAGGGTGAGTGGCCGGGCTGGGCACTCGGGCGAAGGCAGGCCCTCCTCTTTCTCACATGTTGGAGAATTACAAGCCGTATAGATTATTTTAATGGCCGTATTACTTCCAACTGTGCCTCCACCATCTGTTCTTCCCCAATTACGGATGCAAAAACCCAGCATGTTTCTCCATTCTGGCAGTAGAGAATGAAATATAAGCGCTGTAAAAGGGTGTATATTCTTTCAACAATGTAGTTAGCACCTGCAATATTTTGCTCACGCTTCCGACCTGCGTCGGTCGCGATGCTATGCTTGGTCCCTCCGCACCGGTCCCGGCCGATGCCCGGACCCGTGACAGCAGAGGGAATCGTTGATAAAAGGAAGAGGCTGGTGTGCTACATCATTTGTCCAAGCCGTGCGGGGCAGCTGAATTATTAACGCTGACCAAGCACCTAAGTGCTACAAAACTCGACAAGAACCTCTTACCTCCGGCACAGCGATAAACAGGATTGAGGCACGGTGGGAGAGAGGGAATTAAGACAGGACATCAAAGACTGGATTCCGTCAAGTAAATCACGCCATTGCTTCAGTAAAAGAGCCCCTAAATGTTTTATTAGGGATTTTCAACAACTACCAAAATTAAGATGGAAGGGATGAATTATTAAAAAATAGATTAACTAAATTAGCCTCTGAATTAAACATGAAAGGTACCTATCGGGAGTGGCGTGGCCGCCGTGTGCTGCAAGCATCCTAGTCCTTCAGCCGGGCACGGCAGAGGTGGCCTGCAGAGGGGGAGCGGCGGTGCCGGGGTGATGGAGAGCCGCAAGCTGCTCCGCCGGGTTGGGGTTGCATTGCCAGGGCACGGAGAGGCTGGCTGCAGGGTCGGGAAAGCAGGGTGCCAGGTGCTGCGTAAGCATCAAAGGAGGGGTTTCTGCCTCGGAGAGATGCAGGCTAGGTACACAAGGTGGAGCAAAGGAAATAATGTTAAATAATGCAGATACCAAAAGGTGACTTGCCTGAAGTACTTGAGCCAGGATCTGAACTTTCTTTTGCTATGTGCTAGTCTGGTGGTATCAACTCAAAACCGTCCGTGGCAGGAGAGGGACTGAGCCTGCATACAGCTCAGGGGTTGTGGTTGGCGTTGGGGACCTCGTGGACCTGTGTAAGGGTAAGGAGGGTTTGCAGGGGCCAGAGAGTCCCCGGGGTCAGTGGGTGGGTGAGGAGTGCTCCCGTGGTCCCTCCTGCCAGTGCACCTGGGAGGATAGAGATGCAATTTGGATAGTGCCAATGGCTGGGCACAGCTGGTGCTCCCCAGCCGGAGCAGGGGGTCTGCCCATGCCTTTGCTTAGTTCAGGCATGTTGTTCTGCCCCCAGCTTGCTGCGTGCCCTTGAGCAGACAACTTCAGCGTCTTGTGCTACATTTCTCCCACCTGTCAAATAGAGACGATATATTAATCACTTCCTAAAGTGGCCCTGTAATCTTAATTTCCTGTTTAAGTGCCCTTGCAGTACAATCTGTCCCGACATTATGCATGCAGGGCTACGGCAGCCCGTGAAGGTAAAGCACAGGCAAGAACAGGAGGTGAAGAGATGTTGTTGTCTCTGGTTTGTTTTGTTCCAGCCCCCAGGAGGGTGGGAGCATCGTCTCCAGATGCTGAACACAAAATGTGGTAGAATTTCTGTTTGTTTGTTCTCCCTCTCTTTCTTCTTCCCCAACATGTTCAAAGCTCTTACGTGCAAGTCTACAGTCAAACTCCTGCAAATGCCAGCGGTAGTACAGCTGCTGGGAACAATTCACAGTGTCTACAGTAGCACTGCTTTAAGGTGCACTCTGATGGAACAAGTGGAGGTTTCATTCACAAGGATAATAAAACACTATTTTGCAGTTATAGGCTGCTTTTCATCTTCACAACTCAAAGGAGCATTAATTAACTGCACGGCACGGTGGGAGGTAGGCAGCTGTTTTTGTCCCCGTTTTACAGATGAGGAGTCTGGAGCATTGACACATCCTGCTTGTTGCCCGCGGTTGTGCAGTAATTCACCATCCGAGTCTGCGGCCGATCCCGAAATGTCAGCTCCTGCTCAGGGCTTTATTCTTGGGAATGCTCTCTGCTCGTTACCGGTGGCAGAGCAGGAGTTTTGAGGTCATCTTCATTTCTTTAAACCGAGTTTGGTTTTGGGTAGATAGAGGTGAATATTGCTGAAGTCCAATTTGAGTCTTCTAATGTGAATTAGGCCAAATGCTGAAAGCAAGTGCATTGCCCTCGGGCCAGCGATCGGGCAGCGTTTCAGCTTTGCGGTGCTCCTTCTATCGACAGAAAAACTTGGAGAAATAAGTTAAGCTCAGTCTTTGCTGTGATCCCTGCTTTTTGCAAATACATACAGAGAAGCATGTTTGGGTGAAATGGTAAAAATACAACCACCAACTGTTTTCTTGCTCGTAAATCCCCAGGTTTGTCTCTCCAGTGAGCTCTGCCTCCAAAAACCTCCTATTTGACTCTTTTCCAAGGGTCACATTTCGCAGAGGCTTGCTTCTGCTGTTGCTTGTTGGCTGAAAAAAATCAATATTCGCTCGTGTATGTAATCAAACAGGAGCCTTTGCCTGTATTTTGGGAGAGTGTTTGTCTGAGAGGCTTTGGGTAACCCTCATCTCTCCTTGCATGCAGCATCGGCTCGGCATGGCTCTCTGTGCAGCTGCAGTATGAAATGGGTCAGGCTGAGAGGTCACACCGGGAAGAGGAGCGGGGTGCACGCTGCCGCGGGTGTTGGGGTGGGATCAGCCCTCCCTCGCCCCCTGCCTCCTCTGAGAGCCCACGCGATGCTCACAGCTTCCCCTTCTACCCGGAGTCACCGGCTGCCACAGGCTCTGATGGATGCTCCTGGCATCCATCAGAAGATCTTTCCCCATCTCTCCCTGCCCTGGCAGAGGGGGTTCGTGGGGTCCATGGTGGGAGCCTGGGCTCCACATGTCTCTGCATGTCTGTCTCTGGTGCCTTTCAGAGGAAGCATATTGTATTCTGGGCATCCTCCTCAGCCCCACGGGGCAGACCTTGGATTAGCATGGAAGCCTTTCCATTTAGTCTCCTTAATTAAGACAGACACTAAAATAAAGGTGTCGCGTGGAATGTGATGGGCAGGAGAAGGAGGGTGGTCCTGCAGCGTGCAAGTGCTCTTGTCTTCCCCTCCCCGCTGCTCCTTTTCTCCTGTCATCAATCTCCTGTTGCTAAATGTGCAGCCAGAAGAGCGGGTTCCCAGGCAAACTTCCCCCTAAGACAGACCTAATCAGGCAGGAGTAGCGACGACCATGTCCCACGCTCTTGTGAATTGTGGTTCAAACCGAATATCCTTCACCGTGACCCTGACAACTGAAACGAACCTGATGGCTGAGACCTGGCTGGCCCAAGGGGAGGGATGCTCCCATCCCATGCGCACCTGCCTGCAGCTCCCGTCATTGCCCGCGGGCTTGGGCCCCCGGTGCATCCCTTGCAACCTCCGCCATAGTGTAGCTCTTCTAAACGCCTTTGATGTGGGACACTTAGTGCCAATAATTGAGCTCAGGGAAGAGTCTGCTGGGAGGTGTCGTCTCTTCTGCCTTTAATAAATGCATATATTCTTTATGTGCTGTTTAATAATGCAGTAGCGCAAAGGTTTACAGATAAAGGGAGGATGTCTGCTCTGGGATGCTTGGTGTCAGTGAGGTCGGAGGAGCTCTGAGCTAAACTTCAAAATCAGAGTGTGTTTATGTGTAAGCACGGTGCTGCCATTGGGTAAATGCATTGTCTGTTCTTTAGAGGTGCTTTGGGTCGTGGGTTATTGTTGAGAGAGGGTAGGCTTGTGAATAAAAAAATAATCCAACAAAATAAGGAGGTAGATCTTCCAAAGCGATGTCTCCTTTGCAAACCTGAGTCTGGGACTGGTGGCCACCCTGGGAGTCCGCTCAGCCCTCTGCGTTTCTACCCACACGCCCCATTAATAGCCCTGCTTGGCAGATCTACACTAGGGTAGCTACAATGTCAAGAGGCTAAAAGACGCGACAGCGCAGCAGGGACAATGTATCCTGTTGTGGGCACTGGGATTTTGGCATCTTACAGGTTTGTGTCTCATGGTAGATCTGTGGTGTCTAAGACAGTGCAAAGTGCAAGGAGTTTTTTTCGTAGTTGAGGCTTTCTGTCTCTCTCCCAAATGGTGTTTTAGCTATCTAATGCTATGGGTAAGCTCAAGACCTTCCCTTTCCTCAGGAAGGCCAATAACAGGCTCCTTCTTCTCTCCCTGGCATCTATTGCAAGTAGTTCCAAGGGCCATAGGCTGGGACTGATTTGACCACACTTAGGAGTAGCTTAGATCATCCCTAGATCTGTATCTAAACCCTGTCGTGGTTTAACCTCAACTGTCAACTGAGCACCCAGCCGCTTGCTCACCTCCCCCCCCCCCCCGGTGGGATGGAGAGAGAATCGGAAGAGTAAAAGTGAGAAAACTCGTGGGTTGAGATAAGAACAGTTTAATAATTGAAATAAAATAAAGTAAAATAGTAATAATAATAATAATAATAGAATATACAAAGTAAGCGATGCACAGTGCAATTGCTCGCCACCCGCTGACCAATGCCCAGCCAGTCCCTGAGCAGCGGCCCCCCCGGCCAGCTTCCCCCAGTTTATGTACTGAGCATGACGTCCCATGGTATGGAATGTCCCTTTGGCCAGTTTGGGTCAGCTGTCCTGGCTGTGCCCCCTCCCAGCTTCTTGTGCACCTCCAGCCTGCTCAGTCGGGAGAGCATGGGGAGCTGAAAAGTCCTTGACTAGTGTAAGCACTGCTCAGCAACAACTAAACCATCGGTGTGTTATCAACATTATTCTCATCCTAAATCCAAAACACAGCACTATACCAGCTACTAGGAAGAAAATTAACTCTAGCCCAGCTGAAACCAGGACATCCCCAAAGCTGCCTTTTCTAATCGGCGGAGATCTGGTCTGTGGAGCTCAGGGCACTGATCAGCTCTTGCTGTAGTCCTTGACCACCTTAGGGCAGGGGGATCATCCCCGGAATAAGCCAGTCTCCCCCGGTGAGTTTAGAGGAGCCCAAAGTGACCAGTCCTATGCGTATCTTGGGTTACCTTGGGATGGGTGAGCTGAATCCCATCCTCAGTGTCTCGTGAGACCTCAGGAAGGGTTGCTCTGGCCACTTCTGGACCAGCAGCAGCCAGGTCTCAGCCCTGCTCAGGCTGCGCGACCGCTCTGGGTAAATGCCACCGGCACCAGCAGATGCTCAGCTGCAGGAAAGCAATCCCCTATCGTCTTATCTCAGGATTTGGGTCCGGGGTCTTCTGTTTTAAGCACATCAGACCCAGTCCCACAGCATAGTCCCAAGCCTCGGCGGAGCTGGCACAGTTCCTGCCGCCCAGCGCTGAGCTCCCAAGTGAAATGTCTTTACGTGAGATACGGACGTGCACCCTGCTTCAGCCTCTCTGCCTTTAACCCTCTCTCTTCCTCAGGTAAATGATGACGTTCTCTGTTCCACGTTCAACTCCCTGCTCAATTTATCTTGTTTATTGACCCAAGCAGAAAGTCAATGGTTTCTTCATCTGCCATTTGCTTCAATGGCAACCAATTTGGTTCAGCAGGAACAAAAATGGATGCAGTAGAGTTCAGTGCCAGATTTTTCTCCCTTTTTTTTTTTTTAAATGCTGATTATCATTTTTTCTGAACACACCTGGCCCTGGACACAGTTCGGCAGCCTTCGCTATACGATATGGCTGCAGGCAAGGCTAAAAACGTACAGCAATTACCCCACAAATTGGAGAGCTGGGAGGAAGCCTGCAGGTCAGCTCATTACAGGCAGGCGTTCCTGCGGCCAGGGCTGCCCGCACCCGCCACCCTCCCAGTGGGTGCTGTTTGTCTGTGAAACCTTGGCCTCTGGGAGTTTCATGTGCATTTGGAGCTCTGTGTCTTCCTCAAAAGTCTGAAGGCGATGCTTTGCAGCCGTCGCCTGGATCAGAGATTTTCAGGCACTGCGCCGTGGGCTCCCGGGGGGCTGTGGTTTGCAATGGGGGTGTGAAAGGGGATGGGGAAAGGCTTGCTCGCCTCTCCACAGGGGTATACGTAAGACTGCAAATCAGGAAAGGTTCATTGAAGTGCACTGAAGAGAGCTGCCCTGCGCACAGGTCTAAATACAGCTTCTGTCCCAAAGAGTTTGCAAGCTGGGGACAGCGTGTGGCTGCTTTGAGGTCTGTCCAGGCAGCGCTCACTGACGTGGTGGTGAGAGGGGTGTGGGGCGTGTGGCATCTCTGCAGGGGAGGTACAAGAAAAAACCCTCCTGGCAGTGTGGGTGCAGTTTTAAGACGTAGCCAAGGTGATCTAGTGGGTTGTGGCCACCACACAGGGTGGTCCTGGTCCTTCCTCAGCCACCGATGCCCATCGCTTTGCCCATGCCAGCGGTGGCATCTCTCTGATCCTGGACTGAGCTTGTTCAGGGATTTAAACTGGCAGAAAACCCTTCTCTTTCTCTGTGGCAGGAAATTATTTGCTCTCAAGTGCCTACATCTCCAGGCAGGTGTGAGATGGGTCCCTACCAAAGGCAGCAGCAGATCGGGGTCCTCCTCACCTCTGGAGACCAGACCCATGGAGGTGGTGTCCTTGGAAGGGCTCGGTGACCGGTGGCCTACTAAGGAGGGTGCTGCCCTTGTGAAAAACCTGGCTGTACTCCAAGGACCTGGGCACTAATGGATGCTGGGCACCTTGGAAAACACAGTCTGCATTGGGTGCCTAGATAAGAGCCAAGTCCTTTTGAAAAGTCTGCCCATATGGACAGAAAATCCCTATGCAAATCTCTCTCCAGGTATAAAATTAATTGGATTCCAACTTCAAAGACTACTTCTGGAAACAAGCTGTAAATAATCTAGTTGTGCCTCAGTTCCTCTGTCTGCAGACATTCACCTGGCTTTTTCAAAGCCAGGGAGCGTTGCTGATAGAAGGTGCTATATATAGCAGCAAAGCTATGCATATATGTATATGTATGCATAAATGCATCCCTGGTAACTGACCCAAGTGTGTGGTGTTTTCTAAAATACAGCTCATGGGTTTGGTTCTCCAAAAAGCTCTAGTTTTGCTTCTCATGGGTTCTTACCCCTCCCTCTGTGCAGCCGTGCATACCCCCACCCCGTGGGACGCTTGTTTGCCCAGTGCCATGGCTGGGAAGCAGCACACCCAGCTCCCCACGTCTGTGGGGAGCAGGCGAGGTGGAGGGGGCTGGTGATCCCTGGGATGTGGAGGGGTTGGTGAAGGTCACCCGGTTGTCTGGCTTTTGGGGGGGGTTCAGCTGGATGGAGCTTTATTGCAGAGCCTAGTGTTGCCCCTGGAGCTGCATGGGGACGCTGAGCTGCTGCAGCATTACGGGGCTCGCTTCTCCACGGGCCGTCCTGCCTGCCGTAAGCGTCTCATCGGGGCAGGGATCTCCACTCCGAACGGTTATCCTTGCCTGTGCAGAGGTGGCCGATCCCCGGCACCCGGTTTCCCAGGGGCTCGTCGCTGTCTGTTCCCAGCGGATCGATAGGAGCATCTGTGAAAAATCAAGGCGTGGATGTCTGATCCTGCAGCCCTGGCTGTTTCCTATTTATCTAATCTAATTCTATCGGCATTTCTAAAGTGCTTATCGCTACCGCATCTAAGCACTTTATAGGTTTCTTGAGAAAAAAAATCCCAATCACTGTGTAATGAGAGTGGTCGAGTCTGGGATGTGGCTGGTCCCGGTGCCTGGGCGCAGGCAAACAACAGGCTAAAGGGTAACCCCCTCCCTCTCCCAGTTTCCCTGCAAAGTCCAACTTCTCCTAGTGACCCTCATGAATTGCTACCAAGTCAGATCCAGAAGAGCCCATTAGAACAGAAGACTTGCCCAAAATACCCTCGAAAGCTATAAAAGGGAAGGAAAACCCCAGTGACTCATTTGTGCCTAAGCAGATGCTGAAGTCTGAGCCCCAAGCTGGGATTTTCAAGCTTGCCTTTGCAAAATGCTCACGATGACCGAAGGCAGACGCAGCCCCCGGTGCCGTACCTCATGCCGGGTCCGTCCCCAGTGCCCGTGGGGCACTGCGGGTCGTCTCTGCCTCCGCGGGGCTGGGGGATGAGCTGCTGCATGGGGGGCTGTGCCACCCTGGGGCTAGGATGTGGGCTGGGGTCCTTCCAGCTCCTCTCTGCCTTTCTGGCCTCTCCGAATTCCCACCAGGAAGCAAATTCCCAATTTCTAGGCAGGGAAAGAAGGGTGGAGAGATGGGAATGGCCGTGGCCAAGCTCTCTTTTGGGCTAGAATGTATGTCTGTTTTAAATGGGAAAATCCTTTAGCTCATCCGAGACTCATCCCTTTGGGATGATGAATGAGCAGTGACCTGAAATCTTGGTTTGCTGATGGCTGATTATTTTGAAGGGCAAAGACAAGGGGAAGGTGGCTGGATGCTCAGTTCCTCTCCGGTGTCTGATCGGGTCCATGTTGGGAGCAAATACGGGTGGGGTAGCGAGGAGGTGCCCAGAGCTCATCATGGCAGTGAGATTAATGGCATTTTTCACCATGCCGCATAGAGTCTATGTGAATCTATGTTTTTTTTGAGCCAGCCCAGGCAGGGCTGCAATCGCTGCCTGGTACTGGGGCGGCCTGACCCATCTCATGACGTTTTCAGCCTTTAATAATTTAGGATGAGAGATCCCAGGCCTTTTGTCTAGGCTTTTGCTCGATTGCTTGTTTTTCTAAGATTTCTTTTTCTGTGTCAGGCAAAACTGTTGCAGAGGATTGAGGCAGACATTTTGTGGAGGGTCTCTCTTTTACAGGTGAAGAACCACTTTAATTTGGCCAGCTTAAAAGCGCTTTTGAAAAACTTGAATCGCTGCACATGGCGTGAAGTCTGGTTTGATTTTAGCAGCAAGAGTTGGCAGCAATCCTCCGTGCCCGAGCATGGCCGAGCATCCCTGCTCCGAAATGCTGGTTGAGGGCATGAGGGAGGGCAGCAGCAGCTGGCCAAAAATACCAAGTTTGGGTCTAGCGGGGAAGGGGAACTGGGGGAATGGGGGAGAGAAATGGGCTATACTGGGACAAGAGGGGAGGAGGACGGTGAGCGGGCAGGTAGGAGCCTGCTGGGGCGATTTTGCTGCGGAGAGAGCTCTGCCCACCGAAGGCTGAGTGATGCTGCGTCCTGCAACTGCTGCTGAAAAATGTCCTCTTTTCCAGACTAAACGCCTTCCCCTCCCTCCCTCCCTGCCCAGAATAAAACCCCGATTAGGCTCCTCTTCAGCAAACGTTATCAAGTTTGCAAAACTCCAAAGCCGGGAGGTGCTAGGGTCAGTTTGCTGTGCAGCCTTCAGGCAGCCCCTCTGTGCATATGCATTATGAAACCGTCTTTAATGGCATGATCATATCCTAGTTTTTCACCTTTACCTAGCTCAGCACAGCCGATGAACCTGCTCTGGGAATGATCTGCATTAATGTGGAGCTGTAAAAACTTCAACCGAAGTCAATGAGAGCTGTGCTTTGAGCAGGGAAAGTGTCATTTAATGCTAAGCACTCTGAAAAATCAAGTCTAAATGTCTCAAATTTGGTGCATGTAGTGTAGTGGATGTTTTTTACATTACCGTTCCTGGGCCTTAGCTCCCCATCTGTAAAACGGGGAAGGTAGCAGGGAGATTGGGAACATAATCACTTTATTGGTTGTGAAATACTGCTGCTTTTTGGCGTTGAGCAAAGGATAAGCAACCCACGAGGAGCTGAGAAATTGTGCATGCAGAACAGCAACTGAATGGAGTACAATAAAGTAGGAGCTATGCGTCCTCCAATGAAGAGGGAACAAGATACTGAGAAGCTGCAGATGAAGTTGTAGGACGCTGAGAAGCCTGCGGATGTCCATAGGTACCCAAGGGTGAGTTTTGGGATGCCTAAATGTCAGGCTCCGGACTGTTTCAGGCACCCAGAGACACCTGGCTACAGCTCAGCACTATCACTTTTGGCATTTGGGGAGCAATAGGTCCTTCAGGTAACCCCCCTGTATGTGGTCTTGCAATCAACACCTTCATGAATGCATAATTACCAGAGACTGAATTAAGGTTGCCAAGGCAACCTTAGATCTCACATTTTCTTAAGTTTTGAGTATGTGACATTGCAACCTTTATAATTTCCTTTATTATACTTTTTCTGCGTGCGCCGACCTGTGCGTACCTGCGTCGGGTGGCAGTGGCTCCCGTTCGTGGGATGCCTGATGGACCTCGATGTCTCTGCGTTGCAGAGCAGATGCTCTGCAGAATCCTTTCACTGGCGGAGATCCCACCATCCAGGTAGAGATAGCCTGGACGTGGCATCTACCACAGAGGGCTTTGCTCCCTGTGAATGTGACTGTGGGGTACTGCGCTTGGCAGCTGCTCTGGATTTGGGCGACAGGGCTGCGGGAAGGGCTGGGTTGCATCCAAGCAGTTGGTTGCAGGAGCAAGATGGGGATGATAGCAGAGCCCATGCCACTTCCCTGCCGAGCTCCTGCAGAAGTGTGATCCCCATGGAGGATCTGGCTCCGGGCTGGCCTCTCTTGTCCTCCTGGGTCCCTGCCCTTGGTCACGGCACGCGGTTCTGGGATCAGAACCAGGGGTTTAACCAACATCAAACCAGCTTTCTCCCCCCACCCCTCTCTTCTCCTACAGCATGGTGTGTTTCTCTCCATCTCTCCAGATAAGCCCACGGGACTCCTGGCCGGCCACTTGCGCGGTGCAGGGGTCGATGTTTCATTGGCAGGGGTGTTAGCAGTATTTTTGGATGCCTCCTTTCACGGCAGCCTGCAGCAGGTCTTGCCAGCAGCATCAGCAAGGTCTGCTCGGCTCAGAGCAGCTCCGCTGTGGAAAGCCAACGAGCCCTCCCTGTAGTCTCTCGCTTCCCCTTCTGCACAGATTTTTTCCTTCCTTGTTATCACTGTGTTATCTCTGAGCGTGAAAAATATCCCTCCAGCTGTTTTTTATTTCTAAATCGAAGCCAGAAATGTATTTACAAGTTCACTATTTTGAAAATAATATTTTGAGAGGATGGGATGGAAGGAATGGGCAAACTGAGCTAGTAAAAATATTAATTAGCAGAGAGAAATCATTGGATAATTTTCATTTCTGTATTTTTTAATTATGCATTGCTGCCTTTACTGATAACCCCCACACCAATAGTGTGATCATCCATTTTTGCTAGATAAACATATTACTTTGTGAGTTAATTAGTGCTCAGTTACTATCAATTAATACGTACTACTACTACTGATTCCATGTTGAGCAAGCAGATTCCACTACTATTAACTGTTTAAATTATTAATATTTGGAGCTGCCTAGAACCCCTCACCAAAAGGCTTTTATTGGTAATTGCAGTGGTGTGAGGGGCCAGGTGGCTCCTCACTGAGCCTGGAGCTTTCTGTTCCTGGTGGTCTAAATGCTATATTTTTTTTATTATTTAATGTCTTAAAATGCTGAAACTGCTTTTCCCGTGCTTCTGGTTTGCTACTGTTTTTTGAACTTTTAGAATTCACATTATAAAGTTTTTCTCTGCAGCTGAAGTTTGGAGAAGCAGTGTAGGGAAAGGGATGGGTCAGGCTCATCTCAGATAACTTTGTGTGCTTCATAGGTAAACAACTTAATAACTAAAGTTAATAAAACTGAATTAGGTATGTCTGGCTCTGGCTGGTGATACAGCCAACAGAGGGAAACGGGTTCCTTTGAAGCTGAAAACATCAGCTGGGATGTTAGGAGCGGTTGTGGTAATAGCAGCAGGGAGCCGGGGCTCTGCATTTGCATGGAAGGGGGAAAGTAGTTTTGCCTGTGCTGGACACCTTTGAAACGAGGAGAGCCACATCCCCACCTTGAAGAATTAGCTCCTGATGAAGCTAGTGAGGAGCAGGTGGAAAACACGCAGGAGCGGGGACATTTGCCCGGTGCAGTGTGGCAGGGCTGAGCCCCTGCGACCTGCCAGGACGTGGCTGTTGGGGCTCCAAAAAGATATAAAACAGGAGGATAAAGCCTGGGACCTCGAAGATGGCTGGGAAAGCTGTATCTTAAATAAATGCAGAACGGGGTGGTGGGGATGTAGGGCAATGCCCATCCCTTTTGCCGCGACGTTCTGGGGTGGGACACGATGCTCTGCAGTGCTGTTTCTCCTCCCGGCTGGTGTCCCCAGGTGCTTAGTCTGGGTTTTCTCTCCCACCGAGGGCACTTGCTGTGCTCCAAGCCCCCATCCCATCCCACCTTTTGCTGTCGGGGCGCCTGACACACGGGAGCATCCTGACCATAGCATCGCCACATGGGAAATGCAACCCGCCGAATTTGGGATTAATTATGAGCCACGGTGAAGCGAGCATTGACACGTGTAATTTCCAGCACGCTTACTGACCTTGGTTTATCATCCCTATTAAGGCTTGTGCGCCTTTTCTTAAACCTTCCAAGGCCGAGGTTGCCTGGGAGACTGAGCTGGCATCGCCTGTGTTTGCCTTTGGCTCGCGCGGGGTTGAAGTGGCGACCGCGATACTTCCCTGAAATGGGGGAAAAACGCTCAGAATTAAAACTGGCTTGTTTATGTCATCTGTGACATCCTGGTCCTTCATGTGGCAGAGCCGTGCCGCCTCCAAGGGGGCTGCAGCAGGGTGGGGGGTCCTGCCGAGCCCCAGCATCCCCCGGGACGTGTGCTGCATGCTTTCCGAGCTCTTTTTTATTCCGGTGTGTTTGTTTTTGCTTTGCTTTGCTGTAATTAAATTTCTGGCCCTTCTGGTTGCTGAGGTGAGCTTCAAAATGCTCTGGCAGAGCGATGGTTTTATTGAATCTCTAGCAAATTACTGAAGCATGGTAGGGAATTTTTCACACTTTCAACCTCAAGGTTTTTGGGAGAGCGTTTTTGCAAGTGTTTATTATAGTATTACCACAAGTGAGACTACCCGGAAAACTTCGAGTAAGCAGCTGATCAGCTGTGGTGTGTGAGCGTAGCTCCATTGAAGTGCCTTCTCCAACATCACTCCAGTAAGGATGATTTCTCCCAGTTTAGGACCTGGATGATGGTTTTTCTTGAAACCTCCCAGCACTATTAAAGTGGCTGAAAAGTGTCTGTCGGTGCGCTGGGCAAAAATTCAGTTTTTCTGCATAAAATAATATGTCCGCTCCATGCACACACATCTTCAGGCACCACGCTAAGAAACCTGGTTGAAGACATGGGCTTAAGTGTGCCAGAGTTTCAGACTGTAAAGTCCCTTGGTTAGAAGCTGCCACCACCTCGTCGGGTCCTCCAACACCAGGGCTGGAAATTAACTTTTCCAGAGCATCCCAGCTTGGTCAATGCGCGGATGAACTTGTTCAGGAGATAGGTCATGGCTCGGTGCTGTGGGAGATGGTTGCTGCATTCACTACAGACATGGTAAATGGTGTAGTGGGTGCAGGAGAGGGCTGTAGAGAGAATGGTCTCTTGCTGCAGGCAGAATAAGAAAGAAAAGGGTTGAAATCCTGGAAAAAACATATTCTGTTTTTAAATCGGAGACCACTTTTCTGAGGTGACCATACATTCATCGTAATTTGGGTGTTTAACTGCATGGCCCTCTGTACAGAACATCTGAGCCTGTGGTGCAATCAAACCCGGTCAGAATTGTACCGTGAGCACGGGAAGTGCTAAAAGTACAAAAAATAATTTTGAAAGCATCTCCTGTTGGACATCCAACAGTGGTGAGCACTTTTAATCTGGTTGCCTTGGCTCCCCGTCTTAAGCGTGAAGAAAATAATACCCAGTGTACAGAAGCTGTGAGAATGAACTCATGTTCGTGAGATGCTGGGGGTCCTGGGTGGTGAGTCCCCGGGAGGGGAAAGCGGCAGGGGAAGGGATGGCTCTGCCTTTGCAGGTGAGAGGGAATGCCATGTGCTGAGAGCGGGGCTGGGGCTGTGGGCGGTGGTACCTTGGGGTCCTGAGGGCTCTGCCTGCAGCCGGGGTCCCAGCCCCACATGCTGGTCAAATGCTGACAATTCACTTCTGAATGCTGGGCTTTGCAGATGTAATTTGGTTTTTTATCATTTATATGTAATGCTTATATAAAAAATGTGATCATCAGCTTTGCAGCGCACCCTCAGCTGGGGTACGCGTGTCGATCAGGCAGGCAGACCCTTCGTGCCCATTTCTGTGATGAATTTTGCTGAGCATTGTGTGAACACCCTGAGCCCTTCCCAGCCTTAAAACAGCCAAGCGCTGCAGTGACGGAAGCCGGGGACAAAGGGCTGGGTTAACTTTGCTTCTGCTACGGTCTATAATTCCCCCTCCAATTTGATATTTCAAGCTTGCAACTGAAAGCACCTACCCTTTCTGGCTCACCATCTTCCACCCAGCATTGGCAATTCGTGGCTGGTGAAGAAGTTTCCAGCCCACGTGGCCGCAGACAAACAGAGGCAGAACCATTTGCACAGCAAAAAGGCTCGTGCGGCTCTCACTTCCACCAATCCCATTAACATCTTTGAGTTGTTTACTCTGAAACTCAAGAAAGAGTTCGGCAACCTCACTAATGATTTCAGCGTTGGCCGGATTAGCGGAGGAAGGCGGGGGTTTAGTGGAGGAAAAAGAGATGTGAGGGAGAAGAGAAAAGGAGCGGAGGAAGACAGGAGTGGAATAGATGAGAGCACAAGTGATGCTCAGACAGAGCATTTGCTGGGGAGGAAATAACCTACCTGCCACGTGGACGGGGACTTCAGCTGCTGCAGGTCTGGGGCTGTGTTTGGGGACTCCTCGGAGGCATTTTCCCCCAGGGCAGGCATCCAGCTCTTCCTGGAAACTGCCCCGGAGGGACAGATGCTCGGCTTGAGCTTTCAGGGCTGGATGGGGTCGTAATGGGGACTAGAAGGGGAAAGCAGCCACGGCTCCCACATGAGCATCCACAGGGCAAAAGCTGAGGGTCCCTCCAGGTAAAGCCAGCTCTGGGTGAGATGACCTGATGGGGCAGAGAAGAAGGGTGAAAGGCAGAGGACATCCAGGTTTAACCCCTGGCTGGGCATAATGGGAAAAGGGAGCAAAGTCTGCACAGGGAGACACCTCTCTGGTGGGCTCTTAGCCATGAGGAGACCAGTCCTTTCTTGAGCCTCGCAGCACAGCAGAAGTTTTGTGGCCAGAGCTGGTCAAAATTGCTCAGGCAAGCAGCTGTCAGGCTGAAAAATGCAGAATCTGAGTGTAAATTGCTCTGTCCTGGTTTGCAAGTGCATCAGCTCTTAAGTTCCCTGTTGAGTGGGGTCTTGCCAATGGAAGTAGGAAGCAATGCGAGGTGCTGGACGTGAGGCATCCTGGCTGGGCTGCGCCGGGTGGTTTTAGGTCCCTGCTCTGTACAGTCCCGCCTTTGGGATGAAGCTGCAGGTTACACAGTTTGCTGCTAGTGGGCCCTGTCTCTAGAAACTCATGAACCCCAAATCTCCCCCTTGATCCTTCTCCAAACACAGCTCGGGGAGCAGATAGTAGAGCAGCACTGGCTTAGTCCCCAGCTCGCATCCTTTTCTTTGTTTTTCTCAGCGATGGTTAACTTTGTCAGATACCGAAGTCTTTAACCATTAGCAGGCAATAAAAAGGGGCAGCTGAGTTGGATAACACCCACTAATCCCCTTCCAGGATGAGCTGGAGAGAAGAGCCACTATGAAGCTCAGGAGCTTATTCTGAGATGAGTGCTTTGGAGGCTTTGAGAATTTCATGGTGTTGGTATTTCATGAATAAATAACCCCCAGCAATATTTGTCACTGAATCTGCTTCATTAAGGAGGGCCTGGAACAAAGGGGGAGGATGGAGAAAAGTATTTTCAAGGGAATCGAGGTGAGTGCGGGTGATGGGAGGTGGCACGGGGCTGGGTGAGGATGGGTGCCGTGGTCTGCACCGCAGGAGCTGTGCCAAGTCAGGTGGAGAGCCCTGCTGTTGTCCATCGCACTCACCGTTTGTGGCAATAGAAGTTGTTAGAAAAGGGGCTTTTACTGAGGCTGTGTATCATCAGCGGGTCCTGATAGAGAGCAGAGTGCACTTCATTTTTAAGTGTGTCATTTGGGCATCTGTGTGTGTCTTTGGGAGGGCGGGAGAGTTAGAGAAAGAGCGTGTGCTTGTGTTTGTAGACATGCGTGCGCTGGTGGAGAGAATCTGGCACCAGAAATTAGGTCGCTCGCTCCAAAATGCCCTTTTTGGTGGGACCTAGGATCTGCTTCAGGGCGGTGGGGGATTGCCCCGTCCTCCCAGCATGCCGGGCGCTGAGCCCTTCTTGGGCCTTGTGGCTTTGGCGCCTGGGTCCGGCCAGGGCCAGCGGCAGCTTCCCCCAGCTCTCCGGTGTGCTCCAGGCACGGCGTTAACTGCAGAGCCCATCTTCTCCGTCCTGCCTTGTCAGAACAGACCCGAGGGTCACTCGGTGAAATTCAATACAGATAGATGGAGAACAAGAGAAAAGAGCTGTTCTTTTGCAGGCAGCTTGTTACTGCAGGGAAAGTGATTCATCCATAAGGGCTGGTCTAATCTGGCGTGCCCGGGCAGTGGGGAGGGATGGCCGCCCATGCAGTGGCGGCCAGATGGTGCCATCGCTCCTCCAGTGTCTCCTGCCTTGTCGGCACTGCCTGCTCTCCAGGGACAGCTCTGGGGTTTGGGGGCTGGGGGCTGCGGTCCCATACAGCAGGCAGGGAGGGACAGGCAGGGAGAGACAGGCAGGGGTCACCGCCAGAGCTGCATGGGTGGAAAATCATCTGCTCCGTGCCACGTGTTGCCTGTCCCGTTGTCACTGCAGGAGGTGGGTCATCAATTATTGTTCTTCGTCCCCTAAAATTAAAAGGAGCCACTGAGGCTGGCAGTGCCAAAGGCTCGGCAGCGCCTGCCTGCGCTGAGCCCGGCTCTGCCAGCCCCTCCGGAGGCAAACAAAAGCAAAGTTTGCTCCCAGCTCATGCTGAGCATCGCGTCAACCCTCTCATCTGCTGACATCCCCCTTGTCAGGGCACCGCATTGAAGTGATGCTCCTCTAATCTAACGACAGCCAACACAGAAGCAATCTGGCCGAGCAGCCTCCCTCCGTTTGCAGGCAGCACCGTCAACCCCGTTCCTCTCCCAGGTGACATTTGAACACTTGTCTCTGGCTCCTCTTCCCCACCTTCCAGCGAGGTTAATATTTTAATACATTTAATGGCTCATTCCGGCTCGGCAGGCCCTGCCCATGTTTTGTCGGGGGGTCATCCATTACACCAGGCATGATTTCGGAGAGCAACGTTCCTGTCCTCCACCCTCCCGAGGGCAGAAGGTCGGTTTGTGCTTCCAGGTTTTAATTAAGTGTGACGAGCTGCCCCTGCCAGCCCCAGCCCAGGAGCACAGCACACTGCGGGATGAGCTGGCTTCTCCCGGCAGCACTCTGGCTCTCCGGAGTTACCCCGGCTGAGGATCCGGCCCCGGGGTCTCCTTTACACCACCCAGCGCAGCTGTAGCTCCTCACCTTCTCCCTTCAGGGACGTGGGAGCTGCAGGAGGGTCTGCTTGTTTGGTGGCCAAATGGAAAAGCCAGGAGGGAGGACTGGGACACGGTTCTCCTTGCAGTCCACCTACGATGAGAAACCCCTTGGGAGGACCAGATTGGGCTGAGCTTTCCGGGTGGACGGTGGAGGAGTTGTCATGGTTTGTTGTTTTTTTATTTAACTAATTCTCTCTATGTTAATAAACAGCATTCTTGGTTAGTAAATAATATGCCCTTTCCCTCCCCGCATCTCTCCAGCAGAAATAGATGCCCTGATCTAATATATTCTGCCTTTCTCACTCCCTCACTTCGGAGGAGCTGCAAATTCTGGTGGGAACAGAGTGCTAATAGAAAAGGGCCTCTAAAGATGTTTGAAACATGACCAAGAAAGGACAGAGGGAAATTCAGCTCCAAATATGCTGCAAAATCTAGGAGATGGGCCAAGAGAGGGGGAATATCAGAAGCATGATCGCCAAGAGGGAAAAGTTAATTGGGAAGTATTAATTGGGGTGAAAGCGGGCAGCGCAGACGTGATTTTGCTACATGGGGCAGCGATGCAGCCGGAGGCACTGCGGTGGGCATGGAGCTACCCCAGTGCTGGGATAACTCGTCCGCCCCGACCCGCGGTAGTGGAGAAGCTGCCCTCCACCTCCATCCAAGCGGGGACGTGCCAATTTACAAGTCCTTGCTGGTTTTATGGTGTTCTCCTTGTTGAAAGTCCCAGCTTCTGGAATGCTGTGATTGCCTGGAAATCTGGAATCTGCAAAATCGTGACTTCAGTGCTGCGTAGGGCTTTATTTCTTTGGGTTTGGTCTCTGGGTAGTTTCTAGCCCTCAAGTTTGCAGGGAAAAGCTCAATTACGCCCTAAAAGCTCAGAAAGCAGAAGGCAAATTTAGGGGAGGGGAAAAAAAAAACCACCCAGTGATTGATTTATTTTTAAAATCTCATCATTTTTATGCCAATCTCATTATTATTTTTTTTTTAATGCCTGACTCATGATTTTTTCAAGCGTTTGGTGTTGGCAGGGCTGTGTGCGTGAGTGTGACAGCGTGTGTGCGCGCAGGGGCCCTCCACCAATAGATGATGCAGTGCTGGTTCGAGGCAGCAGTGCTGTGGTCTTCAAGGGCTGCTGAATATTCCTCCACCGCTGTTTCATTGCCAAGCACACGGTTTTCAAATTAAAAACCCCCCAAAAAGGGAGGCTAGCACTGGGCATTGAGTCATTGTGCAGCTTTTTAGGTGCTGATGGGAGAGCAGGGGAGATACTAAAGGGGAATAAACCCCCCTGTGACTCCTGGTGTTACCTTAGGGGGTTATTTTAAGGTCAGAGGGGTCAGTGTTTTTGCAGCCCCCTGTGTATGAAGATCTAATAAATAGCCTGTGGAGATCGAGTCCATCTCCATCACTGACTTGTTCTGTGATCTTGGGTAAACTGCTTTGTCTCTCTCCTGTCGTTAAGAGGGTGATGGGATCTGTTGCCCAAGACGGGTTGCGGGTTATCGGTTAATATAAAAATTGTGCTTTGAAGATGAAAAATACCTTGGAGATGCTTAAAGCTCTCGACAAGCATCTGCGTTCCCTTTGTGGGAACCCAGCAGAAAGCAAAGTGCCTGAATACTTTGTCACAGACAAAATCTGCTGTGTGCGCAGCTCGGAGAGGCAGGGCTGGGAGCTTCCCAAGGCTTTACACGGCCATTGAATTTGTAGGTGTTTACACTTCTCGCTTGCTTAAGAGAGGGGGGTCACAATGTGGCCGTGCCCGGGGCTTTGCAGAGCCATCACGGGCTGGAGCAGTGCAGCAGAGGGCTGTGCCTGCACCCGTCGCTGTGTCCCCTGCTCCAGGTCCCCCGTCCCCCGGAACCAAGCACAGGTATGAGCCTCTTCCACATCCACATCCCACCAAGTGCAAAGCCAAGTTTCATACGGCTTTCCAGCTTTGGCAGTGTCCCCAGGTGATGGACGAGGTGTGGGTGCTCAGAGAGGCTTGGCCCAGCGGTGAAACGTTCAGGAATCCACTGTTGTGGATTCGCTGTTGTCTAGTGTAGGGTTGGATTCACACACAGCTCCAGGCTACTAATAAAGTATCTCTTAGTTGCCAATTTGCATGAAAATGGTAGATAGTATCTTTGAAACCCCATAACTGGTTGGTTTTCATCAAGGATCTCAAAGTTACGCAGCAAATTTATTATATACAGCGTAATCACGAAGCCTTAATTTTCCTTGGAAGCTTCCTTTGACTCGGTTTTGCTAATCAAAATGCTGTGATTTTGCCAGAGCAGCTCTCTTTGTGGATTGCCCCGCCTGTGCCACGTGCTGCCAGCTCCCTGCCAGCCCTAACGGTGCCTTTTCTCTCCAAGGGAAGAAGCGATGCTGTCCACCTACTTTGAAACCATCAATGACTTGCTCTCCTCCTTTGGGCCAGTCCGAGACTGCTCCCGCAACAACGGTGGCTGTACCCGCAACTTCAAGTGCGTTTCGGATCGCAAGGTGGACTCGACGGGCTGCGTGGTAGGTACTGTGGCTGCCGGCCCGTGGGGCTGGCGTGTGCTTTGGGGACAAGCCGGAGGGGGATGTTGCCTGCTCCCTCTCCGGGGACGTGGTTGAGGGGATGTGTGTGCTGGTGGTGGACTCCTCCCACCCCTGGGGTCTTCACGACAAATCACATATGCCTTAAGGACCTCAGGGAAGGAGCCCGGGGGCTCAGATGAGCAGAAGAAAAATGCTTGAGGCTGATGGTCATTTTCCTGCTTGTCAAGAAAGCACAGGCTGAAAGCAGTCTCACTTTTTCTCCTGCCTTGTGCTTCCCAGCGTGGGAGAAAGATGAAACATCTCCCCATCCTCTCCCCCTCTGGGCCCCTCTGACACCCTCAGAGTTTTGATTTGTTTCTGAACGTGCTCACGTCTTGCCAGACAACCTACTGAGTCCCAGGTTTTGCAATTTCCCCTCCAGAAGACCGCGTCGACCCTAGACCGTTAGTTTTGAGCAGAGGCTCTGAATCACTCCCAGCTATCGATGCACAGAGGGGTTTCGCCATTCTTCCACGGGGGCTGCAGCAGAACTCAGCACTTCCCCCGGCTCTAACCTATCTCACCTTGACAGCAAAGTCGCCACTTGCCTGCGTGTGGAGCTTGCACGAGTCTGGTACGACATGCAGAGACACGGGGGCAGAGCCTTGGGAAACTGGGGGAAACCTGGAGCATCCCTTCTCGTCTGTCTGCTGTAGGAGCCGTCTGCCTGCCAGGCAGCAGGTGGTGACCCCCGAGGGGGTCCAGAGCTCGTCACCCTCTCCGCCTGCCCTGCAAACACATGCCCGCTGCTGCAAAGCCCCCTGAAACCCCTCTGCCCCATCCCCTGCCCTCTCGCCACGGGCAGAGCCCCCATCGCCCCATCCCTCCCGTCTCGGCAGAGGCGGGAGTTAAGTGTCTCTTTATTTATTGAAGATGTTTATACATGGCAGCCGGGAAAGGTCAGGCTGGAGCGGTGCCGTCCTGGAGGTGGCGTTTTCATTATCCCTTTCTCCGGTTGTTTGTTAAGGCGATTTAGCACGACAGCCTGATGTGTTACCCACCGAGCCCGGTGCTGTCTCCTCCTTGCTGCTCCTCTCCTTTTCCTGCTTTCTTTTCCCATTGCTGTTTCCTTTTGTTCCCTTTTCCAGGGAGTAGCTGCCTTTCTCATCTTTTGGGGGGTTTTCCCCATTTTTTTGGGGTGTAATTTTGCTCTGAACACCAACGTCCCTCCTGGACACTGTCAGAAGCAATTGGGGCTCTGATCACCCCATGCCGCTGGGAAGAGATGCCTCTTTTTAAAAGTCAAGATATATTAGGATAGAAATTGTCAATAAATTACAGGCCTAGCTCTCGCCACGCCAGCATGAGGAGAGGCAGAAATTGAAAACTGTGTCACTCAGAGAAAATACCCACCCCGCTTCTGTAATGTCTAAATGAGGCTTTATGTAAAGAGAACGAACGGCGTACAGCAGGCAGCAGGGGGAGAAAGGAGAAGCAGCGGGAGCCGTTCTCCTGGAGTGCATCCCCTCCCCGAGAGCCATGGGCGAGAGGTGACACGCAGGACCGTGGGACCCACTGTCCCCCTGCATCACACCAGGCTCCCGGGGCCATGCATCCCATGGGGACAGGAGATGGTCACAGAGATGCCCGTCTCTCCTCCCTCTGCTCTTCGCCCCTTTTTCTCCCTGCTGCAGAAGCGTGAGGCTGCTCTGCCCCTCTCCGCAGCTGCCGGTCGTGGGGTGAAGACCCCCAGCTCCCCAGTCCCAGCTGTAATCTGAGGACAGCAGAGCTGAGCTTCCCCGGGGGAGTTTGGAGACGGCTGCTGCATCCCGCCTCCGGTCCACATCTCTCCCTGCTTCCCATCGGACTGACATCAGGGGAACAGTGCTCCATCCCTCCCGGCTCTCCCAACCCCGTGTGATGTTTTACGCTCATCACCTGCTTGTAGGTCCCCAGCAATGGCAGGGGTGCAAGCAGAGGTCTGGGGGGCACTGCCCATGGTCCGTGGCTGTCAATCTGGGGAAAAGCCTAAGGGGTGGGCAGGCAGTGCTGCCCCCAGCCCCGGGTCATGCTGGTGGCACTGAGTGGGGTCGCAGGTGATGGGAGCTGAGTTTCGGAGCTCGCCGCAGCCTCAGCGTGCGACCTTGCGGCACCTTCTGCACCAACCCCTGCGCTGGGCAGTACGTCCCCTCCGCATCCCACCCCTGCTCCCGGAGCCTGCCGGGTGTGAGCTGGGCTTCCAGTGCCAGCAGGGATGGGGTCATTTGCTGCAAATTTGCAGGGATGTCAGTTATTTTTAAAGCTGAACTGCTGTGAACTCAATTTGCCAATTTGGTAAGTGCTGTGGGCAATATCGGGATGTAATTTAATTAAGCTATCCCCTTTTTATAGAGTTCAGGGAGCATTCGCGTACTAATTTTAGCACTAGGTTTGCTTCAGCTTTACTCTGGACACTGTTTCGCAAATCATGACATGTTGTTAATCTTTACCAGTCAACAGTTTATTAATTTGCCAAGGACCACAGAAGTATATAATCAGTGGTTCAT
Organism: Aptenodytes patagonicus; assembly: GCF_965638725.1. Classification (NCBI taxonomy): domain Eukaryota; kingdom Metazoa; phylum Chordata; class Aves; order Sphenisciformes; family Spheniscidae; genus Aptenodytes; species Aptenodytes patagonicus. The sequence continues at coordinate 4,357,458 of NC_134966.1, read as the reverse complement.
CAATCAAGGCTAAATCCAACAAATGTTCCAGGCAGGTACTGAGCATAAAATATACATGCAACCTTGTAAGTAATTAATACGCAGCAGAGCTGGAGCCTAGCAGCTCAACCAGGGAACAGCAAAAATCTCAAAGATTTCTTACTCCTTTTATGTATAATCATCATCTGTTACCAGTTCTTTCGTGCCCTTAATACAGTTTCCAGTAATTCTGCGAGGACTGGGGATGCATTTAGCTTCGGGCTTTTTAGCGGCGTGGACTCTGCCATTACCTAATTGTTTGGCCTTAAAAGGACTTGGCTGAAATGTCGAGGGCAGTTGCTTGCAGCTCGTGGTGGAGTCTCTCTGAGGGCGGTCTGCTTGGGCTTATGAAGGAGAAAAGAGGCCGTCCCTTTGCTTAGTTAAAATCCTAAAATCCTGCGTGCGAGGTGTCACCTGGAAGACCTCATAGGCTCTGCAGTGGGGTCCCCACCCGGAGGGGTGACAGCTCCCCAGCTTCCATCCCGCACTTCCCATGGGGCCCTTTTTCCCCCTCTTTGCATGGCTTTTCTGTTATTTTTACGTGTACCCAGTAGGTGGCATTAGTGCATAAAGGTTTTCTGCAGTTCTTTTCTTATCGGAGGTTTTTTTTGTTTGAGTAATTTTAAGAAGTATGAGCTGCAACCTTGCTAAGACCTTGGCATTGCTAACGGGAGTCTTGCCTTTGAGCCCTACCTTGCAACACAACAAAAAAGTCCCCAAGCTCTAGAAAACCTGTTTCCGTGCTGCTTTTCCTTGTCGCACCCCAGAATTGCTGTCGGGTCTGGGGAAGCCATGGGCATTTCCCAAGAAAACAAAATCCCAGCGAGCTCTGGATCGCACTAGATGCACTTTGAGTCTAGTGTACGTTTCATACCATCTTGCAGGGATCACAGCAAACCAGGAGAAACCGTGCTGGAGGAACAAGTCAGGTTATCGCCAGTACAGGAATGTATATCGCTGATACCTTCTACCAGCACGGTGGTAGCTGCTCAGCCAGGAGGGAGGATGCTGAAGAAGGGAAAGTGGTTGACCCTCATGTGTTGGTGATTGATAATTTGAGATGAAAACCTGTGAATTAGCCCTGAGGGACTGAAGGAAACACCTGTAACCTGGCTTAAATTCAGGTTTCCCCACCTGTCTCTCAGCTTGGCTTTGCTACTGATGCCAGTCCTCTCATCTGCCTGGGGAGAAGGGGGGGGTCACTCACATCTGCTGCCTCATGACCGTGCCCGTTTGCGAGCCCCAGCGAGGTAGAATTGCAGCCCCAGGGGAATAAGAGGGGTGAGGTGTTTTTTTCCCAAGGAAAGTGAGCTTTGGTCTTAGCACATGAGCTGGGCGAGGAGGTGGACAGTGCCCCTCCGGTGCACGCTGGGCATCCTCGGCATCGCTGCGGGAGGAGGCAGCGGCAGGTACAGGCGTGCAGTGAAGGCGTGTGTCTGAGCCCCATGGTGCCTTTCGGGGTGGGGTCTCATCACCGTGAGGACCTCCTGGAGATGCAGGAGGGCACGAGCTGCCTAGCTGGTGGTGGGGAAGGCAGCTTGGGGTCTCATGCTGAGGTAGCGGCAGAATTAGGCCCTTTGTTTCCCTGCTGAGTGAGCAGCTTCACCGCAGCGGCGCAGCTGCAGGTGGGTGCAGGTGGTGTGGTCTGATGGTTCTGCAACATCTGTGATGCCTGCAGATGTTGGTGAGTTAGTCTTTTAAGTCCGAAGAGGGTGACTTGTTCCACGGAGGCCAAAGATGTTTCGCAGGTAGATGCGGAAGGGCTGGCTCACAGCGTGGCTGTGCTCCAGGATCCGTCCCACCCTGGGAGAGGCGTTGGCAAGAGGTAGGAGAGCCCACCGAGCCCAGGCAGCGGGCGCTGCTGATCTGCAGAGACATGAAATCCTGCTGATCCTCACCATCTCCCTGCTCACAGGCTGGGGTTCCTCTAGCACAGATCTATTTATATGAGTGAGAAAAAAGTATAGTTTGGCTCCAAGCATGATGTGAACTGTTCCTCTTCCCGATCAGGGGGTCAGCCCATCAGGCAGGAGGGAGTTTGTCAGGCTCAGCAGCATGCAGAAGGGAGAGCATCTGCTACAGAGTCTCTTAACAAAGTTGCGGCCGACGGTGACACCGGTGCGGTGTCGGTCCCGGCCTTTTTAGACAGAGGAGGAAGAGAAATTTGGCGTGGTCCACGCAGGCGTATAAGCCTTAGCGCAGCCTGTCTGGAGCTAATCCTTCTCTTTTGCTCTCTTCCACATCAAAACGATGGGCTGTTCCTTAGCTGCTGCAAAGCGGGGCAGAGAAACAGCTTAATTTAAGAGTGTAACCGTTTCAGGGAGAAATAGGATTAGAAATGAAGGAACGGGGCAGTGGCTACCGCTCCGGTCTCCTCCTTCCAGCACAAGTCACCCAGGGGTGGCTTGGGGACCAAGGGGAGTGGGGAAGTACTTCGAAATGAAGTGAATGATGCTGAGAACTGATATTCTTGGGAGGAAATTGGGTGTTTGGGAGTTTCAGCTCACACCAAAATGTTGTGCAGAAATTCCCCACATATGTGAAAATTCTAAAATATTTTGATTCGAAACATCTCCTTTCTATGAAGGAGGGGGAAATATTTAATTCCAACATTATCATCTGGAGTTTTATGTTATATATTGCGTTATCCCAGTGTACAGCCTGAAATAAAAACAAAATTAGGCGGTGGAAACCAAAACACTTCAACCTTGTCAAAATTAAATGCTCTCCTAATTTCCCAATGAATTTTGAGCTGTAATTGATGGAATCCCACAAAGCACTTAAGCTTCATCAAATCTGCATTTTTCTGACAGACAATTGTTCACTGAAAAATAAAAACTCATCCGTCCCTGCCTTACGAGGCACCTAGCTAATTATGTTAGAGATGCACACGCAAGGGAGGGAGGTGGGGAGGAAACCATTCTGTTCTAATCCCTTTAAAGTTTAGCTGGCTCCTTGAAGCAGAAGATGACTCCTTATGCACATTATGGTTGGAAGCAGAAGCCCCCTGAGCTCAACAGCAATCCCCCTTCCCAGGGAGCCTGCGGTTTCGGATTTGTCTCGTTAAGCCAAGTAACTACCTGTGATGAAAATGGGATTTGAGGAAGGAATAGAAGCAAAGGATGGGAAAAGCCGCTGGGGTCGGTAGCCAGCCGCGGCAGGGAGCGGAGGGGCAGGTGGGGAGCCTGCCGCCCGCCTGCCTTTGCTTTCAGTGCTGCAAAAGGGGTTTGCACCATGTCGGCAAGCGGTGGCCAAATCTAAAAGCAAGTAGAATAGCTCAGGAAGCACCGAGGTGAGCTGAAGATCTCTGCCTGCACTGGGAGGAGGTAGTTTGGGGGATAAAAGCCCCATTTTCTACAGCGTTGGCTCTTTCAGTGGCGTTCCTTGGCTGGCACCAGCCCTTGCCCCTCTGCTCCCCAGCAGACTGGGATGCTTCGTGTGTTGTGGTCGCAGCTGGGTTGGGTCTTTGGGTTTGGTTTGGGTCGTAGGATTTGGCGTGTAGTGTTGTGGCTGGGCTGTACCCTGGATGTCAGGTGGGGCAGGAGTTGAATTTCTGGTCTCCCAAATGTTTTTGGAGGTGCCAGCCTCAGCTGTGGCTAGGAAGGGAAATGCTCCAATGGGCAGGAGATGCCAGCGCACCCCAAAATGGGCTGTTGGTGACTCCTGGAAGGAAAGCAGCTGGAGAATTTCCACTAGCTTGATTTCCTTGCTCCAGGAGCTCTGAGCACTTACGTCTATGTACTTAGCATCCCGCCAGCTGCTTCAAACAAGTCCATCCCGCTTTGAATTGAGATGCAAAAAATACACACAGTGACTTGCCCGAGAGGGTCCACGTGAGAGCTGTGCGGTGGCCAGAGGCGAGGAGATGCTGCCTCATTGCCCAGAGCTTCGGTGTCCTCCATGGAGCCCCCAGCCCACTGCCACGGGGGGACCGAGCTGAGGGGCATGAGCTATCGCAGTGTGCGCTCAGGAGCCTGGAAGACAGATGGGTTTGATTTTCTGAGGCTAAAATAATGATTGATGATCTTGAAAGGGAAGAGGAAGCAGGGGAAAGGAGGGAGGGGAAAAAAGAGTGGGAAGATAATGACTGTTATTTCGGAAAACAGTTGTAAAGTTTCCCTCTGGGAAGGATGCTGCCCTGCAGCGGGGTGTTGGGGAAGGGTCTGCTGCAGCTGGGGTGGTGGTGAGGACATCGCTGCCCTGAGGAGGCGAGGCAGGGGTGGCCCTGGAGAGAGACTGCCTGGAGCCAACAGGCACTTTAGCGACCAGCTTTTTGGCCTGTTTTACCAAAATATTAGGACAGGAGGGAAAGCCCGCAAAGACTGGGCTGTGTACAGCCAGACTGGTCCTGCTGCTGCTGAGGAGCGTTGCTCGCCAGGGGCCTTCTGGGCCAAGAAAGCGAAGGCAGAATATGCCAAAGTTGTCTGAATATATCTCTCTCTCTCTCTCTCTGGACAGAAAGGAGTTTACGCGTTTGTATCATTTCTGAGCTCCAACAAGCAAATAAAATACATGCCAGTGCATAGTTTGGAGTTCATTAGAATGCTGGCACTTGCTTGTACCTCAGCAGTGTCTCAGACTAATGTTTTTGTCTCACGCTGAAGAGGTTCCTCGGTGAGGAGTGAGGATGCCTCTAAACAAAGCGGGGTTATCAGGGCCTTCGGACGTTGCACTCGGTGCCTCTGCAGCACTGAGCCACCAGCGCTTTTTGCAGCCTCAGGCCGGTGGTGATGGGGATGCTGCTTGGAGGAGCTGCACTGGGCAGGATCACGGGGCCGGGGTCCTGGTTTTCGCCTCCGGACGCATCCAGACATGGATGTGTGGTACCCGGAGCGGCACCGGGAGCAGGGGTTTGGTGGCAGCTTCCCTGTGCGGTTTTAAAGAGCCGGGGAGGAGCCGGGCTCGTCTGCACCCAGAGCATCACCTCTGACACCCTGGCATGGGAGAAGTCTGGGCTTTTATCTCTGACAAAAAGGCTCCTATTGTTGAGAAAACAGAGCGGAATAATAAAAGGGCGGTTTACTCTCTACAGAAACAGTTTATTAAATATTCTTTTTTTTAAACTTAATAACGGAAGAGAGGAGCTGAGCTGAGCAACCCTGGCAGGCAGCTCAGATGGAGAGAGAGAGAGGGAGGTTCCCCTCCCCCTCGTCTGGGGGATCCGTGTCAGTAATGAGACTCGGATTTTATTTTCAGTGACCCCCTCACCTGTCTCGCTGCTAATGAGCTATGTAAATGAGAAAGGGGGAAAAAAAAAGGGGGGGGGGGGGGGGGCCTTTGCTCACTAACATGAACAGGGACTCGTCCAGGTACTTCTTTTCCTAAGACACAATCTTGTACGAGTTTCGGCGGATGCTTGCTTTCTTTCCCTTGAAGACGATCCTCCTCCCGTTGCGTTTGCTCTGGCCGTGCTGAGGACAGTGGCGGTGAGCGGAGGAGCTGTGCCGAGTCCTGGTGGCAGGAGGCCACGTGGTGTTGCACGCCGTGCCGGGGTGACGGTGGTGGGCACGGGCATCCCGATTCGTTCCAAACCACGGCCCTGTGCATCGGCGAGGCTGGTTCTGGTGGCTTCCCAGGGGTGGCAGTGGGCATGTGGCAGCAGGTCCTGCCAGCTCTGCCACTCCATGTCACCTTGGAGATGTCATTTAAAAGGGAAAAAAGCCCATTTCTCCAAAAAACAGATAAAAATAGCACTTTCTTATTCAGCATATCCATTCCCCATGCGTACTTGGAGTCCGTTTGCTGACCGCATTCACAAAAATGAAGACCTGGGTGCTCTGCCCGGTGTGGCTGGGAGGGGAGGAGCCGGTGCCCAGCTGTGCTATCAGCCAAACCCCGCCAAGCTGGCGGCGGTTCCTCCTTCACAAATCTGTCGGCAGCAGGAGGATCGGGGCGTTGTAGCTGTGGGTCACGGTTAGCCTGCAGGATCTGTATTATCAGTGCTAATGCAGGAGAAGATAAGAAAGTAAGTTTTCTTTTTCCAATCCCAAGAGCAGTTTTCAGGGCTGGCCGTCATCACAGAGAAACCAATTCACTCCTGCGCAGACGGAGTGGATTTGCAAGGCAGTGGGATTACATTTGTATGGTAACGGCTTCTCCCTGGCTTTTTGGAGCAGACCATGGCTGGAGTCTCCCCCTACCTCCCTTTTCCTCTCCATAGCATGGATTAAGTACCAAACCCTCTTCCTGAGCTGTAAGCTGTTTTTGCTTGTCGGATCCATGGATAATGGATGGTCTAGGAGTTTGAAGCGAGTTCCCGAGCAGTGCGGGTCTAACGTGGCAAACCACAAACAGCTTTTTCTTTTGAGTAGCTGACTAACAGTTTGTAGGGTCCCTTTGCCTCCCTGGATAAATGGATCCATCCCGTATCCGGACGAGGGTTGCGCAGAGGTCGTTGGCCGGGGGCTGCTGTGGCACCACGTCTCGCCAGCTTTCTTCCCATCAGGGAGGGACGTGTCACCCGTGATCACCCAGACAGAGTTATTGGCTGAGTTGCTTATTGATTTTTTAATCATTTTCCAACACAGCCCCCCATCCTGTGTCACTGCCAAGGCAGATCGCAAATTGAACTGCAGCTGAATTGATGGGGGATTGATTAAAACTCACCGTAATTATTGGTTCTCTGCTGCCCAAGCCAGACAAATCAATGTCAGCAATAGCAGATCTGGTCCTTTACAAAAGCCCAGCAAATGCAGAGCAAGTGCTGGTTTTGTAAGCCCAGCTGGGAGCCCAGACCGACCCTTCAGCACAGCCCGGGGAGTCGGGATTAGCATGAGCCAGCTTTTTCCTGCATCATTTCTGACCACTGTGGGCAAGAATGTAGTTGCACCCAAACGGGCTTTAGTTTTCTCCCTGCTCTGATCTATTGGTGGGACATCCCAAGTGCAAATCCTCTGCTCCGGGGGTAGGGAGATCTGTAGTAAAGTTTTATTGTGCCAAGTAGTTGCTCCATCCCTGCAAAACCCTCCGCGCAGGCGGCTGGCGATGCCTCTCCTGCCGTCTGCCCGTTTGTTTTGCTGGCTGGCGCTAATCGCAGAGCTCGCCGGTTCCCCTGGCTTGCTGTCCCTGGCATCTTTGTCCCCCCCAGCCCCACCAAACAGGGACACCTCCCGTGTTTGTGCGTTGGCTACCCAAGCTTTCTGTCCCTGGAGAGCTTCTCGCTGCAACACTACAGCTGGCTGGAGAGGCGGCTCTGCGCCGAGCCGGGGATGGGTGCGGAGGGGAGGGCGTGCTTTCTGTTGCAAATTTTGTGCTGAGCTATTTGCCTGCCATAATTAATGCGTATTAGGATGTGTAATTACAAACAGAAAGGAAACACGCTTCGTGGTGATTAAAAGCCGAACTGGAGGAATATCCAAAGGGTGGCCTCGAGCAGAGTGGGGCTAAGGGAGGGAGGACTTTGGTGACCCACTAACCCAGTCCTGGGGAAAGAGCCATCATCTTCCTCTGCGGGCTGGGGAAGATGCTGAGCTTAGCACACGGATGAGTGCCAGGGCAAGAGTCCCAAGTGACAGCTCAGAAAAGCTGTGGCTGATCCCCTGGCTGTGATCCTGTAGCTTCTGCTGACTGAAGGTCCCATCTGGTTGCCTTCAGCACCCTGAAGGGTCCCTTAGGAGCTCCAGAGGGGACTTGGGCAGAGTCCCAGACCTCCCCATCCCCATCAGCGTGGGGAGAGCAGCAGAGAGGCGGATGCGTTGCCGTGGAGCGGAAGATGCTGTTTGCAGTCAGCCCGCCATGTCCTCCAGGGAGACGCGTTTCTGCCAGTTTGCACAGCTCTTATTCTTACAGTGGGGCCGGCAGATGCAGCGGAGACCGCAGGAGATAAATGTTGCATATGCAGGTTCACAAACACACTTATCCTGATCCTGTTTCCCAAGCAGCTCAGCAGTGAAAAGCACAGATTGCTCTAAGTGTCCTCTCCTCCTTCATATTTATTCTTTGTATGCATCTAGAAGGCTTCCTGCTCCCATGTCTTCTGCTGCTTTGTGCCTAGGCAGGGCTACTGTTTCCCAGGCTGCCTCTCCGGGGCCCTGCGTGTGCCCTACCTGCTCTGCAGAGATGGGCAGCGTCCTATTCCAGAGCCCTTTGCTGCCAACATAGAATCATAGAACAGTTTGGGTTGGAAGGGACCTCTAAAGGCCATCTAGTCCAACCCCCCTGCCGTGGGCAGGGACATCTTCAACTAGATCAGGTTGCCCAGAGCCCCGTCCAGCCTGACCTGGAATGTTTCCAGGGATGGGGCATCCACCACCTCTCTGGGCAACCTGTGCCGGTGTTTCACCACCCTCAGCATAAAATATTTCTTCCTTATATCTAGTCTGAGTCTACCCTCTTTTAGTTTAAAACCATCACCTCTTGTCCTAACATCCTTTGGCTAGAAAAGCCGTGTGCCTCTCAACCTTCCCTTGCCTCCCCTTCCCACCTTACCCGGTGCCTGCAAGGAAGTTGCTGAGGTTGCAAGGTCCACTGGAGCTTCAGAGCTGAGGGCACAGGAGCCAGTGAGGTGTCTGAGGGACATCAGGCATGGGGATGCCTGAGACATCACAGTTGCTGCATGAGGGGCAGAAGCAGCTTTGATGCTGCTGCCATAGGGAAATGGCACAGGGTTTCTAGGAGCTGGAGTGAAACTTCTCATCGCTCGGATGAGGTGGGCCAGGACTCCCTAAAGCATCTTTCTGATGTCCCCTGCGGGCAGTTTGCTTCTTGAGTAGCCAAGAGTGAGCAAGGCTCGGCAGCCCATCTCCCGTCGGGACCCCGCCTGTGACAGCGAGCGCAGGGTCCAGGGTCTTCTGAACTTTTATTAATATGTACAGCATTTTGCTCACACAGAAAATTGATTTTCTTTTTTAAGCACGAAGTATAGCAGTTTTATAACCTTTCTTCTGCTTGACAGAGACCATTTATAACCTGCCTGCATCACTACCTGTACAAGCTCCAGTCTAACTGATCTTCAAGAAATTCCATAATGCATTTTTAATTGCGAGCTGCTCCTAGGCAAGATTTATTTATTTTTTCAAGGACTGGCCTTTTTGTTGTTGTTTGTGTGCGTGCGTGTTTGGCGAAAAGGGATAAATAACACAAGTGGAATAGAAGAGTGCTTTAATCTGGGTGACAATTTATTGATGGTATTTGCCACCTGCTGGCTTTTATCTTTTGGGACAAGGAAAGCCAGCTGGGGAACTGAAATTAAAACCCAGAGCCAGATCCCCAGCTTGTGTGAATCAGCGTGGTTCCCTCGGCTGCAGAAAACTGTTCTGATGAGCCTGGGCTGCGGTCCTGTCCTCCCCCAGTCCTGCCTCCACCGCAGGCCGGTCCTGCCTGCAGGTGCCTCCTCCCATGGGAGGCAGCGAGATGCTTTTGGAGATGATGCCAAGGCCATGTTCGCTGGTCTGCCTGGCATGGGTTGAGATGGTTTTCTGGGTTGGTCCCAGGTGTTGAGATGGTTTTTCTGGGTCACGCTGGGCTTCTCTGCATCTCAGAGGTACAGGTAACAAATGCAGAGGGTTTCTCCAGCACGTCACAGAGCAGGTCATCATGCTTTGCCCCACGCTGGCTTGAGGCTTCATCGCTGTGTAATTTTGCTGCCTCAGGGATTTCACCCTCCTCCAGAGGGAGGATGGGGAGCCTGGCTTTTTCAGCAGACCAGGTCCTTGCCCTGTGGTCCTTGCCCCTTCCCCAAAGGCTGTGCGAGGTGATGCAGGGCCCTTGGGGCTGCCCCGTCCATCACTCGGGATGAACTAATCTCCTTTAGATGTAGATGGAGTTCAACAGCACGATACACAAATCCCTGTGGCTCATGGGTGGGCTGTGCCCTGGGAGGGCACCCCCCGGGCTGTGGCTCCAGGGTAGGTGAGGACTCACAGGTGACCTTACCGCGTCCCCTCTCTCGCTGCAGTGCCCCGAGGACCTCCGACCCATGAAGGATGGCACCGGTTGCTACGACTACTCCAAAGGGATCGACTGCTCGGATGGCTTCAATGGTGGCTGCGAGCAGCTCTGTCTCCAGCAGACCCTCCCTCTGCCCCATGACCCCTCATCCAGCACCATCTTCATGTTCTGCGGGTGAGTCCCCTCCAATGCTCCTGCGTCTCCTGCTAGCAGCTAAAAAACCCATGCCCTTTTCCATCCCTGCCAACCCTCCTGTGCCACCCGTCCCCAAACCAGCGTGCCCAGTGAGGGAGCTGGGAGCCCAAGAAAAAGGCTGTCTGTGGAGCCGACTTCCAACAGGGAGTAGAGGCACCTGGCTTGCCTGCGGGCAAAAGCATACGCAAATGCGAGGAGCAATGTGAGCAGATGCACCTTCCTCCTCTCCCCCACTGTGTGACGATACGGTTTGATCTGTGACTCACCGTGAAGGGACCCAAAAATCGTACATTGCGTGTTGGAGGGGGAAGGTGGAGGATTTGTTTAAAAAATACTAATTTTTGATTTTTTTTCCTCCCCTGTGCCTCTCTTAAAATAGAGTTTCATCCCTGATTTTGGCCGGGATCCTATAATCCTACACAATTTAGCATTTTCTCTTGGGAAAATCTCCCCGGCTGCAGTATGTTCTAAAAGGAGCTCAGTGATTATCTGGCTTTGTGCTGCACAGCTGCAGCCAGCCATCCATCACCCTCCCCGTCCCGCGCCTGGCCCTGGCGCCGGGGCTCTGCAGATTGCATCCCTTGGCTGGTTCACGCTCACGGGCACACGCAGGAACCTACTTCCCATCCCTGTGGAAAGGATTAGGGTGAAGGAGGGGAAAAGGAGCCGTTTTGGGAAGGAAATGCCCACAGGCAAGAGGGGGGAGCAAATTCCTAACAGTAACTCCAAGGAGCATCCATCAAGTCCCGATGCTGCAGGTGCAGCAGAGACCTCATGCAGCCCCAACCACCGGCTGCTCCCCTGGGAAGAACAGCCCAGGGAGCTCTGCCCGTGTCAGCCTCTCTCTCTTTTTATCCCTTTTTGCTGGTTTGTTGGTTTTCCCCCTCGCACCTTCTTTTTTTATTATTGTTTAGCAGCACAGAGTGGTTGAGTCACTAAGAGAGAGCACGTTGCCTCCGCCGTGCGCTGTTGCAGAACAGGGGTTGGAAATCCTTATAGGCACAAGGAACCTTTGTGGGGAGGGTCTAGAAAATCATGGGACATTACGTGGTCTCCATCCGCACCCACGCACGGAATCCGCATTTCAGTCTTCCATCCCCAAGGACAGATACTGTTTCCCTCTATTTTTTTTTTTTTTGTTTTATAATCCCTTTTGAAGGCAAAGCTGCACTTCGGGAACAGGCAAGGAAAAGTGCGACAGACGGGTGGGAGTTTCGCTTGCAGCAGTAAAACGCGGTAGAGGAATGGGAGAGGGGAGCAAGCCTTGGATGGAGGTGGGATCGCTGTTAGCAGAGCGCTGCGGCTACAGGGAGGAAGGGGCAGGCAGGGAATGGAGGTTTCCTTGTCAGCTGGGAGCCACAATGCTGGGGAAAAGACCGGAGGAAGGAGAAGAGAAGGAGGGAAGGCAGGATAAGCACATATGCAAAAGATGCCACTGATGTCTCCAGTGTCTGTAGTTAAATCACATCCCTGCTGCCTGCCTCAGTTTCCCTTACTGTCTGCTGAAGATGAGCACGTGCGTCTTACCCACAGTGCGCTTGAAAGTGGGACCAAAGAGCAAAGGAGCAGCCACGCTGGAGCTGCTTCCTTGCAGGAGGGCACTGCTGGGTGGAAAAAAGGGCAGGAGCTTGATTTTGCTTTGCTCTTGTCCGGGGAACGTTCGTGCGTGTGCCGCAGCAGCGTCAGAGGCCACCGGCTGGGCGAGGGCTGTTGGTGATTGTTGAGCAGGGGATGCGCAGTGGGCTCAGCTCCGCTCTCCAGCGCGGGGGCAGCTCCCAGGCAGGAGACCGTGGCTGCAGGCAGAGGGGATCATGCTGCTGCAGGAAGGATGGGTGCTGGGAGCTGAGCACTCGTTCGCTGGTTGCCCAACCGAGCTGCCGCAGAGCACGTGGTCTCTGCAACCTCTGCGCCTTCCCAGGCGGCCGCTGCAGGTGTTGATGATGCTCGGCTGGGCTCAGCAGAGACTCGTCCTGCGGCTGGGCTGACTGCCCCGCCGTCTGCAGAGGTGGGGGGGGCGTGCTCTGCGCCTGGCCCATCTCGTGTAGCTTGTGGTGGTCCGCAGGTGCGTGGAGGAGTACAAGCTGGCCCCCGATGGGAAGTCCTGCCTGATGCTGTCTGACATCTGCGAGGGCCCCAAGTGCCTGAAGTCGGATGCAAAGTTCAACGACACCCTCTTTGGGGAGATGCTTCACGGCTATAACAACAGGAGCCAGCACGTCAACCAAGGGCAGGTGTTCCAGATGACTTTCAGGTATGGCCCGGTTCTGCTCCTAGTTTTGGGAACATGGGGATGGTGAGATGGGACCAAGGTCTGTTGGTGCAGAGCCAGCATCTCTGACACATTCACTAGGGAAAGAGAGCAAGAGGACAGCAAGCATCCGTGGTTTTCCTACTTGCTCATCCTTCCCTCAGGCAGCAACATAGGACCCTCCTGCGCCAGTGTGTGTCACACCAGATAAGTGTTTAATGGCCTTCGATGGGCTTTTCTCAGTAGTGTTGCCTCATCTCTTTCTGAACGCTGATGTCTTTCATCTCCGCGATACCCTGCGACAATGAGTTCCGCCGTTTAATTGCATGTAGTATGAAAGAGCATTTCCTTTGACATGTCGTCAGCCTATGCGAGCTGGTTTTATTCAGTGCCCCCTGTTGTAGTACTGGGAGGAGCCGTGGATACAGCACGATAAGGAATAATGTAAATAAGCTGAAGGTAAATACCCCACCAGCGTGCAAGGAGCAGATAGCAGGGGGTGTTTGCAAGCTGCATCCCGGGTATATCAGGAGTGCCGAGGGTCAGATGCGGGTGGGGGGAGCAGGGTCTGAACTGCCCAGATCTTCACCTTGCAGCGCTCACGGAGGAGAGCTTGCTGGTAGTTGCTGAATTCAGGGCTGGAAAATGAGTTGATTTATGTATTTTTCTTCAGTTCTTCTGAATGCAGCCGCATTTTGATCGGGTGTAAACCAAGGTGGGCCTATGAGTTTCAAAGCAGCAGCACTGATCACGGTCAGGAGAGGATCCAGCCCACATCCCACCCAGACACAACTCTTGTTGCCCAGCATCTGCCAGTGCACTGAGGGTTTCTTTCCTATTAAGGCACTGAGACCTCATTGCTGCCTCCAATTTTAGCTGGAGTTGTGGGTGCTCATCACTGCTGGCCACAGTGTTTTTCTGGGCAATTTTTCCCCAGCTGAGTGCAAAGCCTTCCTAGCTATGAATTCACGCTGAACTCTGGCCTTTTGCTCTCTTGATGGCAGATGAATTACGAGCTCCACCAGCACAAAGGTGCTCAGAAAGCCGCAGCCAGCGGAGTGCTTGGAGCCAGCAGAGCTGCAGCCTTTGCTGGAAGTGAGAATTGACAGTACACGAAGGCAATTGTTCCAGTGGGCTCCTCTTTGCTTTTTCTCCCTCCCACATTACAAGCATTGGTGGGTCCGTCAGAGCAGAGCCAGGGCTGCAGAGCTGAAATTTTCCATGATCTGGTGGGTCGAGCAGGTCTGGAGGCTTCATAAACTCCCCAAGCCCATCGCCTGGAAATGCCAGACCTGGACAGGCTCCCCCCGAATGAGGGCCAACACCAGCTTGTGCCGTCAGTCCCTAGGCACCAAACCTCCTTTTGCAGAGGCTTTAATTTCCTCTCCAGCTCGTCTGTGGCCTGCCCTTTGCTTGCACTGCAAAGCAGGAGGGTTGGAAAGCCATCCTTCCCCTGCCTCAGCCAGGGCTGAGGTCTAAGGGCTGCTTTGTCGCTACTGGGAAGCAAACACATCCCCCATCCTCAGGGCTAAATTCCAGCTGGAAAGCGCACAAAGTTGTCCGTGGGTCTGGTTTCTCCTGGGAGATGTGGCTTCTACAAGTCATGCTGTCTGAGGGCATCCTGGGGATGGTGGGTTTCGACAGTCCCAGGCTGGACCAGGAGCGGTTCCTGCCGGGGCTGCCCTCGGCCTCTTTGCTCTCGGGATAAAACACCTGTGGTGTTGGGATTGCATCTTCCAGGGACCAGAGCCCAGAGCACTCCCTGGGGCTCTGGCTGACAGGTTTTCAGGTTAAAAAAAAAAAAAAAAGCCCTTTTTTTTTAGTGTTAGTGATCCGTCCTCCTTCCCACGGCTGGCACTGCTCCTGCCGCGCTGCGTGGGTGATGGCAGGGGCACGTGCAGTGGGGGGAAGCTTTTCCTGGTGAGGGTCTGCGCAGCGGGAGCCAGGTCCTCTGCACGACCTCGCCATCACAAACAGGGTTTTCAGTGCCCAGAATCGGCTGGGGGACTAATCCCAGGTCTAACAGCTGTGAGGGGCAGGAGGAAGCAGGTCTGAAACTAGAGCAACCCGCAAAGCGTGCCCGCGTGTTGCAGGCTGTAGCGTGCGATGCTCTGGCTCAGCAGAGCTCAGAGCCTGGCGGGAGGCAGCACGTCTTGCTCTAGAAATGCTTTTGCCGGCCTGGAAGGTCAGCATGGCTGCCCTTTCCCGTTTGAATGTAGCCTGTTGGCTCCAAAAGCGCTGGGCAGTGATGAGAAGGGCTCGCTTCCCCGCACGCAGCGTCCTTCCCCGCGGCCAGGCTGCCCGGTGTGTCAGAGGGTTACGCCATAGAAGCACCATTACATCATCTCCTAACAAGGGAAGAGAAGGAGGTTAATGGAGAAGAAATTATTAACTAAAAGATGTAATTTGCCTCTGATTTTTGTAGATATTCAAGAACCTCTCTGAGCATTAAGGCACCAGCTGTTAGAGAAGCCCTTAATTTGGTGCATTTGAAACATAGCAGGAAGCTGCCTAATACCAGGGATTAAAAGCCTGTTTCTGCAAAGTAGGAGCAAGAACCTGCTATCAGAACAAGGGGCTGAGTATTTTAGAGGGATTTATAACTGCTGGGATCCTTTAGCTATGCAGATGTGACAGTCCTTTGAATGGCGCCTGCTTCCCATGTCGCCGCATCTTCAGTGTCTTTAATAAATAGGATATTCTCAATCCGTCAGGCATGTCAGCGTGGCGTTGGGAGGAAGCCTTTGTGCTGGGAAAAGCCGTCTCTCACACCCTGGCCTGGGCAACACCTATCAGTTACAGCGGTATTTCCATCCCGTTGGTGTTGGGCTGGTCTCTTCGCCACCCAACGGTCTGCAACGCTGATTAGAGCCTCAGCCCTTCTCTGATGGCTGCGTGGTCCTCCCGACTGCGGCTTGGCACGGCACCGGGATGGAGCTGGTGTAGCATTGACGGCTTTATTGTGTCCAGCCAGCTCGAAAGGATGGGGACGTGCAGCGGGTACCTTTAGGACGCAGAGTAAGGGTGGTGTTTGACATGAGTACGCAGCACAGCAGGCTGGTAACGGGAGAGCTGCACAGCTTGCAGGTCCCAGCCTGCGGTTCGAGTCAGTGCTGGCTCAGATGTTGGTTTTCCCCTTTAACCCACATCATTTTATCCAAGGGAGTCAGGCAGCACCCAAACACTTTGGTGGCATGACTTGAGGAGATGGTAACGCCCAAGGGAAGGATGGAGGAAGCAAATACTGGCTGCTGTGACCAGGGATGGGCAGCAGCCAGAACAGTTCATACTGTGTGCACTATATGTGCTCCGTATATACACCAGCACTGGCGCAACACCCCATTGTGTTGCACAGAGCCTGTCCCTGCTCGCACGTCCCTTCGTGCTGGTGCCAAGGGCTCTTTCCCCATCCATCAGTGACAGTGAAGCCACAACCCAGCAGGAGGTGAGCACCACAGCATCGCTGCAGCTCAGCTCGAGCCGTCATTTAGGAGCTCTGTGGACAGCTTTTTCCATTCTGAGGCGGCTTAATAACCGCTAATTATCGCTGTGGCGGTTGGGGTGCTCGACTGACCTGCTGGACAAGCCAGCGTCAAGGTTCCTGCTTGGAGGAGTGCACCACATCATCGCTGCTGCTGTTTTATTGCAAGCATTTAAATCAAAGCGCTCCTCCGGTGATGCTTCTGCTGCACGGTCCCTCGCTGGGTATTTTGGGAGGGGGGGGGGCAGAGGAGGGGTCTTTGATCACACACCAGAAACCCTCCTCGCTCCTTCCACCGGTGAGCCAAAAGCACATTCAGAGCCGCCGCCTTCTTCTGGGCATCCCTCTCTTTTTTAAAAAAAACGTTCTTCTCTTTAGCGAAATGCTGTGCGGGGTTAATAAATAGATGGGATTGGAGCTGATCTATTCCAGTCACACCTCTCGGTCTAGCCGGGAGGCTCAGTGGTGGATCCAGCTCGCTAAAGACTAGATTAGAGCGATTTTCCTCCCGTTGCCTCATGGTGGGGCAGAGCCCGAACTCCGCACCGTCCCCAAATCACCGGGGGATTATTTTCCAAATGGGTTGTTTGTTCGTTCGTTATCTGGTTTGTGCCGTCTCTTTGCCACGAGGGAATAGAGTTTTTTTTTTTTTTTTAAGAGCTGTTTGCTGTTTCAGACTGTTGCTTTTATGCCATTAATATGGAGAAAACCCAAATTACTACCTGTGGAGCCAGCTTTACTCACTGGATTATTACTGCACGGCAAACGGGATGTCAGAGCAACGCACGGTGGAGCGCTCCCCAGCGAGCAGCCATCTGCCCTAACCGGGGTCTCTTCCCATCCCTGCCTCCGGTTCTGCCTCTCGTCCCAGCTCTTGCTCCAGCTTGGCATAGCCCCGAGACACGGGGAGCACCTCGCTCACCCGCGCAGCCCCCGTTTGATCCCCCCCACTGGAGATGCAACGAGTCCGGAGAGTTTCTGGGTGTTGGAGGCAGATAAGCAGCCAAAATGGTTTGGTGGTTGGAGTGGGGAGAGGTTTTGTCAGCGCTCCCTCACTGCTCGGTTCGAAAAAATGGCTAAACACCAAGTGTTTTCCCCTCTCCCCGTCTCCAGGGAGGACGGCTCCGGAGGATGCAGGGCTGCCATGCTGTGCTGAGCACCTTCCTGCAAATCGGAAACACCCTTCCCTCTGTGAATCGGTCCTCGTAGGATGCTGTTCCTCGCATCCCCGCCTGTAAAACAGGGCTGCTGCTTCTTTACAGCCTTGGGGAAGGGAAAGGGCGGGTTGGAGGTGGTGCTGAGCACCGGCTGGTGCTGCTGAGCGCAGCACTGAGGTGGCCGGGGTGCCTCAGGGAGGGACGGGCGCCCGCTCGCCCCGAGCGCTGCCAGCCCAGCAGCAGGCTCTGCCTCCACACAGCTACGTTAATGCTGTCAGGCGGCGCGCCGGGTCGCTGAACCGATGCGGGGAATTGTCATAATATTGATGGGGAGTTTGGCAAGTTAATTTTAAATCTGTCACTCCTTCCCCTCGCCGCTTCTCAGCCCTTAATAAACCGGCGCGGCGACGGCGGGGCAAGCTGACAGCTCGGCGCCATCCCTGCTGGGGAGGCTGCTTTGGGAAACGTCCCCACCCCATCGCTCCCCCCTGCACCGGGGGAGGCCTCGTGCGAGCTGCACCCAGTGCCCCCCCAGCCCTGGGTGGTGCCAGGGCCAGGATGGGTGCTCATCTGGGTGCGGGAGGCCAGGTGGGGGCTTTGCTGATGCTGCCCAGCTTGGAGCTCGCGGGCCAGCCCCGGTGAGGACGCCCTGCCTCCCCCGCGGCACCACAAATGTAACGTCTGTAACTAGTTAAATTAACGCTATTGATTTTTTCATATTTTTTTCCGTCTCTTTGAAACCTCTGAGCACAGAAGTTATAATTGTGCTGTTTATTATTCCTGTGCCGGCGAGCTCGGCGCCAGCTGGTACCCCAACGCCTTGTTTACCTATTACCCTTCAGGCCGGGATAACGGATGGATCTCTTTTCCAGTGGCTGCCTTCCATTTCATTCCTCTTTTTATTATTTGTTGCTGCAATTCTATTACCTGTTCACAACTCTGAAGCCTCAGACATACTAGTTGGAAGCAATGATGTCTTTCCAAGCCAGGCTAATGCCTCAGGCCTTGGTCCTCAGGAGCGGGTAAGGGGGTCATTAGCAGTTTAGCAGCTCTGTGGAGCTGCTGTGGGATGTGGTGATGCTCCGCTCTCTGCCTCGCTCCCAGTATGTGCCATGCAGGAGCACTGCCTGCTCCCAGCCGGGGACGCTGCCTGCGGAGCAGAGCTGTCCCGGTACCCGCTTGTGGCCGTGCCACACGCAATGGCTTTGCAGCCCCCAAAGGGCCCCCATCGGAGCCTTTTTTCCTCAGTCCCCCAAGGGCCCCTGAAAAAAATGAGCCATTTTTTCAAGCCCATTTTTCCCACCTCTCAACGTAGTGTCAGGGACATCCTGGCTGCTTTCTTGAGCCCATCCAGCCCTTTTCAGAGCCCACAACAGGTTGCACATAGACACACACCGTGTATTTTGAGCGCATCCTCACCGGCCAGGCTAAGCATTAAGATTTTATCAATCCAGTGTATAAATGACTAATGCAATTAGCACAGCACTCTGTCAGTCAGATTACTATTACATCCTGCGTGCATCAGCCCTGCTCCGTTTCAAAGCTAGCATCCCACCGAGAAGGAGAACAGATTGTGTGGCTTTGAGATGGTATTTCCAGCAGTCTGCAGACACATGCTTTTGCACTGGATTGGTAGTTTTTTATTCTTCTAGCAAAGCAAAAGCAAGTCTAGTGCCAGCGATATCCTAAAGACAGCGCAGGGGTCCAGGGCGGAAGAGATGTTTTTTAAAATATACTGATTGAGATGTTAGTAATAGAGGTTTTCAGACTCGTTCTGTGTCTGGTGTGGGTAGGATTTAAGGAGCAGGCCTTTGCATCCTCAGCGAGTGTGGGCACGGCTGTTGCAGCCGCCTCCTGCTCCTGCTGCCCCATCCCTGCTCCAGATGCGCCCCTGAGCTGCTCCGTTTCATTCCAATCTGGACAGGCAGTGGGATAACCTTGCACGGGGTCCGTCTTTGCTGTTTGGCCATTGCCTGCGAGAGCCCCACCGCTCCCAGCGTGTGCCTGAGCCCTGGGGAGGAGGAGGGACAGCGGGGTGGAAGCTGCCGCCGCAGCCGGAGCCCAAAACCAATTGCACATCCGTGACTTGGGGCTTGGGCTCCTTCCCCAGCCCCTCCTGAGCCCCAGCGGAGCCAGGCAGTGTGTGAAGATGTGCTGCTACAAAAAAATAGGTGGGTGTTAAATAAACGCAACCAAACACCCCACTTCTATCATGAGGCTGAGGAAGAGCCGAGCAGCTTTCACCTTGGTCCATGCCCTCAAAGCAGGCTTTGCAGCCGTGCAAACCGGTGAGTTGGTGTTTCAAAGGTGAGCTCGGGCCCCAGAGATGGGCAATGAGGGGGCAGAGCTGGCGTGGTGCCCTGGGAGATGTGGGTACCACGGGTACGTACCCCAAACCCGCTCTCGCAGACACAGGCGCAGTCCAGAGCGGAGACGCTGCTGTTGGAGGCAGTACCAGCACCCGCTGAAGCTGATGGAGTGTCATCCACAGGCTTTTGCCGGGCTTGGGGACCAGCCGGCGGTGACAGAGCTTTCCTTTCCCCCAGCATCCGAGGTGCTGCCCCCGCAGTGAGGGATGCCGGGGAGCTGCTCCCCCGCCCCGCGCCCCTGCTCCCCGCTCCCCCCCGGCCCTGGCAGCGCGTTTGTGTCTGCGCAGATGTTTGTATTCTCTGCAGCTGATGAAAATATTCATTATCTTGTTAGCTGCTGCGGCGGAGGAAGTTCAGATTTGCATTTCCACAGCTAATCACACAGTGCAAACAGAGCCTGTCACCCAGCAGCGCTAATTGGGCAGAGCAGCGCTGCGCCCAGGCAGGGAGCCCTCCCTCCTGCCCTTCCCACCACCAGCACTGCTGTGCCAGCAGGGATGGCAGGGGAGAAGGGCCGGGGCCGCGTGGGCGCGCTGTGGAGGCGAGGAGGATGCCGGGGTTTCCAGGAGCGGGAGGTGGAGGAAGGCAGCGGGCATCGGGGCTTGGGCTGCGTGTGTTAGCTGGGTTGGTCAACCAGTGAGGAGGAGTGCTCGTCCCTGGGCAGGATGGGAGCAGGCAGTGGGATCCCAGTCTAGGAACGCTGCTGGGCAAGGCGCCTGTGTGTGCGTATGGGAAGGTCGTGTCTCCTAGCCCTGGGGCTGGGAGCTTCTCGTGGGATGGGAGGTGAAGGATCTGGGGGAATGCTCGTCCCTTGGGGAGCTGGTCTGGGACACGGGCTCCTCCTGCAAGGATGCCCTGCTGTCATCAGCCTGTGGCCCTTGGGGGACAGCCACATCCCCCCACGCAGCTGTCAGAGGGCTCAGTGAGGTCTTCAGGGTCCACCCTGTGAAAAGCTGATGGTGACACCCTTGTCTCAAGTCCTGAGCATGAGGAAAGGATGAAAGTTTGAGAGAGAGGACATGGTCTTGCACAGGAGAGGAGGGACCAGAGGTTGGCATCGGGCACTTGCAGAACGAGAGCGGGGCTCTGCTCCCCTCCTGGGTTTGGCAGAGGCGCGGTGATTCGTGTGCCATCCCCTCTTTGTCACCGTTCCCTTCATGGTGCCCAGCACTGCCAAGCCTGACTTCGCTTTTCCAAGTTCCCAGGGCACCCGGGAGGTTTCCCCCTTCCCCCGTGCTGTGGGGAGGAGTCCATGGGATGGACTCGCTGACCTGCTGGCCTTTCCCATCTCTGACTTTTACGATACTAATTATAGCTGGTGCTATTGCATAGTTAATCTGCTTTATTAAGAGATGCGGTGGAGGTTTGTTTTATAGTAGTAACAGCTCAGATTTATAGAGTACCTTTCATCCCAGGGGGTCCTTATTGGCTTTATAGCCTTGCAGTGGTGTACAGGCTTGCAGAGAGGAATTGCTTCTCCTTCCTTCCTCATCCAACGCGGGGTGCAGCGGCTCCCGGGGCACAGGAGTTCTGCACCCACTTGGGACACGTGAAAATACGGGTTGTGTTCAGCTGAAAAGAAAGAAGAGAGTGAGGTGGGATGGTTTGAGGCAGTGAAATGTAATCACCTGACTTTAAGCTGGGATAGCAGGGTTTTTCCATCATGCTATGGGCACTTCTTTAGTGGTCACCATTAGCACAGGCCCTGGGTTTGTGCTGCTTGCACCACAGACACCGATCCAGCGGCACCTCAGGGGACAAGGCTGACACTTAGCAGCCCATCTCTGCTCTTCCTCACTAGTGCCAGCGCTGGTTGACGGAGATTCCCCATCCAAGGACTAAATCGGCTTGACATTGACTTAGCAATGCGAATCCTTGCTCCAGGCAATGCAGTCACAAGCAGGCACCAGCATGGGGATATCTGAGTGCTCCGCAGCTATGCCAGCTGTCAAGCCATACCTGCTTCCGAGATAGCAGCAGGGCTTGGATGCAATCCTTGGTGCAGCAGAAAATCTTGTCTTGCCCTTTTCCGTCCCAAGTGATCTCTCCAGAGATGGAGGATTTGCCCTTCTGCGTGTTGCAGTGTAACTCGTGACTGCGTAAATCTGGAGGCAAGTGCTAGGTTTGGGCTTGGGCCCCATCAGTTGAACCCACTGTCCACCAAAGGTGGTAGACAAGCTATGCTGGGAGCCCTCCCGTCCCCTGCCGCATCCTACCCGTAGGGCATGTGGAATAACCCAGGAGATCTCCTAAATCTTCCACCGCACCCGGTTCCTGGGCAATGTGACCTGGCTTGGATGCTGGAGCCGTGGCTCAGTGCAGAGGAATGCAGGAGCAGATGGTGGGGACCGACCCAGCATCACTCGCCCTCCTCCCCGTGCCCCAGCGATGCTCCCTTGCTGTCGTGCGCTCACCCTGCCCGGATTGCAGCTGGGCGAGAAGGAGTCTCCCAGGGGCTGTTGCCTTCGATAACAATTTTCTTGAGATGAAAGCTCGGGGCGTTTGTGCCAGTTCATTTCTCCCCCAGCATGGGCCGAAGGTGCAGGCAGAGCAGCCTGCATGTCTGTGCCCCGGCTTTCCGAGGGACAGTGTCACTCGCCAGCTGTGCCTGTACCCACGGGCAGCAGGCGAACATCTGGAAGGTGTGATGGCACCGCCACTTGTCATCAGGCAGCTGCGCAGCCCGGGTGCAATGGCCCGCAGAGCTGGGAGGAGGGAAGGAAAGTGGAAGGTGCTCCAAGGCACCTCGCTGAGCCCCGGAGTGGGGCTTGGTTCTCAGCGCCTGCCTTTCCCTGGGAGGATGGCAAGGGGTGAGTTCGCTGCAGGTGCTGTCACCCCGCTCTGGCATCGTTTCGTGGCTTCCGTAATTAACTTCGCACACAGAAACGCGACTTTGCAGATGGCGGTCGCAAATCCCAGCTAATTCACCATATGTTCTGGCTGCCTGACAGCGCCGGGGAGCTGCTGCTTACGGATGCGGCCCTGAGCGCTGCCCTGCCCAGGCGCTGCCTTCGCCTTCCGCAACTGTCTCCGGCCCCCGGGGGATGCCGGGCTCTGCACAGCAGCTCGCTGCAGAGCGGCTGTGATGTTCCATGCTGGCGGGTTTGCTGCTGGGCAGAGCCACGGGATGGCCAAGCATCCTGCATGGGCACCTTGGGCGGGCACCGGGCACCACTGAGGTCACCCCGGGCTCGGTCGACCTTGGCACAGGGATGCACGGCTGGCGCAGCTGGAGCCCATGCTGGCGTACGGCAGGCCTTGCGTGGAGGGGAAGCGGGAACATTAACTGCGTTGAAATGACTTTGTCGGAGTGCCAGCATATGAAATGTGTGGTGATATTGCAGCCCTGCCACTGCCTGTGGCTGTTTTTCCTCTGCTTCTAATGACTAATAGAGAGAAGACAAAACAATTTCTATTAGTTTCTCCCACGCCGCAGTAGGTTTCTTATTTTCCAAACCTCATTAGAGTTTGTAATACCATGGTGGTAGTCAAGAGCAGTCCGAATCACCCTGGGGGGGAAGAAGAACCAAAGAGATATGATGTGCAGCCCAGTATTAACACTGCTTCTGGCTCGTTTCCAGGGTCCCTCCTGATCCAAACTCTTACGCCTTATCTCCATCTTAAAGGTTAATGATGAAGCTTAGGAGAGGGAAAAAAAAAAAATGCTTAAGATCCCAAATTGTTAAAAGAGAATGGATGTGTGTGCTGAGCAGAGAGCTGGGTCTGCCTTTACATTGGAAAGGCAAATATTATTTAAAAGGCAGTGCTTGTGCTTCCCAGGGTGTTGCAGCTGGGGTGGGGGTTTCCCTGGAAGAGCTGCTGGTGCAAGGGGCTGCTGGTGTGCGGAGAGGCCAACAGCTTCAGGTCACCACGCCTAAATCCCCTAGGAACTGGATGCAAGTCAGGCACCAGCCTCGCGCCGGTTCCTTGGGAAGTCCCAGCGTGCGGTCCTGGCTCCTCTGAAGTCAGTGGGAGTTGTGTTATTTGTTGCCTCGTTACAAATAATGCTAATGAAAGCGCCAGGCATGGAGCTGCTTGAGCAATGCTGGGGAAGTGATTGCAAACAGCACCCAAACAACCCGTGCAAGAGGACCTGCAGCCTTGGCTCAGCTCGCCGCTGAAATAGTCATTCAGAGGAGGCGTCCAGCCTGGCTCCAGGTTGCTCAGGCGTAGAAAAACCATCCCCATAGAGTAACTGTCCCCAGATCATCTGGCAGTGGCTACAGCCCGGTGGGCAGAAGCTTTGTGAGCTGCTCCAGGAGGTCTGTCTGTCTTCACAGCACTTCCCCATCCAAATTGTTAAAAAGCTGAAAGTTGCTGGGCTTATGGAAGCCAGCAAGGTCAGACCCTTCTGCTGTCAGCGATGGCGAAGCTGATGGAGGGAGACACCTTGAAGAGCAGATACATGGAGCAAGACATGGATCCTCCTGGCAGACACTAAGCAGCGCCAGCCCTTTGCAAACGGGCAGATTTCTCATCAGCCGCATCAGCTATTGGGCATTTCCCAGACCTTCCGGTCGAGGAGGGATGACACACGGCTCAGACGTGTCCTCCTGGCCCTGCCACCGGGTTGCAGGCTCAGGACAAGGCTGCTGAGGCCAAAACCCGTCCGGCTGTGGGCAGTGGGGGAGCCACTGCCTATCTCACTGGTGAGATCAGCCAAACGCTTAATGCAGAGCCACGCAGGGAAAGAGGTCTTGGCTACTTGCTCGTTTGCTTTGCCCCTGCAGAAGGAGGAGAGGAGTAAGGGAGGTGTGCGTGGAAGGGCTTGTTCTGGGTGATGATGCACCTAAGTGATGTGATGCACCTAAGTGATGTGATGCACCTAGGTGACGTGACTTGAGCAGGGTAGTGGTAAGGAGATAGCAACTTAAAGATGGAAAGTGTTGGGTCAGACATATGCTGCGTTGTATTTCATCAGCTTTCTTGCTGCTTGTCGTTGACGGGAGCAGTCCATCAAACGAGGAGGTCTCCGGCAGTAAATACAAAGAGCTTGGAGCCTGCTCTGTCAGAGGGAAGGGACTGTCGGTGGGCTGTGGTATTCTGGGCTCTGGTCCTGATGCAGCTAGGAGATGTTATCCGGGTTCAAGTGTTAATGATGGCAGCCTCTGCACCAAGTCGTGTCTCCTGGCTCACATGCATTCGCCTCCCGAGGGATTTGCTCTCTGTGGGTGTGGGCTTCCAGGAGCAAGTTGTGCCAGAGTTACAGGCAAGCAAGAGGCAGGTTGTCACTCCCTTCCCTTTTGCCAGCTGGGGATGTGTCAGCTTTTCGTCCTCGCCCTCTCACTCAAAAATGGGGATTTTTGACTTTTCTTAAAACTTCTTGCAGAAAATCACCTTTAAGCTTAGGTTAAGCATGGGAAATTTCAATCACAAAGGGAATAATCTGTATATTTGCAAAGTTGTTTAAGGGGCTGAAAACTAGAGCTTTGCATGGGATTCCTCTCGCAGCCCCAAGTCTGTAATTAAGGCATAAATCCAGCTTTGCGTGCCTGCGTGCTGCACAGGCGCCAGGCGTTGCTGTGGGAACCGTAACTTCCCAAATTTGTTTTTACTCGGCACTCCGTTTCAGCCTGTTCCCAACAGGCACTCCGGAGGAAGAAAGATCCACAGCCTACTGCAGGATTTCACCCACAGGAGACACGCTTTACTGGAATAAATAAATAGCTGTATAGTGGGGAGCGGGGCGGGGAGGATAATAAGAAGTGATAAATGAGCACCGAAGATGTCACCAGGACCTGGCATCTCGAGAGCCAGCAGGTGGGAGAGGCCGGGGAGCCTCTTGGTGTCCCTCTGCACAACCACAGGCACTCCACCCGAGCCGCATTGCTTTTCCTGGCCAGAGCCACATGCCGGTGGTGGACCTCCTCCAGCAGCATGTTCCCCCACCAGCTGCCTGCTTTGGGGCTCACCAGGGTGCAGAAGGGACATCTCTGCTCCTATCACTCGTGGCTTCTCCATCTCCCCGTTTCAAAGCAGATTCCTGTGTCTTTCCTTTAGAAATGGCTTCAGGAGAGGAT
Source organism: Aptenodytes patagonicus (assembly GCF_965638725.1). Taxonomy (NCBI): domain Eukaryota; kingdom Metazoa; phylum Chordata; class Aves; order Sphenisciformes; family Spheniscidae; genus Aptenodytes; species Aptenodytes patagonicus. Next base: position 4,332,082 of record NC_134966.1, on the reverse strand, counting down.
GCACTTTTTCTCTGTGATGGTGAATGTGCTGCCACGGTGGTGGGCACGGCTGGCTGGGTTTCCCTGGGTGCTCGGTGGTGTCACAGGGGCTGTGCGGACCGGAGGAGGGCTTTAGCGTTTGGGGGATGTTTGGAGATGATTTGTAGGAAAATCAGGTTGGAATGGTCCAGTGTTGGTGGAGGACGATGCTGATGAGCATGGGCACACGACTCCCGGAGCCAGAGGAAGGGTCCTCCTGCTGACCCGGGCTCGGGCACGAGCGGTGCGGAGAGTTGAGTTATTGGTTCAACAGCTGAACTAAAACACCAGCAGTGGCATGCTTTGGATTACCGTGAAATGTTTGATGTTCTGGTGCACTAACGGAGAATGGGTAAGCAGTCGCAGTCTCTGTTGAGACTTGTCTTTAGCCACCGGGGAGGCACAGGACCCCCCCGGGAGGCACGGAGGTGGTGGCAGCGCGGTGGTGGCAACTATTCATCTTCCTCCATCTATTTTCTACTTAAAATTAACAACAACCGAAAAAATCTCTGCTCAGGTTCTGCAACAGGGTCAAGCAGAGTTGACAAATAGCTTTGGATCAGCTGAATTCCTGTTTTATGGAAGGAATCCCCTTCCCTGCTTCTGCTGGCTCCCAGGGAGTAGCGCTGCTCCCACCACCCACATCCTTCTGTCCAGCTGTCGCTGCTGTCCCAGATCTTAAAGTCCCATGTCCAGATGTCATTTGCTGGCTGTCACCATCATCGTGCCATGGCTGGGGTCCCTGCACAGCACCACGTGCCCGGTGGCACAGGCACTAGTGGGGTTTGCAGCTCCTGCTCCCAGCCACGGTCCCTGGTGACAGCCACCACCCTTTGCCCGGTCCCGTGGCTCTCACTGTCCCTCCCACACTTCGGTGTCCCCAGATTGGGCACGATGAGGGAAGAGGAGCCCCGGTGGTGCCACCGAGGGCCTCCCGCAGTCGTGCCGACGTGGCGCCATGATTAGTATTCCAGTGCTGGGATCAAAGAGCCGCTGAGACAGAGCCCACGGCGTTTTGCTGGCGTCGGCTGAGCCCTTTTCAACACCTCCCCATTACAGAGCAGGTGACTTCACCGCTGCGTAGCCCCAGCCCCATGGGAGAGACGGAGCGGGGGGTGCGGGATGGGGGGTGCCGGTCACTCCCAGCCCCGTGGAGGGTTTTGGGGCAGGTTTTGGGGCTCGGTCTGAGGGCGCGTGGAGGGGATAGTGCTGAGCACCATGCTTGTAGGCACATTGCGCCGGCCCGGAGGAGCACTGTGTGTGCCCACAGGCACTGCGGCCCCAGCGCTGGCGTGATTTACCTCCCCAAAACACCTCAATTTAAATGCTAATTCTCCCTGAACCAAGGGGGTAAGGCAGCTATTGAATATTGTGAGGCTGTTTATTGCTGGCGCTGAAGCGGGGCACGCTGGGGACGTGGCGGGGAGGGACGGGCAGCGCGGGGACAGGTCTTATCCGCAGCATCGGGGCTGATGGAGGGATGGGGGTGATGGCTGTGGCCGCACCGGGGGGATCTGGGGGGCACAGGCAGCTCTGGGTTGGTGTTCTCTCTCCCCGCAGCCCGGTCCGGCCGCACATCATTGCGAATGGTGGTTAGGGCTGAAAGTTGGGGAGCTGGAAGGGGGCTCCAGGGCCTGGCAAAACCTGACCCATCTCTCCTTTTTTTATCCTGCCTCGTTATACAGGAGTGAGGCCTCGCTAAAATTAATGACCAGTAAATTTGGAGTAAGTAACTGCTGCTTCAGAGGGTTTGCATTAAGCCTTTATAATTCACCAGTGCCTGAGGTCACAGAGACACATTGGTGGAGATTTACGGCTTGCTTACCTTCTCCAAAGTGGCTGTGGAAACAGGGCACCCTTTTTTCTGTCTCCCAGTGACTCTAGATCAATTTTTTTTTTGGTGATGACAAGCTAAAAAGAAGCTATTTCTGAATGTCCCCATGTCAGATGCAGGCTGGGCTCTCGTGAGCTTGCAGCCACCCCACTGGGAAAGCTTCTCCGAGAGAAAGTTGGGTCAAAAGCTGGCACTAAATAACCTCAAATCCATCGCATTCTCCCCAAGCCATTGCAGGACAGAAAGAAGTAAGATTAATAAATCATTCTTGCCAGAGAAGGCGTCCTCTCAGACTTGCATAGCAGAAAGCACAGTCCTCGCATAGTCACTTTGCTGAACATAAGCATGCTGGATGATAATGTGATTAACATTTGTAGCTATGCTGGCTCAGATAAGGGTAATTAAATCTCACGCTTCAGGGCATCAGCTAATCACTTGTGGGGTCATTTTATATATATATTTTTTTTTTTTTCACCCCTTCATGAATGTATTTGCCTGGTTGCTGCGATGCAGGGTGTGCATCCGCTGCCAGTGGCGGATGGAGGCAGGAAGCCCCACGCCAGCTGATGCTTGGATTTGCAGCGGGAGTTGTACAGGAGCAAGGAGGGTCTCCGAAAGGGTGGGCGGGCAGAGTCCGGCCTTGAGGCCATGTCCTTCGGGAGCGAAGTGCGAAGGGAGGAAGCCACAGCCGGCTGAGCTGAGGAGGAGAAGCTGCTCCTTCCCCCAACGGCGTTGCTAACAGGAAAATGAAGTGAATGTGAGCCACCAGCTGATCTTTCACTACTGTGGGCCAAAATCCCACTGTGACCTTGGCCCTGGCTTTCAGCGCCTCGGCAAGGGTGCCCCAGGGCTCAGCAGAATCGTGCCATGGACCAGGACCTGGCAGCCGTGGCCCCGTCCAGGAGGACCACAGCACTCCAGCTGCTCCCCAGCGCCTGCATCGGGCTCTCTTGCTCCTCCAAACCCCCCCCTGTCGCTCAGGGATGCTGTGGGATGCCGGTCCTTTTTAGAGGCTTCCCATCGGCTGCATGAGATGATACCAGCACTGTGGAGCACAGCAATGCAGCCCCTACGCTGCACCACGCCACGGCTGTATTGCATGACCTTGGGTGTGTTAGTTAAGGTCATATTCCCCGAAAACATTTCTAGTTTATGTATCTAGTTTCAGAAGGACAGGAGAACACTGGCACAGCGGGCTCTTGCTGCCTGAGCCCTCCTCCTGATACCTGAGCAGCCGCTAATTGCCTTTACCCCACCAGCACCCCGAGATGGAGGGAGCTGCTGTCTGTTATCTGTGTCACCCGAGGCAACGGGTGCATTTTATGACTCGGCCAAAGTTACACGGTGTCCATCAAAGCCAGGATTTTGAACTCAGTTTAATCCAGGCGACTGCCTTCCTCCTCAGCCCACCCTGCCAGTACGAGAGCTCAGTAAAGCCTTTGGCCATTTGACCTTTCCCAGCATCAAAACTCATTTATCTGGAAGTCAGCTCCCTCCCAAGGCAGGGACGTACTCTGGGTTGGATGCTACTGGGGAGCGGGGCTGCGAGGGAGAAACAGCATTTCCTTGTATAATGACTCAGTATCTGCAAAGTGCCCCGAGAGACGTTCAGATCCCCACCAGGAGAGCGCTGCGAGTCGACGAGTGGATACAGTGTGCATCGTGCTGGAGAGAGCAGCACGCTCGCTGCTCCTGCGAGTATCGGGCATCTGCTCTGTGAGTGTTGGGGAGATGCTGGGGGGCAGAACGAGAGACAGAGGAGGATGTTGTGGGGCTAGCAGGTGCTGGGAGCAGGCGGGTTTGCTGGGCTCACTCCTGATCCCATCGGAATAAACCTGGCTCCATGGCTGGTAGGAATCGTGAGGTCATGAAGGCACCGCTGTGCCTCTTGGAAAGAGCATGGACCCCCAGTTGTGAACCCGTGTGGGGGTGCCGGTGGCTTGGCCGTGCCCTAGATGGAGGCACGTGTGGCGGCACATGCGCAGGGATGCTGTCACATCCCTCCCCTCGTCTGTGTCCCTGCCCCTCACACAGAGCCTGACGGCTTTGATCGGAGCTTCCAGAGAGCACAAAAGCCTGGCAGAAACTCTTTTTTGTGCCTCAACGGTGAGCAGCGCTGCGAGCCGCAGGGTTATTAATAAGGCGCAGTGGAAAAGGAGCTACAGCCCTCTGCCGGCTGCGGCTCCGCAGCACACCGCCCTCCGCACCGGCCGGGCACGCCGTGGGCAGCACCCACCTGGCGCAAGCGGTTTTGGGTGTGCCCATCATCTGCCCTCCCGGTTTGCCTTCCTGCACCCGCAGAAGCAGCGGGGGCTCGACGCGGTGCCGGCTGGCAGGGCTCTGCAGGGGGGCTGCGCCATGCCTGGACCCTGCGCCCAGCGGGTGCTCCCCTCCATGGGGCTTCGGTTCATCCCTGCTTTGGGGTGGCAGGGAGCAGGGGGCTGGAGATGGGGAGGGAGGGAGGAGATGCAGGAAGGGTTTGGTAGCAAAAATGCATCATCGAACTCCTCCTGAAGTCCTGCCTTGTACCGCTGCTCCCTCCCATTACGGGAGCACGTTGTGGGCACGCGCCGGTGTGTACACCCACGCCTTGACTCGCACTTGCCCCTTGTTTTTCCTTGGCCTTTCGACTGTGGAACAGTTAAAGCAAATGGCATTACAGCAAGCGGCACCGCAGAGCGTGGCTTTTCGGTAAATACCTTTTCATAGAGGCGTCAGCTCTGAGCAACAGCCGCTGCGTGCGAGTTCCCCTCCCACCGGTGTGCGTCTCCTCCAGCTTCTCCCTCCTTAGCCGCCCATGCGTGGACCACCAGCCCCCGGGGGCTGTCCTGCCGCCCGAATGAGCCGGGCTCATGAACAGGGACGGGTGGTCTGCAGGCTCGTGGCAAGGGCAGGTGTCGGTGAGATGGTCCAGGTGGGTTTGTGTGGGGGAAGGAGGAGATGCTGCTTCTTGGCATCTCCTCTGCCCCGTGCTCGGGTGCAGGGCACAGGGTTAACGCAGTCGTCTGGCCTCTGCCATGCCGCGCGTTTCTGTCCACCATGGCTGAGCTCTTCTGGCACTGCCAGGTCTGTCCCCTTGTGTGGGGCGGTGGGAGAGCGCTTGGGAAGGTGCCACCAGCCAGTGTCATTGTCCCTTCTGGTCCTTTTGGAGGTGGGATGCGGGGCTGGACAGGCTTCTGGCATGACCTGCCTGGCCCTTGCACTACCCTCGGGTGCAGGGCCGACCCTTCAGGGGTGGCAGGAGGGCTCAGCACAGCTGCATCCCGCTTTCTCGCTGCGGCATCACGCCTCTCCAGGGCTTTGGGATTTGGTAGTGCTGATGCTTTTCTCCCTTTTCTGCTGAGGCAGAGCAGCAGAGACACCGACACGCTGCTTCCTATGCTCCCTACTGGCTTGCCTAATTTTGCAGCCCCTGCTTCCCACCACCCACACACATAGCTCCCGGCTCCGGCGGTAATTGCAGTTCCCCATTTGCATCGCTAAGACAGCAAAGGGCTCAGAACAGCAAAGCACCGCTCCGCCACGGGAATCCCACGCCTGGTGTGATCAATAGGAGATTTGTGAGCACATGTGTGAGCGAGAGGCTTTTCCCCTCAGACAAATAAACCACTTTTTCTCCGGCAGTGCCTAAAGTGAAGCTCCTGAGATGCAATCAGGTGCCAGTGGCTCTGAGGTGGGGGTGCAGCGTGAAGGCAGGCTGCTGCCTGGTGGCAGGGCTGCCTGCACAGCCGTGCTCGGCCCCACTCATGTGTCCCCACCTGCAGCTGCTCATCCACAGCTCCTTGCCTGCCTCGGGGCCGGGAGCATCCCCAGGCTGGTTGCACGGGGCTACGGCCTCCTGCTTGCCACGGGTAGAGGTTGCAGTGGCTGTATCCTGACGCTGGAGCAGCAGGAGGGCCCCGGGGAGGTGCTCCACCAGCCCGGCGTCTCGCCACAGCAGGACCCTTGGATGTGGCCAAAGTGTCTCCACTTGCGAGTTGATCATGGGATGACAGAGCACCCTTCCCAGGGACGAGCTGTGGGGGGTAAAACCGGGGAAGGGGGGTGAACCCGGCAGCTGTTTAAAGGAAAATCTATTCAGAAAAATGCAGCTGGGGCGGGCGGTGCCAGCCTGAGCTGAGCCTCCCCCCAGCTCCTGGGGCTGACCTGATTTTGCAGGAACCTCCCTTTTTTCTGCTCAGCTGCCCTTTTGTCTCCGCACCCGGAGGACGCAGAGTCTCCTGGCCTATATTTTGGCTCTAAGATCAATATTTAAAATCCCCCTCCCGTTTCCTATGCGCAGGCGCGAGTCGTTTTGCTTGCCATGGGAGGCTCGTCTCTCAGAGACCTGTCTGTTCACCATTTCAAATAATTTCCCTGGTATCGTTGTTCTAGAAACAATTCATTAGGGGCCTGTTATACAATGTTATACCTGCCAAGGTTAGAAAAGAGCCCGCATGTGTGGTAAAATCACACTGTGAGCTGCACGCGCCGGCTTTTTTTTTTTTTTGGTGTCTGTCTATAAATGTACCTTTTCCTCCTTTTGGAGAGCCAGTCATCCGGGGGCAAAGCCGTGGGGGCGATGGTGCTGCCTGGGATGGGGAGCCCCAGCGGGGCTTGGTCTGGTGCTTGGTCATGGGCGCATACTGAGAAGATGCTGCAGGCGGTGGATAGGGGCCGCTTTGGGGTGTAGCAGCCATTCCTCTCTCCTCGCTGCTGTCTGCCCCCTCTCCAGTGGCACACTTTGAAAATCCGGGCCAAAACCAGTGGCCGGGTCCCCAGGCTGAGAGCGGTCCCACGCTGCCGGAGAGCTAACGGAGCCACAGTCCCCAGGGAGCTCGTTAAGCATCACCTCGGAGGGCTGCGGAGCCGGGGCGGCTGGCAGTGGGGGCTGCAAACCCCATCCCCTGTTAGGTCTCCTGCTTGCAGATGTCCCTTGCCCTCCTGAGCCATCCGTCCCCGTGCCACCGGGGCAGCTCAGCCCCCCTGCCCGGCCGTGGCCTGCATCGTTGCTTTGCAGTCGTCTTTTTCTCTCTGCAGGGAGAATAACTTCATCAAGGACTTCCCCCAGCTGGCCGACGGCCTCATGGTGATCCCGCTGCCCGTGGAGGAGCAGTGCCGCGGCGTCCTCTCGGAGCCCCTTCCCGACCTCCAGCTTCTCACCGGTACGAGCTGCGCCCGGGCTCAGCCCCCGCTGAGGACAAGTGCAGCAGCAAGAGCCCCTTCTCCCACCCTGGATCCCAGCGTGGTCCCCAAAGGGCATCAGCACCCCCAGCATCTCGGGGTCCTTCACAGCATCCCTCCTGCATCCCTTGGGTAGAAATAGCATATGGGCTGTGCGAGTCCACCCCAGCACGGCAAGGCAGCACCTCCATCCCCGCGAGCTCCTGGCAGCCGCAGCGTGCCACCACAATGCTGGTCCTGCCAGCGCTCTGTGGACCCCATGGCATGACCGCTGGAGGAGGTTACCATCCCTGCTACCATCCCGTTTCTTGCCCCTGTGGCGTGTAGCGAAGCAATTGCTGGGTGTGAGCATTAAGCGTTCCCCAGAGTGCGACCGCCGGGTCGGCCGCGGCTGAGCGCTGGCTCTTCCTTTGCAGGGGACATCAAGTACGATGAGGCGATGGGCTACCCCATGGTGCAGCACTGGCGGGTCAGGAGCAACCTCTACAGGGTGAAGCTCAGCTCCATCACCCTCTCTGCAGGTGAGGGTTTCTAGCGGCGGGGAGACGTGTCTCTACATGGGTGGGTGGGTGGGTGGTGGTCTTCAGCCCCAGTCGTGCCGAGCATCTCACCAGCATTTCCCACCTCCAGGCTCTGCTCGGGCAGTAACTCACGCTCCCAGCGCTGCTGCAGAGGCAGGCAGGGAGATTTTCCTCCTTTTTACAGGGGGGAAACCTGGGAGTTTATGCAGCTCGGTTGCACAAACCAAGAGCTGGGGTCAGAGCCAGGATCAAGCTAATAAGCAACACTGCGGGGAGGATTCACATGGGGGTGGCTGTGTATACGTGTATGTAAGACAAACAGTAAGTTCTTAAAAAGATGTGGTTTCAGAAGGACCCAAAGCACTTGTAAATGCGTGTCATATAAAGCAGGGAGTCGCAGATGAAGAAGGGATGGGCAGGAGGATCCTGGAAACGTCAAAACATTTCACTTCCATGTTTTTATAGCTACACATTTTGTTTCAGAAATGCTGAAACATTTTGTTGCGACCTGAAATGTTTTGCCTTTTCATTTCAAAACAGCATTTTTTATTTAAAAATCAACCTGTTTTTAAATGGGGAAAGAAAAAAAAAAGATTTAGTGCAGACATGCTGCACAGCCCCAGAACAAAATAACCTGCTTGGAGCTGAACAAAATATTTGGGTTCAGCTCAAAATGAATTCTTCTAGCTTTTTTATTAAACCAGCCTTCTCCTTCAATAAACCAACCAACCAGCCAGATAACCTCATTTTGGTGACAGTTATGACGTATTTTATTGCAGTATGTTTTCAGTTCCACCACTGAACCAAAACGATTATATCAGCCAGCTCTAAATGATGCCAAGGTGCTGGGTAGTCACCAATGCCTCCACAATATTTCATCTCCGTAGAGCAGTGAGGGTCCATGTCCTTGTCCCATGACAGCAGAGGCGCTGCAGGGCGTTGCTCAAGAGGTGCCCTGACCCTTGCACACCCACGGAGCTGCCATCAGCCCAGCCCCATGTGTCCCTATGGGCTGTCTCCAGCTTTCCTAAAAATAGTTCTTGGTTGTGCAGGGTATTTACACTGGGGATGGTCTGCAGTGCAATCTGTAATAAATTACACCAGGAGAACATCTCTGGTTATGGTTACTGCAAAGCAAAGGCCAAGCACATCCTCTGGGGAGAGCGTTGATGATGTCCCAGCAGCCTGCAGAACAGGATGGAGCTGGTGGGAAGGTGTTTGTGTGTGTGTGGATATGTGTGTCTGTGCACACATGTGTTCACATGTACACTCCCACAAATTGATCTGAGAAATCTCTTAGGGAGAAGAATCATAGAAGGATGCCAGAGCCACAGCCCAGGGTAAATAGCAGGTTGTGGATTCCAAAGGATCATGTAGACCATGGAGGCAAGAGAGGAGGAACTGTGCTTTGCATCCACGCGGGGACTTGTCTGTCTTGAGCGGGGGATCTTCTGGGCCTTCTTTCCCCCGGGCTGTGGCTGGCAGCCCTGCCTGGCTGACCTGCCGATCCCCTGCCTCCCTCCCACAGGCTTTGCAAACATCCTGAAGATCCTGAACAAGGACAGCAGCCGGGAGGAACTGCTCTCCTTCATCCAGCAGTTTGGCTCCCACTACATCGCGGAGGCGCTGTACGGCTCCGAGTTCAGCTGCACCATCCACTTCCCCAGCAAGAAGGTCCAGCAGCAGCTCTGGCTCCAGTACCAGAAAGGTGAGGAGGGTGGCAGAAACGGGCAGGGGCACAAATGCCAGTATTATTTCGTGCTGTTTTCCAGCTGTCAGCCCCTCTCCCCCGTGCATACGCCGTCACCGTGCCGGTTAGCGGGCGCAGACAGGAGACTTGTACCAAACTGAGTGCCCAGCAGCAGGAGGTGGTGGCACGTGTCCACGGGCAGCATCCCTGAGCCAGGTGAACCCGTCCTGCCTGCTCCTGCCCTTCGGCTGCTGCACTCTGGCTCCATCCTTCCCCGGGGGGACCCTCTTCACCACCTGCCCCCGGCTCTGCCGTGGTGGCCCCCACACGCCGGGGTCCTCGGCGTCGGGTGATGGAGATGTGACATAATTGAGCTGTATCAGAATGGCTTCATTTTATTGCTTGTGACAATGACGGTCTTTAAGGAAGTGTATTAAATCAATAGCAGACTCATTGTGCTACACCATAAATAATGAGACACATCATTAAACAGGGCAATAAACTTCAGGACTTTGAAGTAATACAATTAGGTTATGTTTATAAAAACTCCCTTATTGCTGTAGCCTTCTATTTGCCAATTCATCTCTCTCCTCCAGGGAGCTGGGGGTATTCCCCGGGTCTGATATTTTTCCATTGAAAAACATGTGTGGTGTTTCATAGGGCCCATCGTAGGGCTGATGGTAATGGAGGTCGTAAAGGCACTTGCATCCTGCCCCGCGGGCGCTGCCGAGAGCGGCCTTGTTTCGTGCAAGCCAGCAGACAGAGGTGTGCTCCCGCCCGCCACCTCCGTCGCTTTCTGCCCATTTTTTTCCTCTGTCTTCCCAGTGCAGCTCGTCTTGTAAGCGTATTTATAACACCCTGTACTCGTTTGTTTGGGTTTTAAATAGTGATAAATTAAGTTTGCCATAGCAATGCCCCTGTTTAGCAGGAGAAAGTGTCGTGGAGGTGTGTTGTTTACGTACTCGTGATGTTATTAATCATTTGGGCGTGCTCCCTGCAATCCTTGGGCAAACATGTCGGTGGGGAGCAGACCCGGAGTGGCTCCATGGTCCCAGCGCTGTCACCACAGATGCAGGGTTTCTCCGGAGATGCCAGGTGGGAACGAGGCGGATGCTGCAGTCTGAGCTCGGCGTGAGCATCGCCGCTGTTTCACAGTGCTGGGGCCAGAGGGGAGATGAACGGTGGCAACACTTGATCCGGTGGTGAAATATCTCCCGTTTCTGAGCCCCCACCTTCCCCCCGGCCTGGGGCAGCGGTGGTTCCCAGGGCTCAGCCACAAAGCCCCACGGTGGCACAGGGCCTGAAGGCGAGCAGTGCCTCGCTGACAAAATAATTTCCTTTTTAGTCCATGGTATGCAGCTGGCCGAGGCGGGCTCCCTCGCTCCCCACCCGACTCCCGCCCGTGCCCCTGGAGCTGTGCCCAGCCCGTGCCGCTCGTCGGGCTGCCCCGGCACGCTGGGGGCATCCAGGGCATCCTTCCCCACCGCCTGCGATGCACCAAATCGCTTGTGGGACCCCAGAGATCCCCCGGGGGTTTTGCGTGTAACGCCTGGACATAAGCATTTAATTTCTGACCACGCGGCATTTAGACACCGGGTGCTGGCTTCTTCGTGTGTGGCTCCGTCTGTGGCTTTGGTAGCTGGTGGGGTCGGTGAGGTAGAACTTCGGGGCCATTGGTACTGCAGAGGGGACCAGTCTTGTACTTAGCTCTTTGATGGCCAGAAAATGCTCTCAGAAGGACATCGAGGATGTTCAGGGCTCTTGCCGATACCGGGGGAGATCAGCTCTGTGGACAGAGAAGAAGGTGTCACGAGAAACCCAGGGCTCTCTCCTGGAGAAACACCAGTTAGCTAAGAGAAAGAGCTTGCTGTTTATGGTAGATAGATTTTATTCCCAGCTTCTCCACTGATTTACCCTCATTTTGCCAGTGACATAAGGAGGATCTGAATAAATAGCTCCAGCTAGACAGTTCTGGATGCTTTCTCTACTTGGAAACAGCGCTGACCCGCCGGGCTCCCCACTGCTAGCCAGCCCGTTTCCGAACTGCTCAGAGAGCGCACATATGCATCATCTCTAATAAATACAAAAGTAAGGCCAGGATAACTGTAATTTATTAGCAAACAAAGCAGGTCAGAAGAGGAGGGGGAGAGGAGAGTCTCGAGCTAATTGGAACGGCACCAAATATGATAAAAATGCACATTGCAGCGTGTTTGCAGCATCGCACAAAATTATTTTAATATTTTAATCAACTTCATAAATCAATCGGCAGGCCTCAGGAGGCGGCCTCCGCCAATAAAGCGCACAATCTGCACGTCGAGCCCTAATTGAAAACACGGTCTCGAAGAGGAGACCATGCTGCTGGCAGCCGGACTCCTCGTAAAGCACCGGGCCAGGCGCTGGCTCTCTGCCGAGGCTGGAGCAGACCAAACGCCGCGCTCGCAGCCGACAGAGCAGCCCATGACGTGGGTTGGTGTCTGCAAAGCGCTTCCTTCAGCCAAACGGAGGAGAAGGCGATCCGGCTCTCGCCAGAGACAGCAGAAAGTTGGTGCCTTCTCGCTGCCTGGACCCACCGCCCCACCGGGACGGGCAGGCTGCAGGCACCACCGGCATTTGCAGGCTGCTCTGCCTGTAGAAATGCAAAATGTTCCCCTTCCTCCTGCAAGTAGATAAGGTGTGTGCTGGGGGGGAGGCGAGGGAGCCTCCCACCCTCGTTCCTAAGGATTTGCAGGAGCGAGTGCTGCAAACGAGAGCGGCAGAGAGGCACGGAGGCACGGCTGTCTGCCCGCGTGGCTGTGGCACGCTGAGCACTGCGCTCCTTCCAGGGCAGACGTGGAAACATCCCCCGGGCTCCCCTCTAGGAACCGTGTTAGCCCGTGAGCAAACCAAACCAAAACCCAATTTTATTTCATGCAGCATGATTAAAAGCCCAGTTTTTGGGGGCTGCTTGCTCTGGCTCTGTGCAGCCAAGCAATGCTTTAATTCATCGGCGTGGCCTCCAACCAGGGACCTTGAGATCGACCCGGCCATTGATCTGTGCCACGGGAGCCTGCATCGGCTCTCCCCCATCGAAGCCAGCATTTAACGCTGACGGCGCCTCGTTAAGTTCGTACCAATTGTGTGAGCGTCTTCGTTTGGCAGCTGGGGCAAACGCGATGCCCCTGGCCACCTCCTGTTGCGTGTAAGAATGTGCTGGGTCTGGCTGGGATGGAGTGAACTGGCTTCGTCGCAGCCTCTGTGGTGCTGTGCTTTGGATTTGTGGCTAAACCACTGTTGATAACACCCCAGCGTGTTGGCTGCTGCTGAGCAGTGCTTGCACAGCGTCCGGTCTTCCTCTTTCCCACTCTGTCCCCGCGGTGAATAAGCTGGGGTGCGCAAGAGGTTGGGAGGGAACACAGCCAGGACAGCTGACCCAAACTGGGCTATTCCACACCATGTAATGCCATGCTCAGGGATAAAACTGGAGGTAGAGGATGGGGGTCAACCCACCACAAAGACACTCACAAAATGTACAGGAGGAAAGAGTAAATCCATCCAGTAAATCCACCTGCCAGGGACTGCTTCAGTCCCTGCTAAAGGTTTATCAGAGACCTGGTTGCTCTGTGGCCCCTCGGTCTGGCTGGATGATGATGAGGAGGAGAGCTTGGTTAGGGAAAGGGAAGAGCTGCTCTGACAGCAAAATCTGACAGCCCCGGTGGGATTTCCCCAAGAGCTGTTCTAGCTTGCTTGTTCCCACTGTGATACACAAAATGCAGAACAAATGTCTGTAAGTGCTCCGGCACTTAGAGAAAATGGAGATGTCATCAGCACAGGGTCTCGTCTTGTCGAGCATTTGAGTGAACAACTCTTTTCCTTCACATGGTGCAGACTAGCTGAACCTCGGTGTGGGAGACTTCTGTTCTCCAGCTGGGAAGAGTTGGAAAAAGGAATGGCGTGCCAGTGGTGTGCTGTCACGGAGGAGCACGCAGGCTTGCAGGAGCTCCCCTCCCCTGCCACCGAGGACCGGGGAGATGCGCAGCTGGGGAGCGGGGAGAGGTGCTGATGAGCTCAGGATGTGCTGTGCACGGGAGGAGGAGACTCAGGGGGTTTCACTACCCAACTGTTAGGTTGCAGCAGTGCTTTGGGACTGCAGTGAGTGAAATGTTTGTTTTGCTTGAATTTCCTGTGATCTCTAGATGGAGTTTCCTTGGCTGAGGTTACCTGGCCACGTTGGGCGCTCAGCAAGCTGAGCCTTGAAAGTGGCTGCTGCGGGTGTGAAAGAGGTTCCCTCTCAGTAACACCTCTTACATTAAAATAGTCCACGGAAGGGCTGTGCCCTGACAGGTCCTATCACATTCCCTAAGGCTTTCCGCCCACCAGCTCCCCCAGTACTTGCTTCTCTTCTCTTGGACCATATGTCGTTGGTTGTATTTACCTTTAAGAAGTTACAGTTTTCATGCTTTCTTGTGAACTCAGCAGTTTAGACAAAAGATCTTCATAAAATACAAGCCACTTTAAGCATACAGCCTCGAACTCCGTTAAAATAGCAGTCCATATTCTTCTGAGTAGGGTCTGTGGATCCTTTCTGTCCTCTCAAGGTCTCATTCATCTCCCTTCAGATCTGGTACTGCCGTAACACAATTAAGATTGAACTAGTCCACGGGAACCTTTAGTTTTCATTTCCTAGACACAATCAGGTGCATTAAGAAAGCTGTAAGGCAAGCTTTGCATCTATTAAAGGAGATAATGGCTTTCCTTTATACCTGCTTGGTCAGTAGTAAAGCATATAGAATTTCCCTGACCTTGAGCTCTGTTCCTATAAACAACCACTCTGTTACCTTTGTAACACTCTTACTGCTCGCAGTTTATGTCATTATATTTATTTCAAAACCTCTGATTTTGACATTTTGTTCGTAGGAGGAAAAAACAATCTAGCTGGTTGCCGTGAAATTTAGTTTAGACTAAAATATGTGCTGTGACTCAGTCTGCTAAATGACCTTATGCACTGCTTATTGTAATCCAAAATTGCCAGGCAAGTAGAGTAATTAGTTGTGCAAAATGAAATAACTTTAAATCCTCGCATTGAGTAATGACCCAGAAAAATCACTTAAGCTATACAATAGAAAAGGCTTGAAGCATATGGCTTTATTTTTACTTTTGTAGCTCTGCCCCCTTTGATTAAGAAACAGGCTCTCCCCCTCAGCCCTTTAGAAACCCCGGCTGTCGGTTGCTGCCCAGAACAAATGTTCACGGCTTAGTTGCCGCTACCCTGAGAAATCGTAACTTCTCATAAAACGGCAGGGTAAGTCTAACAGCACCGGCACGGCAGTTGTTCTGCAAGGATCGTATACGTTTGATAAACCAGCAGCTCGGATCTGTTTAAAGAGCCGCTTCATATCATCCGAGATGAGCCCACGTGATAAAAACCTTCACCCAGATCAGCAAACCCAGCTGGGTGGCAGGACCAGGGGAGAGCCTGCACGTGCTGCTGACGTACTGGTGCCTTTGAATGCCGAGTGGCAAACTGCTTAGCTCTCCTTTGGCTCCACCTAAACACACTGTTTCTAATACGATTGTTTGCAGCATTTAGCAAAATTATCCAGAATAATAGGTGAACCCTCACAGCAGCACTCCTGCCAGCCCCAGCAAATATGTCACCTCTGCAGCGGGGCAGAGCTGAGCCAGAAAGCCCCTTGGTGAGCCAGGGACATGGGTGATGGAGCCTGCAGCCAGGCTTCCACGTCCCGTTACTGAGCGCTCGGTGCCAGTGAATTTGGACCAGACCTTTAAAACATCAGGTATCAGCTACGGTAAAGAGTAAGATATTGCCCTTGTGGGAGTATCGTCGTGAATTCAGGTATGAAACTCTAGTATTTGTTTATGAGGTG
The DNA here is from genome assembly GCF_965638725.1 of Aptenodytes patagonicus. Taxonomy (NCBI): domain Eukaryota; kingdom Metazoa; phylum Chordata; class Aves; order Sphenisciformes; family Spheniscidae; genus Aptenodytes; species Aptenodytes patagonicus. The sequence continues at coordinate 4,316,992 of NC_134966.1, read as the reverse complement.
GGTAGGGAAGTGTCAGATAAAGTTACGTGAGACCTGCCAAGGAGATCAGATTTATCCTCCACAACCTGATGGCATAAAAGGGGTCTCGTAGCCATTGTGTTCCCAAGTCTAATCCCCACTGGCCGTAAAAAACAATCTGCCACCAAAGGGAGGAGATGAAGTGTTTTTAATAAGAAAATGAGACGTTTGCAATGCGCTTTTAATTGGATCAATTTTTCCTTTATTACACAATCTTTAAAAACCAAACACATACGTATAACCAGACAAGCTCTTTCTCCAGGTAGAGAGCAGAAGCCAAACTATTTCACCACAATCCTTAATTACTCCATTTCATCTCGTTTGGCAGACGATCACAACATTGTGTAGGGGCACCACGGCAAGAAACACAGCTCCGCAAAATCATCTCGCAGTCACTATCGAGTTTTGTCAGGGGACGTGCATACCCTGGGCGAGGGACAGCAGGTTTTTTTTTTTCCCTTTTCGGCCTGAAACCCAAGTCCAGAAGAAGAGCCGCAGGCGGCACACACCCCCAGGTGCCGATCGCAGCGTCCTGGCCCACCAGTGCATCGCAGGGTAGTGTTATTTTTCTTGAATCTCTGAGTGAGAAACAGATGACAGACGCTTTTTTCTGAACTGTGTAACCAGGAACAGGCTGGGGTAACCAACTACTCAGTTTACTGGACCAGCTTTTATGTCCCTTCAAGCACTCCAGGAAATGTTATTGCTAGTAGTGTGATGTTTATTGCAAGAAGAAAAATAATCCATTGGAACAGAAAATGACAGAGGTACATATTATCATAGATAATATTGCTTCAATTATTCAGGTCCACGGTAGCTTCCTGCTTGGAGCAGTTCTTAGAAACAGGAGAAATGTTTAAAAGAGATCAATAGGAGAGGAACCGCCATTACCATAATACTGGAAAAAATGCCTTGAGTTACAATGTAATTAACTGCAGAAGGGCCCAGTAATAGTTGTCATCTCCCAAAAACATACATGCAAGTTGAGATCGGCTCCCCAAATTGCGGTTACGTACCTTAGGCGACTGCCCCCTCCCACCCAACAAAAGAGAAGCAGAGAATGTAAATAATTATGTGCAAGTTGGTAGCCTTGGCAAACACACGGAGCAGCTTCAGGAGGGAAGGGGGGTTCAATTCCCTTGGGCTCCCTCAGCACCATCTACCATGCTAGTGTCTTAGCGCCTACTCCCTTCTCCGAAAGCTATTTCCAGTGAATTATAGCGAGAGAGCTAGGAAGTAGCCCTGATGGAGGGGCACCTCCATCACACAGCTGGGTGTTTGCTGTGCTGGCCCTCTGCAGCGCTTTGGCCGAGCACAACAGGGAGCGAAAAAAAAAACCCAAATCCCACCAAAATCTGCTCCCAGCGCTTCTTCTGCAAAACCTGTAACTGCCGAACAACTGGCTGGAGCAGCAGCAGCTCTGAAGCCTATTTTACTTTGCTGTTTCACTGGGGGAAGGTATATGGGAGCTTAAAAAAAAAAATCACCTGTTGCATACATGTAGTAGCACAAGTAGCAAACAATTTGCTGTAGCATGGCAGCCACCGTAAAATCAGCTTTTATAGTCTGTGGTGCCCCCAAATTCGCAACTATGTTGTTGATAGCAACAAATAAATGCACTGCAGTGTAACTATTATCTGTGGCAGATTAACATGCTACCGCTGTGCCCTATTTAAGTGCATCTTTCCTTCAGTAAACTATTCTAGGTGAGCAGCACCACAGCGAGGTACACACTTATCAGCCAGGAGAGCAGCGCTGCGGGGGCCTTGGTTCACACGGCTGCAGTTTTGTGCTTCATTTGGCCCAAAGCCGTGATGAACGTGAACTCTGATGCCTGCTGGTGCTGTAAAAAAAAAAAAAAAATCTGAGGAATGTAGTGTTTTGCTGTGCAAGGGAAAAAAAGGTAATGCACCAATGGATGTGCTTCCAAGTATTAAAAAAATAAAAGCGAAACAGCCCCCCCCCAGTCCCCATCTCAGCAGTGAGTAGCTTGCACGTACGAAGTGCAGATGAGTGGAAACCTATTGCTAAACGCAATGGTCTGGAATGCAGAATACTGAAGTGCAGGTGAACATACAATATGTTGCATTTAATCCCATTTATTACAATCTCCCAGTCTTATTCCCCCAGCCCTTCCCCCCCTCCCCATGAAGCTTTTGATACCAGACATACCTTCCAAAGACAGTTTCCAGGATACATTTAATAATAAAACAACAGTGAATATCAACCATAGGTTTCCCCTGGGTTTGTTTTTTTTTTTTTTCCCTCCAGCCCCCTCCCTTTTTACCCCCTTCTACCTAGCAGAACTCTTAGTAGTAATAAAAACCCTATTGCCATCAGAGGGCAGTTTTCTGGCTCAGCTCGGTCTCCCATGACTGCACAGTACTCACTTCACATTGAACAGACACGGTTCACAAATGGCACAACAGGGGCGATCTCCTGAATACCAGAAAAACGGAGAGAAAACCCTCCCTCGTCAGTTTGAAAGTAAAGTTCCATCTCCCCGCCGTTTAAGAGGGCTATTTTGTTTTATGCAGTGCTGCAATCAGAAATTGCTTTCTCTAGTAGTTGCCCAGACAACTGCTACCCAGTTCCTTGCGAGTACCACAGCGAGAAGAGGATTGCCTCTCTAGTCCTCTAAGGGAAGGCGATTTAGAGCAGTCAGTCAGTGTTTATGGCACGAAGAAGGATACAATGGTTGAAGCTGGAAGCGTAGGAGATGTGGCAAAAGGAGGTGAGAAGGTTTATGGAGTGACCAGTCATTTAGCAAGGAACCAATACTCCAGAAGGGTGGATCCTTTCCCTCACACTTGTTCTTTTTTATTGTACGGATTTTATATAAAAAGGAAGAAGAAAAAGCAGACCACCACCACGTAAGCTATTTTGTTTCTAAACGCAAAACACGACAGCCTCTGTGCCAAACCCCCCTCGGTTACGGCACAATCTTCCTGAACGCTTGACATCGGTTCCCATCAGATTGCAATAAGGCCGGAAGAATCTCTTGCTGCCAAAAGGGGCTTTACCTAGAGACATGCCTTTAAGGGGTGGAATATCTTCTCAGATGGTAACTGTAGATCTTAATGCAATGATCCCAACAGTCCAGCACCAGCAGCTGCCCTTTGGGAGTAATGGCGATACCGACGGGACAGGTGAGTCCTTCCCGGATTAAGATATTATAGCCACCTCCTTTAGGAAAATGCAGGATTTCTTTACGGCTGCTGTCAGCAACAATGAGGTCTCCCCTGGCATCGACACACATGCCAGCAATGCACCTGAAATCCTCATTCTCAGAGAAGAAGTGGCTAATCTGGCGTCCCAGCTGCCCATCTGGGCCGACGGAGCCAATTGAAAAGCCTCCTTCTAAATGGTGTTCGTACTGCCGGTTTTCCAGGTTAAGCCCCAGCCCTTGGGTAAAGTATATGGTCCCTTCAGCATCGCAGGTGACAAACTTTGGGCGCACTGCGCTACATAAGCAGCTGTACTTCACTACCCCCATGCCGCGGTCCACCGTGAAACACCAGAGTTTCCCTCCTTCCACGTCGGTCACTACAAACTGCCCAGAAGGCAGGGCGGCGATGCCCCAGGGCTTGCTTAGCTGGCTCCGGTGACACGCCACGCAATGGCCGTCCATGGTGTAGACCTTGACAGAGTTATCGTAGCTGTCAGTCACACCTATCAGGCCATGGCAGTTCATGGTGACAGAAAGGGGAGTCAAATTGGGCAAGTCTGCTCCAAGGAAACTCAATACAAAACTATCGATTCCGCTAGGGCTCCGGCGGATCTCCTTCAGAAAGCCCTTGCGGGTAAAAACCTGGATTCGGAAATTGCCTCGGTCTGCCACAAGCACCTCTCCTTGCAGGGTGACGTGTAGGCTGACGGGGAGATTAAACATCCCTGGCAGGCTGCCCTTGGAGCCCATCTTCTTGATGAAGTGACACTGCTGGATGCTGGTGGCTGCTTCAGGCATCCTTGGCTTGGCTGGTGAGGAATTCGGTGTGCAGCTGGCCTCTTCTTGCACCAAGTCAGGCTCCCTAAAGGATGCTGATGAGGATGCTGCAGTTTCCATGAGCGATTCCTCCATGTTAACGGTCCGGGGTTTCTTCACCACCTGCCCGATCTGCAGCGGTCCCACGTGGCTCACCTTAAGGAGTTCAACCTCTTGAAGAGTCAGCTCCCTTGGGAGACTGTTTGTCAGTTCTGGTTCTTCCTCATCTGCTGCCTCCTCCAAGAGAGCTATATCTCCCTGCTTTATTTTGGCAAGGAAATAGTCACAGCGAGACATTATCTGCACTTCTGCTAAGTTCAGCAGATAAGCTTGCTCCTCCATTACCTGATTATTTACCTTCTCCACTTCAGACAAAGAGGTGGTGAAGAACTTGCGTGACCTGGCCAGTTCTTCCTGGATCTTGCGCTCTTCTTTGCTGTAATCTTGCAGAACCGCTTTGTATCTAGAGTGCAGGTCTCTCGAAACACCCTCCAGAGATGCTTTTCTTTTCTGCAGATCACCCATGAGCTCCCGAAGTCTGGCAAGCCTCGTCCCAAATTCCCTCCTACGCTCTTCAGCAGCCTCTTTGATAGCAATGACTCTATGCCCTTGGGGCATGTGTGATGTCTCCTTGCAGGGCTCACACAGAACTAAGCTACAGCTCTTGCAAAAGTGCCTTGGCAACCTTCTCCCACAGACCTTGCACATGAGAAGACCCACCACTTCCCCCAGTCCGGTGGTGTCTATGATCTTCAGCACAGTAAGATTGTCAGTCAGCTGAGCTAAGCTTGTGATCCGTGTGATTTTGCTGCAAAAGGGGCACCGTATCCCGTTAATGCTGTTTGCTAGGAGTTTCTCCAAGCACTGTTTGCAGATGGTGTGCCCGCAGTGTAAGAGCTTGGGTCTCAGGTGCTCCTCAGTGAAGGACTCCATGCAAATGGGGCACTCCAGGACCTCTCGGAGTGCATCCGAGTTGAGATGAGGGGCGGCAGCCATGGCTTTCCAAGGCAGCTTTAGCCGGTGCAAAGTCTTGTACTCGCATCTATTCCAAGGTGCTCCGATTCTGTCCTGAAAGAAAAAAGGAAATGTGATTTATGTCATCACCAGCAGTTACATATACATGCGGTTTACTTCTGGTTTATCACCCAACCCTGGAAAAAAGAAGCCCAGTTAGCTTTTCCACGTTTGGAAAGGATGGATTAGTCATCATAGCTAATCTCAGAGCGGGCAAATTCCAAAACTAACTTGCAGCTCCTAGTGCAATGAATTATTCACTTGCAAAATTTGTAAGTAGAACTGAAAGAAGTGTAATGGCAGCAATAAGGAAGCCCAATAGATATTGATGACTGAATCATCTCCTCATGGTGCCCATCTCCCGCTGCCAAGCCTCCGAGTTTACATAATTTACTGAAACCCAGGGAGATTAAACCAAGCATTCAAAATGTTGTGCATCAAAAGAGGAACCAGATGGCGCAACGCTTTAGGACATTAATATATCACCTCTGGAGACCTGCATTCAGATGTGACATCAGATAGGAACGAAATAAATGTGGTTGTTTTACTCTGCTTTTCTAGATAGCCAAAATAATTTTTCAAGGTTTCATACGTTTGCCAGAAAGTGAAACTAGAAGGAATGATTTGTCAGCTTCCACTCGTTCTGGGAATGACTGTACATACTGAAAACACACAGCGAAGATTTTATGCCACTGTATTTCATTAACCTCTGCCATGCTGCATCATGCTTCAGCATGCAAATTAAACACAGCTCGACGCGGCAGTGTTCTAGCAGGTATTAGCAATAATGGAGTTAACAGACAACTCCAAACATTCATTAATATATACTACAAGTGTTCACTATTAGTTCTTGAACTTAGCTTAATTGCATATAATTTCTCCTTATTTCACAATCTTGCAGCGTTGACCTCATTCTTGTAGTCTGGTTCAGTTTTATACCGCTCTGGTTGCCGTGCAGCTCCAATCCAGGTTTCTCCATCCTCACATCCCTCACAGCAGGGAGCAGACCCCAGCAGCTCTCTTGCTAAAGCAGCCATCCATTCAAAAGGGAACAGAACAGGGTTCACATCATTAAGTTATTATTCAGTAGACTGGGTTTCAATACCTTTGCTATTGCACTGCTTAGCCATTAAAAGAAATGGGGAAGGAAACATTTCTTCTAGAGGGAGAGAAGGAGGTAGTTAGTCTTTAAAATGAAGAGAGGGATGTGAACAGACAGCTTTTTCTGAATAATGGCTGCATGCATGCAGCACTCTCGCTTCCCTGCTGGGTTTGCCTGCTTCATCCTCGGGAGCGTTTCAGACAGAAAGGTTCGCTGTATTTCAGTCTACCATTTGCTTAAGTGGAAGAAGACAACTGCGATGAAGAAAAGTTCTTTATGTTCATAGAGAGAAGGAAAAAACAATTTATCAGCTGCACTTCACAGTCCTTCAGAGCCCGCATCTCAGGAAGGGATTCAGTGGCGGAGCAGAATCTCCAAGTACCAGGCTGGGATCTGATCCTTGGCTCAACGGTGGCACGATGAATAGCACATCCCTGGCACCCGGGGAGCAGTGACAGTCCAGGCACTTGCTGCCGCTGGCACTGAATACGCTTCCCTTTTATTCTTAGCATATATCTCGGCTGGGGAAGCAGAAGCCGGGGCGCTGCCATGTAGATCAGAAACCTTCCTCTGAGGGATGAAAAATCTGTATTTTAAAACGATTTTTAAAAATGAAACACAGGATACCAGATCCATTATTCTTATTTTCCTTGGAAATACGTCAAAAGACTTGCTTAGGGAAGGATGAGGGAGCAGCACAGACACCAGAGACGCCAGAGAGTTAACATAAAAAGCTACCTTTAAAACAAGTGTTTTCATTAGAGAACAATGGCGGAGGGGATTTTGTTTAGTTTTAAGTTAGGTTCGGTTTTTAGAAAGATGATTTGTACGACATTCTTTTCATATATAAACCCCTTTTATCGGAATGCCAGCATGCGCCTTCGGAACGTGAAATTATTTTTACTGCTGCACTTTTATCTTGATCTCGCGCTCGGCCGTGCCTTCATGGAAGCTTAACAGCGAGTTGTTCTTGCGTACCAGTGCCTCCCGAGGCAGCTCCTCCGACGCAGAGCAGGGTCTGAGAGAAAGCCTCAGCTGAGGATCAAGCTATAAAACGCTGTGAATTGTGTGAGTTTGGTTTCCTCATACTTAAAAAAATTTCCTGCCGTAGCTTCGCTTCTCACTCCGCAGTTTTTAGTTAGGACGCGTGGTGAGACGAGGAGTTTCACTTGCAATTAGTTCATGGCTTGTGTCATTAGCAAGTTAAAATAATAGGGTGAAGCTGCAAAATCTGCGTTGTGACCTCTCCCTGCAGCGTTTAGGACAGGCTTCCAGCGACGCCGGCGAAAGCAGCGTGACGATCGGCGGGGTTTGGGGGTTTTTGCTCAAGGCAAACGCTCGCGGCGTCTCCGGCGTGCCGCAGGGCCCGCTCCCCCGAGCCGCCCGAGGCTGTCCCCCGAGCCCGGCTCCGCGGGCGGCCTGCGGGCTCTCGGCAGGGAGACGCGCACGGACCGTCAGGGCGCTCGGTTCGGTGCAAACTGCCGTTCCAATGGCAGGAGGGGCCCCCTCCCGCCCGCCTCCCCCCCCCCCCCCTCCCGTCCCCCCGCCGCGGCCGCCGCTGGGTTCCAGCAGGTGCGCGGGCAAGGCCCGGGCCGGCCGCGGCCTGACGGGGCGGACCCGCCCCGGCGCGGCCGCCGAGGGGCTCTCGCCGGCGGGGAGGGCCTAACCCGCCGGCCGGCAGCGCCCGTCCCGCGGAGGCGCGGCCCGGCGGGGCTTCAGGCGGGGCTGCCCGGCCCGGCCGCCCCCTCCCCAGCCCGCCGAGGCCGCCCCGGCCCCGGGCCCGCGGCTGCCCGGGGTGGGGGGGGGGGTGGGTGGGGGTGTGTGGTTCCCGCCCGCCGCCTCCGCCCCGCGCCCCCGCCCCGCCTCCAGGGGGCGCCGCCGCCGCGGGGCCCGGGGTGCGCCCTACCTGCCCGCCGCTCCCGGGACGCGCGCCGCTCCCCGGCGTGCCCCGCGCCGCCGTGCCGCGTGCGCCGTGCCGCGGAGCATGCCGGGAGATGGAGTCCCGGGAGGCGGCCTGGGGCCGGGGCGGGCGCTGGGGCTGGGGGGAGCGGCCGAGGCGGGGCCGGGGGAGGAGGAGGAGGAGGAGGAGGAGGAGGAGGAGGAGAGGCTGCGGGGGGTTCCCCCCCACCGGGCCCGAGGATCGGTAAGGGCAGGCGGAGGGCCCGCAGGCCGGTCCCGGGCCTGCCCCCGGCGGGGGCTGGGGCAGGGACCTGCCCGCCCAGGGAGCAGCGAGGTCGGCCGGGCTCCCCCCTCCGCGCTCGCGCTGCGGCTGTTTCTGTCGAGGAAAGTTAAAAGGAAGAAAGGGAACAGAAACCTCTTTTCTTTGTTATTTCCGTGGCGTGACGTGCGGTTTTGTCACGGGCGGGTGGGCCCGGGTCCTTTCCCTGAGCAGCCAGCACTGCTGCCGGAGCAGCCCCTTCCCTTCCCCCCTCGGGCCGGGGTCCTGCGGGTGTCTGTCGGGCTTTGCGTCGCCTGTCGACAGTCCCTCTTTCCGGGGCCGTTTCATCAGCTGCGTTGGAGCAGCCCGTGGACTCCCAGAACAAAAAGGACTATTTTTAGGTGGGGAATAGCAAATGTAATCAGTTGATTGGGTGATGCGCGTAGGTATCGTCAGTGAGTAGACAGGCAGCTGCAGTCGCTTATGCAAGGGCGTGCTCAGGGCACGTCCTGGTTGACATTAATTCCCTTCCCACAGTGGCCCCGATTCTGCGCTGGTGGCCAGCGGTGGGTGCAGCTGCCGTGGCGCAGGCAGGAAACCGACGGTTCGTGGGGAATCGAGCAGTTACGGCATTTGCCCTCGATCAGCGGAGAGCTCGCGTCGGCCGGTCATTCGGCTCCGCTCACGCCTGGGAGGTAGCAAAGGATGGCATTTCCATTACACCCCCGCAGGACTAATGACCGGAGTCATTAATCACAGGATCAGTCATTTCCCTCCTGCCTCTTGCCTCCTCCTCCCTCCAGCCTTTATTCCTGAGCTCTCTGCCCGTCAGAGGGGCTGTCACGCTGCCTGCAGGCTGGCAGCGGTAGCCGGAGGCGGGGGTTTAGCCACTGGACCGTGGCTCTGCTTTGCCCTGCCATTTCTCGGGGTCACGCTGCTGGAAGGGCCGTCAGTAACGCCGGTCCTGTTCCAGCTTGACTTTCGCTCGTCCATCGTGAGGCGGCTTTACAGATGGCAGAGAGACCGGTTTTACTGTGACCCCGTGGGGCTGCGCAGCAGATCAGGAAATGTCGGGGCTCGGGGCTTCCTCTGTGGGAGCAGGGAGAAGCCCAGGCCTGGGCAGGCAGGTCCAGGGGAACCATGTCCTTCACACACCAGCAGTGCCGCGGCTCCGGTGCCGCCGGGATCGCTGCTGGTCGCAGCGGCATCCAGGCAGTATCCCGCAGTCAGCCCTGCTCGCAGGCTGACGTGCAGGTAAAGGTCCGGAGGTTCGGAGGAGTTCACTGCCTGGGGAGGAGGCGAGCCCTCGGTTTAACCATTTCCCGTAAACCCTGCCTCTCTGCCGTAAACGCAGGCCTCTCTGCCTGCGTGCCCGGGCGGGAATGCGGCGCAGCCGGTGCCATGACAGCAGCTGTGGGGCTGTGCCCAGACCTTTCAGCAAAAGCTGCAGCACGTTTCCAGTGTTGCTTGCTCACCCGCTCCAGCAGCTACCGACCGGCACTGAGGAAAGCACTAGCATAATGCAGCAATTCTCGCCACCTTCTGTTTTTGGTATTTTTCCTACTTTTTTTTTCTATTTAGAATAGAATAGAATAGTTCAGTTGGAAGGGATCTACACCCGAGCAGCGATCAGGAGCAGCAGGGATCAGCAACGTGGGCAGCGGGCACGCTCAAAGCAGATGCAAAGCCTGACCAGGGTTGCAAAAGAAAATGAGTGAGATTTACGGTCTCCTGTTTCATGCCGTGCTTCAGGCCCTGAGCAGCAAACCTCAGCGGGACCCCCCGGCCACCAGCGGTTCCCTGAGGGCGTTGCTGTGCCCGGGGAGGGGACACGGGGTTCAATCCTGCTTCCTGGCATCACCAGGGAAATATTCTTTTGGCTCCTGATGTATTTTCCAGTGAATAAAAGTGAACCAGGGTGGTCTGGCAGATTTTGTGAGAGCACACCTGAAAATGAACAGTATGAGGGAAAAATAATGGTAGGAATAAGAAAATAAGCTTTTAATGCATCCTGGGGAGAAAACAAAGGACTCTCTGGATTTGGTTAGAGGTGATAACGATGAGCCGATGATGTCACCCAGCATGTCGGAGTATGGGGATCCTGTGCCATGACGAGGAAGGATGGGGAGGCTGTGAACCCCGACCCCCTGGCAGAGTGGCGCGTCCCGAGGGGCTGCCCCACGCTGGCAGCCATCCAGCCGGCAGGGCTTGGTAGATCTTGGACACCCCTTGTTGGACTCGATGATCTTAGAGGTCTTTTCCAACCTTAATGATTCTATGAAATGGGCGTGCGGGTGCGTTGGAGCAGGGAGGGAGCCAGCTGACAATATGGGTCTGACACAGCAGCCCACGGGGGGCGGCAGCAGCGATTTGGAGGGTCATGGAGCCGTCCTTGGGGGACCGTAGTGGCTCAGAGGCAGGGGGGCGAGCACTGAGATGCTGCTGAGGGTCGGATGAGCAGGGCAGGGCTTCAGTTGCTCTTCCTGAGAGAGCTGGCGCAGGCAGCGGGGTGGCAGTGAGGACAGTGCAGGGCTCTGCAGAGCCAGTTCCTTTGATAAAGCGAGCTCACCGGTGATGCCTGCACCGTCCCCTTTAATAGAGGTTCATCAGTGGTCTCAAAGCCCTCCTTTTTTTTTTTTCTTAATATCACAGGCTTGCAAGTCTGTAAATTTCTCATCTGAAGCTGAGGTTACTGCAGAGCCTGCCTGTCCAACCTGCGGGCAGAGGAGATGGTCTGCTTCTGGATTTCTCTCTGCCGGTACCTTTGGGATCAGCCCCAGGGGAGAGGGGCTCCCGTGGGCAGGCAGGGATCACGCGTGCCGCTGAGCCACAAGCACGACGGTGCGGCTCTCTGGCCACTCCTTGCGGTTGGGCGTTGGGGCACTCGGAGTCCGCAGGGTTCTGTGTTTGAGTTACGTTAATCAGCTGGGAGCAGCAGACAGAGCCTCGGCAGGGAGAGGGGGGTTTGCAGAGGGAGGCTGCCGGGGGTGTACAGGCGGGCAGCTGGCAGTGTGGGGCTCTCCAGACGCAATGGAGGGAGAAAAGGGGTCACAAACCATCACGTTTAGGAGGTCATCACATGTTGGCACTCAGGGATGTTACACATTTGGGTTGCCAGACTTGTCTTCCCGAGGCATGGGGCTCCCCTAAGGATGAGGCCCCGGAGGTCCCCGCAGAGGGGCTGTGGGGTGACAGCGACAGAGCGCGCGGTAGCAGGATCTCCAGCCCGAGAGCCATCCTCCCGCGATGCCACGAGAGGGCAGCAGGTCCTCACGGACCACGGTGGCCACAACTGCCCCGCAGCCACACCGGTGGCAGGGCCCCACGCCGCCCCACCAGCTGCTCCGGGGGGCTCAGCGGAGGTGTCCCACGGGCGCGCGCCTGCGCTTGCTTGCAAGCCCCAGCGTGCACGCTTCTGGGGTCTGCACTCGCGTGCTGCGTCCCTCCCGGACAGGCTGTAGTCATGCCTTCACCCAGGGTTCCCACACGGGATGCCATGCCACGGGACGGCTGCATTCCCCCAAAAGACGGCTAGCGGTTCCTAGGTGAGCCCTCTCTTGCCCCAGCCCACGTGTGAGCCCCAGGGACACAGGCGTTCCTGGCTGTTTGGCGGTTTGGCACAGCTGGCCTGAGCCACTGCCGGTACGGCATTTCCTGGGCAGCAGCAGGGGCTGGCACCACGCTTCTTGCACACATGCATGCGTGTGACAGAGGAGCGCTGCTGGCTCCCCTGGACATTGTTCTCACACCTTCCGAGCAGCCCCGAGCAGTGATTGCCCATCGCTAACAGCGGGCAGCGTTAAATCTGTCCAAACTCTTCATAGACCTGTTGGTTACCGCATTGACAATATCTCACTGCAAGAGAAATTCCCAGGCAAACACATCTATTGATTTTCTTTCTAACTCCCTTTCGATGGATTTGCCAACAAATGGGGCATTATTGCACCAGGTAATAAATGGGCAGCCTGTGCCAGCAGATGTGTATTGGCCGTAAATCCCTGCTGCCCTGCCCATGGTGGCACTAGGTCTGTCCAGCCGGAGTGTGAGGTAAAGGGGAGGTGGACCAGAATTACATCTTCCTTGCACGAAATGCAAAACCCAGGTCCTAAGTCAGGCCCAGCTGAGCAGCCGTCGGTGTCGGCAGGGTTAACCTGTTGAGCCTGGAGGAATCCCTACCTGGGTCTGTTCCTGACGTTCCCTCTATGGCTTCAGCTGGAGAGCCTTCTCCTCTCCTTGTTCCAAGATTTTCTGCTGTTGAAGAGCTACCACATCCTACCCCTGATGTGGCTGCATTCTTGTGGTAAGTGGAGTGATTCCCAGTTTTGGAATGACTTGGGATCTTTTGGAAGAGGCGCTGTATAAAATGCTGGACCACTAGCAAACCCATCATCTCCTGGGAGCTCTCAAGACAAAATAGCACTCCAATACAAAAGAATTAGGTATTATGCTTTTGTTATTGTTATAGTAGTGGCGTTATCGTGCTTCCCTCCTGTCCAAGCACTAGGAGGTGCTGCTGGTAATGCTGGAAGCATTTCCCCACATCTGCAACTGCTGCCTCCCGAGCAGGGACCCCTGCACGCTGTGCAGGCAGTCACCTCGTGCTGTGGGGTTATTAAATCCTGGTGGAGCACGGAGACAGGGCCAGGCACCCCAACAGGCGAGCGGTACCTCTGCACACCCTGCACTGCTCATCCTCCCTTTCTTACGCAAGGCTTGACGCTTAGCGGAAGGCTGTTATTTTATTTGTTTTGCTGTGTTGTTGTGTTTTTTTTAAATACATATTTCAGACAAACAAACAACCTAATAACTCCCACAAGTTGCCGTGATGCGTCTAACCACATCCGTGGCGCTGTGCTTCCAAACAGATGTTGCCAGGATTCAACTGAGTCACCAGCAGCGTTGGGAAAGCATGTTCAGATGCGAGGGCTGATAAGGAATCCCTCTATCCTCGCTGCTGCTGCACTGCAGCCCCTGCAGCCAAGCCTCATCCTCCTGCCAGAATGGGACCTTTGGAGCACCCCAGCAGTGGTCACCTGCAAAGCCCTTCCCTGGGAGCCAAGCAGAGGCTTTGCAAGAGCAATCTGAGTGCCCTGGGAGGTTATCCAGTTCTGCATGGGGCTCGTGCAATGTGGACCTGAACGCTAAAGCTGGGTTTACTTACTGTGGACTGGACCCAGCTTGCAGCGAAGACAGCAGGAGTGTTTCTGTTGGCTTTGCTGGCAGTTGGAGATGGCATTGCAGTGATACGTTGCAGGGTCTGGTTCTGATTCTCTCCAATCCAACGGCAAAAACTTCCTTTGACTTAATCAGGAATAGGGTTGGGCCATCCGTATTTTCGTTCGAGAAGAAGCCAGTCAGCTGGGCCTCAGCGCTGACGAACGCTGTACAGCGACTAAGTAATAAAAGCCAGACCGAGCCTCCAGGAATATGCGGGGTTTCTCCAGCTCACTGTTGGGTTTGCCGTGGGGAGAGCGGGCTGGCTCCTCAGCCCCCTCCTTGCGTGCAGGCAGCTGAGCAAATAACCAAAACTCATCTCAGAGGTAGGAGAGAGGGAGACAGAGGGACCTCGATCTCTTCTCCCGGGGCTACAGTTGCAACGGCAGGTCCAGGAATAAAGGAGTGTGTTTTGGGGGAAAATACCTCCCAGATCTGAAGAACTCCTCTGTGAGATGCTGCAGGTGGTGGGTGATGTGGGTGGGAAGAGAAGGAAGCACAGTCTCCATCAAGGAAATCGCCAGCTATCTAGGGATGAGTGCAGTCCTGAAGGCACTTGGAGCTGATGCTTTCCACCCTCTGGAGCAAGGAGATGAGGAACAGCAGTTCCTCCTCGCTGCCTCTCCCCAGCTCAGGAGCTGGCTCACAAGCAGGGTGTGCAACTGGCACTCTCAGATAGGTTTTAATAGCAGAAACGGGGCGATTATTTGGTTAGGACTGTACTTAAGCCCCAAAGCTCATTCCACAAAAGCTACCAGGAATTGCTATCCAGTGCTGATGACTTCCAAGTGCTCTTCTGGATGAGAGCTGGCAATTTGGCAGTGAAGCCCGTCTCCCTCTGCTGAGCCATGTCCTATTTCATTTTCCTCCTCTGGACTTGTACCCAGAGCCTTTTCGGTACAAGGGAACACCGTGGATCCCTCAGCAGCATGCTGAACCAGTAAGCTCGGCTACAGTAACCCCTTACCTCCCCAGGAATCCAGTCTACAAAGCAATCCTTTTCCCCAAAGTGACTGGGGCTTCAACTGTTCCAAAGAGGATTAAATGCAGACAGCCGTTTCCACCTTACCTATGAAGTCTGCTCTGCTGACAAGCCTGCCACGAGTCACCAGGCTCCACGGTTAATCTTCTGTTGCTGAGTGCGTGGCTGCTATGGAAGGGGAGCTGCGCTGCTCACACAGTTTTCTACCTTACTTTATTTGCAGACATCTATGCTTTCCCCTGTGCAGCTCCATTTGATGACTGCTGCTCCTGAAATGGCTTTCCTCCATCTGGGTTTCCTTCAGGAGAAAGGAGGAACCCTCACTTTCATGCCAGTCCCTTTGGAGAGCTCTTGAAACCACCACCTCCACCACCCCCAGTTACGGTGCCCTTTCCTGGGAGCGACAGGCGAAGGAGGCAGCGGGTGGTGCAGGATATGTTGGATGAGCACAGGTTCATTTTCTTTTCTTGCTAACGGGGCTGTGTTGTCAGGGTGGATGCTGGAGGACAGCTCTCCTTGTCTAGCCCACCATTTGCAGGGAAGCCATGTCCTCACCTTCCCCAAGGCGACGTGTCCGGTGGAGCACCGCTGCACGGAGCTTCATCTGTATTCCATGGGGCAGCTAATGCAAACACTTGAGTCTAAGCTCTTACAGCTGCATCAGTTGGGTTGTCCCTCAGTGCGGGGCAATGCAGGGAGACTGTTGAGCACACAAGCTGGGTGCCCCCGGTGTTAGCACTCTCCTGCAGAGGAAACTTCTTGCTCAGAGGTTTATTTTACTCCTTACTTGCCTCAGCTTGCTCCTTGCAAACACAGACCATAACTGAGGAGGACGAAGGGAGGTTGCTCTTCCTGCTTATTCGTCCCACTCCTTACTGCTTGTTTGCCCTCGAAGAGCACCTGAGCCCACAAGCGCTGTGTCCACCTGCATTGTGTGCCCCGTGCTTCAGCGCAGAGAGGACGGGTGACACGGGGGGAGAAGCACAGAGCAGACAGCTTGGAAAGGAGCCTCCAACGAGGCATTCCCAGAGCAGTACTCCAGCAGCTGGACCATGCTGCCCGTCCACCCTGGGCTGTCTCCAGGTCTTCTTCCAGGTGTTGGTGGAAGCCTATATGCGTGATTTGAACAATGATTTTCAGAAAGCCTTTTAGAAAGGCTTGAAACTGTGCACCACATCTCCAGACAAGCCTTAGCTAAGCTTAGGCTAAGCCATAGCCTGTGTTAAGGACACATCCAGGCATTTGATACTAGTGATCTATAATTCTTAGCTATAAAGCCAATAATTCGGGGAAGAAGGTTTGATATTCTATTGCCAATCGTGAGATAACTGATTCCACTTTTTCTTCAGCTCTATGTTCATGTTCTCCTTTAAAGCATGACTCCAAAACTTCCTTCCCCATGGAGGATTGCTGAAATCACTGCTTGAGCTCTGGTGAAGAAGCTTTGCAGCCCAGAAGTGTCAGTCATCTCCTTCTTTCTCTTCTAAATGTAGTTTAGTAGCGATGTTAAAAAAAAGTTACTCTTACCCAGAAGTGAGCAGAGGCTCATGGTATCGCCTTGTAGAATCATAGAATCATAGAATCATTGAGGTTGGAAAAGACCTCTAAGATCATCGAGTCCAACCGTCGACCCAACACCACCATGCCCACTAAACCATGTCCCTAAGCGCCTCATCTACATGTCTTTTAAATACTTCCAGGGATGGGGACTCCACCACTTCCCTGGGCAGCCTGTTCCAATGTTTCACCACTCTTTCAGTAAAGAAATTTTTCCTTACATCCAATCTAAACCTCCCCTGCTGCAACTTGAGGCCATTTCCTCTCGTCCTATCGCTTGTTACTTGGGAGAAGAGACCGACCCCCCCCTCGCTACAACCTCCTTTCAGGTAGTTGTAGAGAGCGATGAGGTCTCCCCTCAGCCTCCTTTTCTCCAGGCTAAACAACCCCAGTTCCCTCAGCCGCTCCTCATCAGACTTGTTCTCCAGACCCCTCACCAGCCTCGTTGCCCTTCTCTGGACACGCTCCAGCACCTCGACGTCCTTCTTGTAGTGAGGGGCCCAAAACTGAACACAGTATTCGAGGTGCGGCCTCACCAGCGCCGAGTACAGGGGCACGATCACTTCCCTGCTCCTGCTGGCCACACTATTTCTGATACAGAAATAGTAGCTTCGCTCTTTCTGAGCCACCCAATTTATCATGGCTTCATGGCTTTTCCTTACGAGGCTTGAAGTTGCCTGGAGCTGCTCTTCCAGAAAACAATCTCTCTAAGAACCAGCTCCAACTGTCGTTTTCCATGTCTGTGTACCCCGGTGTCTCCCTAGATGTTGAGACATCTCCTCACAGCCTTGTTTTAATTTATCTTAGCAACTGCCCCCCTTTTATCCCACTGAAAGACAGGTTGGCTGGAATTTGCTCGTTCTTCCCGTGACAGCTTTGATCCTGCGCACAGAAGTGTCCACTGACAGCCAGACAGCAGGGAAGGGCTGTCCCTAGCCTGAAGGGCTTCGGGAGTCATGAATGAATACTGTGTTTACTTGTATTTCTAATTGACTAGTGCCTTGCCAGATCAGCTGCATGTCACTGCAAGCCAAGGGCATTGAGACAGTCCTCGTTCCTCTACAGCATCTTCTTGGGACCGGGAAGTTGTTGCTGGAGGCAACAGCCGTCCAGCTTATGGTGTTGGGAGCCTCATTCGGGCATGGGATGGAGAAAGGCTTTTCTTCTGTAGGCCCATCACCAGGCTATGAAGGTTGGGCCTTCCTTCTTGGATCAACCCAAGAGGAGTGTCTAGAGATAAAGAGTTTAAATAGAAGTGTACAGGATAAAAATGGGGTCCTGTCTCCTTTGTTCAGGGTATCACCAGGTGCGATACTTTCTTTGTCCTTAGTGAGCGTTTGGACCAAGGCAGAACAAAGTAAGGCTCTCCGGGTTTATCGCCTTGTGGTTAAGACCACCAGGAAGTTTCACAATGGGTTTCAAAGGCCTGAATATTTCCTGAAAGCAGAGTGTTGACAGTTTGGTTTTGGTAACGCCTCCGTCTATTCCCCGTGCGGTGAGTTTGTTCCGGTACCCGCTTACCCCCTCTGCCAAGGGGCTTCATCCCACAATGTAGTCTCTTTGCAGCCTTCTTTGGGTCCACCTCAGTGCCCTGGATAACGTGTCACCCAAAAGAGAGAGCTAAGCACCACAGGGACTAGAGAGGGCTGGCGTTGGGGCGGGGGTGAGGGCACTCAGGTCTTTAACCTGGTCCCTTTGGAGAGGTTTCTTTTTTGGCAAGGAAGATATACTTGGGTGGTTTTGTTTCATTTTGAAGTGCAGAAGGTGAATATACAAGTTACAAAAAAGAAGAAGGAGAACACGATCAGTTCTGTCGCTCTAGAAGTGCTTGTCTGGAAATGCTCACAATTTCTATCCACTCCCAAGCAGTGACCCGCAAGTCCTGTTTTTCTCCTTCTCTCCTTGACCTTTCTGGTTTCCTGCTCCCACATGCCCTACACCTTCAGCAGCTGCGTTTATCCTGGCTGCAGCAAAGTTTGGGTTTGGGAAGATGACTGTGCTGAGATTTATTTAATGTTGTTTGGTTTCTTCCCTCTCCCTAAACCAGAAACAACTGAGCTTGGGAACAAGAAGGAGTTGAAATCCATGCCCTTCATCACCTATCTCTCAGGCCTGCTGACAGCACAGATGCTGTCTGATGACCACCTCATCTCAGGTGTGGAGATTCACTGCGAGGAGAAAGGGCGCTGCCCATCCACTTGCCATTTGTGCCGGCGCCCCGGCAAGGAGCAGCTCAGCCCTACGCCAGTTCTGCTGGAGATCAACCGAGTGGTGCCTCTGTACGCTCTGATCCAGGACAACGATACCAGGGAGGTGAGTGAGCCGGTGACGGACCAGCTCCACCACTATGATCCTGCCTTAGTCACCTCTCAAGTCTGCCTTCCTCAGTCTCTGCATAAATGTTGGGTTCCCCGGAACAGGGCAGTGTTTTTGTGTGCATGTTTTGTGGGGAACGCTTCAGGATGGTGTCAGCGATGGAGCTGGCAGATCCTGCTGCCCACCACCTACAGCCCTCGCAGACCTGTGTCTCTCTGCCTTCAGTACAGTGAAGGCAATGCTGTAAGCAGCTGGGGCCACGGTCATTCCTGGCGTCCACCCATAGCAGACACCGGTGTGCAGGATGAGTCCTGCGGAGGGGTCTTGGGACTTTCACTCCTGGCTCTGCGATCTCAGCCATAGCTGTGCGAGGGGTGGCCAAAGCCCTGCAGGGCTTTGCAAAGTGACGGTGCAGAGGGAGGGAATAACCAGCCCCTTGGGACAGTCCCGCAGCCACAGGAGGTCACTGTTACTCCAGGAGGGACCAGCCAAGCTGGAGGTCACCCTTCCCTGGGGCTGGGCTCCTCTGCTTCCTGCAAGAACTTCAGTGTTAATCCTATGGAGATTGATTTCCCACTTGTTCAGTTCGCTGCCGCCCCCCCACCCCCTTCCGCAGCCCTCTAACCCCAATCCCAAGTCCAAAAATGACAGATCTGCTTAAAGTCACTTATTAGCACTGAGTCTGCACTTGATAAAGATGCCTGCAGTGAGCCAGTGCACAGCAGCTGTGGGTAGGACACACAGGGCTGCAGGTCAGGAAGCAATCCTAGCACATGGAGGTGTGACCACCAGGAATGATGCTTCTCCCCTTCCCAGATCCACAGGCAAAAGAGACCCCGTGCTTCTCCTGGCGCCCAAGTCCCTTATGGGGACTGTCCCTCCTTGTCTACCTCTTGATCTTGTTCCTGCTTTCCCATCTATCAACTCTCCTGGTTCCTCCATGCAGCCATGCCTGACTTCCATACCTCGGTTCCTCTCTCTTTCCAGCTCTTTTCCCCAAACTCCCTTTCTCCCACTATTTTACCATCCTGCGTTCTTTCCTCACCCATGCCTGCTCTTCCCACTCGGCAATTCTTGTGTAGACATTGACCTGCCGTTATCAGCATGTCCAAGGCAGGGCTGGGATGAGGCATCACGGGTACAGGGAGAGCAGTGAGAAACTTGGTTTCCTTCAGGCAAGAAAGATGCGCTTCCCAGCAGCAATCTGCAAGAAGACAGTTCCTTTTGGGGTACGAGAGGTAAGTTAGCCAGCGGGGAAGAGGTAACAGCGAAAGGAAGCAGAGCCCAGCAGGATCTGGGGGATCTCCACGGACCCTGCTCACCACCAGCTCCCCTTCCTAGCCCTGTGCCCAGGTGGCAATGCCACCCTGCCTCTCTGGCCCTGGCTGCAAGGTCCCCTCCTCCTCCTCGTCTGTCCCCCCAGCCCTGCCGACGCTGCCTGCCCTGCCGGGCTCGCCTGGGGCGCCTCCTTGTCCTGGGGAGCTGGAGCCTGTGTTTCACCAGCAGCAGCCTCCTTCCCTCCCTCCCCTGGCTCATGCGGAGGGCTGGCCCCATCAGCTGCAGCTGGAGGACAGCCCGCATTGTGCTTTCTGCTGAGGCGCCGGGAAAACCAGCAAACAAACACGCAAACAAACAAAACCCCAATGAAGCAACCAAACAAGAGAATCCCCAGTTGTCTTCCAGAGGGCTGCGTTCGATGCATTCCTCCTCCTCCTCCTCCCTCCACCTGCTCACCCAGAGGTGGAGGGGCACCCACGGGGAGCCTGTCTGTGCAAGGGTGCTGTGTGTGAGTCTGCCCCCCCTTCACCCCAGGGCGCTCTCGATTAGCGGTGCTGGGGCTGGAGGTGGCAGGGTGAGGGATTCGGGCGGCTGCAGGACGGAGGATACTGCCGGAGCAGGTGCTACGGGGACACCAGGAGCTGTCAGTGAGCAGCGCGTGCCAGGACAGGTCACCTTGCTCCATCCACAGTGGTGGGTCCTGGAGGGGGGGGCGCAGGTGGGTGCACGCTGTCCTCTCTGACCCCTGGCATGCGGCTGGACTGGGTCTCATTTTGGCTGTGGGCTTCTCTTGATGGCAGGGCCTCTCATCCCCCCTGTCCCTGCAGCCCATCCAAGGCCATCCTGCCGCAGCAGGACACAGGGAGTGCTTTTTGCCTTCCCTGTCCCTTCTCTTTCCTGGCCATTCCCATTCCCTCAACATGAATCCCTTCTCTCGCATCAGCTCCAGCACTTTCCTTTTCCCTTCTTGCTCGCTTCTTAAACCTTCATCTGATCCGCTGTCCTGCTCCCTCCATGCCTTCCTCCCCAGCTTGCTTCTCACCCTTCTCTCCATCAGCATCTCCCCTGCAGGATATTTATATCTCTCCCTCTCCTCCCCTTGCTGCCCTTTGGCCCTGTGGGCAGGGACGAGTCCCGGTGCCTGGGGGCTGTAATGCCGGAGGGGCTCGCTGCCACCGTGGCACAAACCTCGCCTCGGCACTGGAGGTTTTGCCGGGCGGCCTGGGCTGGGCAAAGCTGCACCTGCCTCTCTGGAGGAGATGGAGCTGGCGGTAGCCATGCCCATGCCCTGGAGAGGATGGTTTGGTGCGGGGTTGGCGCTGCCTGTGTGAGAACGTGCCCCCATGCCTCTCGTGGCATCGTGAGTTCTGGGACGAGGGGTGCCTATGGGGGCAGGGCCATGGCCTTCCCCTCGCCTTCCCCCGTGAGTGGAGAGGGAGGGTGGCCACGAAAGGGAAAGGGGTCTAGGGGCGGTGGGAAGCTGCCACCACTACGAGGGCATCACGCTGTCACCGAGACCCAGCAGTGTGCCCTGATCCACTGCGAGCGTGCCGGAAAGCCGCCGGCTTAAACCGCTACCTCGCTCTGCGCACCGAGATAGGCTCCTAAAGGGCAGGTGCCATCAGGAGCATCTCATCTACAGTCTGGATGATGAAATGTCCTTTTTCAGCATCAAGTAGGAGGCCTGGGGGAGGTCCCAGGCACTAGCAGAGTGGCGTTTGCCTGTGGTATCAACAAGATTTGCAGATGCCTGGGCTGAGCCAAGTCCTGCACCTCCGAGCACAGCATCCACAGCTGAGCGCTCCCCTGCCTGCTTTTGCCCGTTCATGTGGATAATACTCAATCGATACAGCAAATGCTGACCTTATAGGAACTGCAAGCAGATCCCAATTCCCCCACAGTACTAAACATATATTGTAAATAATGAAGATCTTTCACTTTGCATATATGTCCACATAGATAATAACACACATGTAAAGAGAGAAAGCCAGGTCGTTAATGAGGTGGATACTAACTCCTATAGAGTTTGCTGAAAGTTTTCCCTTATAAGCCTAGCAGCAGAGATGAGGCAAGACACAAATAAAGACATTTTGCCCACTTCAGTATGTGTAGGTTTTTTTGGTAGGTTTGTCTTTTCATGTTCCTCAGTGCCGTGAGTTATGCACTTTTTAAAATTTACAACTACTGCACGGTACAAGGCCATGTTCTCGCTTGCTGATGACCTTGCCAGACTCTTAAGTGCTGGGGTTTAAGTTTCCATGCTGGGTGTCTGCCTTGGGCTGATTTGCGATTTCTCTATGCGTGCATGTTTGATTTCAGCTAAAACTGACCATTTCCAAGAGGGAGATTAGGTGAAAATATATTGCTTTGCCCACGTGAAATTAAGTTGGAAAACTATTTCCATGTCATTGGGAACTGCTGTTTTCTTCTTGCTTTGAAGCAAGGGCTTGAAATTTAGAAGGGCTCCAGGAGTCAGGTTTTGCCTTTTGCTGCCCAGGGAACGTTTGTCCGGAGGCACTTGTGCTGTGAGCTTAATGAAACGCTCAGCTGTGTGTGATCAGCAGGGGTTTGGTCTGTCTCCCCAGTCCTGCGCGAGCATCGCTCCTGCTCCCAGCAGTGGGGAGGAACAGCGTCTCGGGTGCCCAGAGCAGGGCACTGCCAGTTACTGATGGCCCCTCTTTTCCTTCTTGCATGCAATGAGAACTTTATGGATTGAGCCCCTGCTAGGAGGTGTTTCTGTTTCCCCCCGTGGTTTAGCGGCGCTGGTCAGAGAACTTGCACGGTCGCTGATAGCTGCAGCCTGGCTGGGGACTTTGACAGTGCTGGGGTGGGCAAGGAGCTTCCCAGGGTCAAGGAAATGTGTTTGACAGTCCAAGCACCTTTTGAAGGGCTTTGCTGAATGGCTTTTTCATAGTAGTCATGGCTGATGTGGCTGTGGGTGGAACATTTCACAGAGGAAGGACTGCTTGCTGGAACAAAGGCAATGCTGGAGTCCTCTCTCCGCCGGTCCCAGTCAGCTGGTGAGATTAAACTAGTCCAAGTAGGTTTATAGCACCATTGCTGTTATAGCTCCGTTGCTCTTCAGTCTAAATGCTCACAACATGAGTTGAAGAGATATAAAGAGACAGAGAAGCTGTGACCTTGGCAGGGACTTCTCTGGATGTCTCTGGAACCTGCATCTTATTTTGATCGATGCCGTCTGTCCGCATCTCTCTTCTGCTTCACTTGTGCTCTGCAGCAGTGCAGACACCACAGTGTGGTCAGAGCAGCGGTCCCTCCACTGCTGCGTCCAGCTGAAGCTGGAGGAGATTCTCCGCTGCAGGACTGTGGAAGAAACCTCCACCAGTGTCAGTGGCTGGCCAGGCCCAACAGCAAAGAGTTTCTAACCGCTGTGGGGCTTTCTGCTGGCAAAATGCCCCCAACACCTCGGGGGCAGGATGCTGTTGAGTGCATGTGATGGGAGAGAAGAGAGACGTGGTGACCCTGGCTGGTTCCCTCTAGTGAACGTCCTGGAGCCAAAGGAGAGGAGAGTCGCACGTCACCCCGGTGAGAGTGCTAGGCTGTGGTGGCCTTCCTCCTCCACCATCAACATATTCCCACCTGCCCTCACCCCATGGGATGGGCAACATACTTCTTACTGCCCAGCATAGCCCTGGAGTCCACCAAAGGGCACGGGCTGAGAGAGCGAGACCCCAGGTTTGCATATTCTGTAGACCTCCATGTTCCCTGGACTGGGCTGCGGGAAGGTGAGCCAGGCAGCTAACCCTGAGAGGCACCGGGAGGAGTGGGGATGCCCTGCTTCCCCCGCTCCCTCCCACTGCCAGCACCAGCCCGGGGAGCGGCACCGAGACCTGGAAGATTCGGTGCACCTGGGAGCACCTTCGACGGGGATGGGAGCACCTTCGACGGGGATGCCCACGTGCATGGCCAGGGCCGCAGGGCAGCTGTGGTCAGCAGTGGGGAGGAAAGGGGCAGGCATGTTCATCAGTGTGGTCCCTCCTGTTTGTGGTCTGTTCCTTTCCTCAAAAACCCCCCGAAACAAACACAAAGCCGCTCCCACGGAGCAGTTTGGCCAGCTGCAGAAGTGCTTAGAGGGTGGCGTGGCGAGGGGGGCTCAGGGAAGGGGGGCAGGAGAGATCAATCTCACTCCTAGTGGGAAATGGACTCAAACCCCTGTTTGTATTTAAGGAGACAAATGGACATGGAGCTTGGATTTTTAGAAGACCCCTAGGACCTTGATTTAATTTGAAAATTGAGTAATCTCGGTGTTTGCCTGCAGCCGTGGCCTCCTCGCAGCACACGCGACCCAGCCCGCGGTGTGGAGGGGGTGTGGGGCTTGCTGGGGGGCACGTCCCCACGCTGTCGGCCCCGTCGGCCTTGGCAGGAGCCCAGCGCAAGGCTGGGACCTCGGCGGGGCTCGCGGTGAGAGCTGCTTCACTGCCTGTGCATGGACCACAGTGTGTTTGCGCCAGCAGTGCCTACGTGCCGGGGGCCTGCAGAGCCCCTGCTGGGTCACCCGCTGGGACGGCAGCTCTCAAGGTTGGACCAAAATTCCCCATTGCTCCTTCCCACTCCTTGCCTGCGAGCACCTGCTGGCCCCATCTCTTGCTGAGCAGAGCATGGCCACCACTGAGCGCTTCGGTGTCCCCTTGGCCAGGGCGCTGGGAGTGAGGACCAGGGGAGCTGCGGGCAGCGAGTGTGCCCAGCCTGTGCTTGTGTCCCAGGGGAGTGCTGTGCCGGCTCCAGCGACTGCCCAAGCCCAGACAGATGGGCAGCTGAGTTATCACAGACCAGAAGGCAAGCAGGGGCAAAGAGAGGGGAAAGCTCCTCTTTCATCCATCCCATCCTCCATCCTTCAAACTACTTCCTCTCAGCTCGCTCCGAGGATGTGCTGATGATGATGGGATCACGTGTCCTTCCTCCCCCCGGAGCGGGCAGGATGATTATCTTGCACAGATGATGGCAAAGTGCTGGTGGCAGTTTCAGAGGGAGCTGCACAAACTGGTGTTGCTTTTCCTCCTGGGTCCAGTTGATCTCCGTGGCCTTGCTGCTCGCTTGCTCCGATGGTTGTATTTCAGCAGAAGTGCAAAGCGTAGCTGGTTTTGATGTCTTCTGTTGGTGGTTCTTGGTTGGGTCTCAGGGTCAAGGTTGTCTCTCACTTGCTGTTGGTAAGGCATAGTGCAATGAAGCCGTGCCCTGGCTGCGTACCCAGAGCACTTCTGTGCACTTACACCAACCCTGAATTACCAGGATGGAGGCTCTAAAGAGCCCACAATGGGGTGAAATGCATCCATCGTACATCCATCACCGCCCGTCCGTCAGGGCGGTGGGGGGCCCACCTTTGTTTCTGCGGACTGAGCTCGCCATTGCAGGTCTCCAGCCCCTGGGCAAGGAGCTGGAGTATCCAAGTGTATTGCTGGTGCTGTGACACCCACTTCAGTGTCGATGTTGCCCTCGAAGGGCAGAGCAGATGGAAAAGAGCACACCTGAGAAATCCAGGATCCTGGTGCTGGCGCCCCAAGACCCCCTGCTCCTGCAGCAGGAGTTTGCCTTGTCGGGCAATGTCCGGGCTCTGCTGCTGGCTTTGAAATTATGACTATGCCTAGGAGAAGAGCCTTTGACTCTGTTAGGTAAATGTTGTCCATACAGCTGTCCCGGTTTAGCCCGTAGGGAAGCAAACCTCTGTAAGTGGAGACCAGAGACATACCTGGAGGAGATCGGTCCTAGGCTTGAGCAGGACTAGGAGGAACGTACACCTGAGGAGAAGGGACAGAGGTGGAGGAGGAAAAGGAGGCAGGGGCTGGAGAAGTCAAACTGAGGCTCATTTCTCAGGGAAGAGTTCGGCTGTACCCCTTGAACCCCCATTCAGCAGGGCAGATACCTGGGCCCTTCCCATTGCCCTCTATCTCGGGGCTGATTCTCCTGATGTCCTCCGCCCATGTGGGCCTGGCAGGAGGAGGGTGAAGTTTTGCAGGATTCTATGGGGACAGGGCAAGAGGCGTCCTCGAGGCCCTAGGCTCACTTTGATCCCCCATATAGCACCAGGCGGCAGAGCTACTGGAGGACAACGATCCTCCCTGCACATACGCCGCTTCCCCGAAGCAGCCCCTGAAGGCGTGGAGAGACGGTGCCAGGGATTTCTTTTTCCACCACCAAAGCTGAAAGGGAGCCAGGGTGAATGGGGACAGCATTTGTATTGTTGAGGTGAGTTTTTTTGTTTTGGTCTGGGGTGTGGGGTTTTTTATTTGTTTTGTTTTAATATCTGCTAATTGGCCCTTCTCCTCCTCCTCGCGCACTTGAGCATCCTGCTGCAGCTCTAGCCCACATCCGACTCGCGTTACCAGGGGAAGAATAGCCGCATTGTAACCGCCCCGATCGTGCTATAATGGGGAGCTTTGTAGGCGAGGTGTGAAAGCGGAGCCGGCTCCCCAGGACAGGACTCTTGCTGCAGCGCAAAGGCTTTTATTTCCCCTGCTGCCAGGTTTTACAGTGTCCTCTGCTGCTCCCTCGGATCCCATAAATAACAGAAACCAGGATGCTGCCCACCCTGGGTCCCTGCCAGCACCCTGACCTTTCCGGCAAACCGCTGATGTGCCTTCCCAGGATGAAGTGCTGGTGATCCTGCTCCCCGGGGACAGGCAGCCGGAGGCAGGGAGGGTGTGAGCAGCACAAGATGAGATCACCTGCCAACAGCAGCAGGGAAACTTCATCCTCCTTTGCCGTGAACCTGGAGCAGACTTTCAGACGCGAACTGCATGATCCTGGAAAGAGTCTCTGGCCTGGGAAATCCTTAGTTTTCCTTCTCCTTCCCCCCCTGCCCCTCCTCCCAGAGATGTCTAGACTAAGGAGCAGCGTTTGTCTCCTGTGAATGGCACTGAGCATTACCGTAAGGGCATAGAAAGCTTTTCCTCCAGCCACCCTATCATCATGGTAGCATCCTTTTCAGGCTGTGAAATCCCTGCTTGAGCCTACATCCCATAGTCTTTTTTTCCCTTGATGAACAGTCAGTATTGCTATTGCTATCTACAGACTCCTTGGAGCACGGCAGTGTCCGGGAGCTCTGGTCAGTGGCCCGGTTGTGTCACTGTGTTAGGGTGGCACGGCTGGGTGACTGGATTTGCTGGTAAGCAGAAGAGGGCTGCACCTCACCAGGCAGCCCTCTGCCTCCTCCGCTGGCACCTGCCTGTGCCTGGGGGAAGGTGGTGGTTGTGTGCAGGCACCACCTCCATCCTGCAAACGGGAAGGGACAATATCTCTGTTGGCTGCCGTGTCCCTGGGCGTGAGGCTGAGCCTGTCCGCTGGCATGACCCAGCCTGCTTCCACTCTTCTTCCCTTCCTTCTACATTTAGAAGAAGAAAAACAAACAAGCAAACAAAGACCAGGGAAACTAGTACAAAACCCAGAATGCACCAAATTGCCAGCTTTTAGGTCCTCTCTGATATCTCCAGCATATCTCTGTCCAGCCTGCATGCTCATTTGTGGATATTTTTTCCTTTCCCTGTATTTCCTTTTTAACTTTTCCAGAAACTGAGGTGTGCATACCAACCACAAAGAAACCTAGACTCAATTGAGCCAGATTTTCATATCCCTGCCAGCCATGGAGAAGACCAGATGTTCACCGATAAGCACCCAACACATGCCCTTTTCCAGTACCCCATCTGGAAACACCAGCCCCTGTGGTGTGTGCTGAGTTCTGCAAATGCTGATCTGAAAGGTTCCTTCATGTCCTATAATTTACCTCTCCGGGGATGTCAACAGAAAGCACACGGTCAGAAATAACTTAATGCTTCTCCCTCCATCAGCCAGGTCTAACAGAGGACAAAGGAAATGTTCTTCTATATTCTGTTGCAGAACGTCTAAGCTATAAAACGAGGCCAAATGGCCTCCCCCTGAGCACAAATAACAACAGGAGAAAGATCCATATGCAATCGAGTGTAGGACAAATGTGCTTAGCTGATCATTCGTTTCCCTAATATTTTTTTTATGAATAGGCTTAACTTATGGTAAGATGGGACTTTATGGTCCTGTAAGTCTTGCTCGTGTCAAAACAAATGAACTAGCCATCCTGTGGGGGAACTATCAATCCAATATATGTGTGTGTATGGGTGGGGGGAGTCAGACCTATTATACCTTTAAGAGCAAATTAGATGCTGTTCCTATGATTCATAATGCTATATATCTAATGGCATGACTCGTCATCTAGAAAATAAACGTTTCGAGCCAGTTTCTCATCTCATAAATTTCCCCTCTGGCACTGAAGGACATAAACTAAATGGGCTGACTCACAGGGAAACAATACAATTTGGATACTTTTAAATGAAAGATAAAATTGCCTTAGGGCACAGAGGGGCGTTGAGATCCCGGGGAGTGGTTGGCAAGCGCAGGACGGCACGTCGGGGGCCACTCTGCCATCCCCAGCAGGCAGGGCTGCTCCTGGGAAGCCCTTCACGCTTGCAGAGCCTGTTGGGTTTTCCCAGCTTGGTAGCTTGGCATGACCATCATGGCGAAGCATCCGATGCGGAGATGGTCGTGTTGGAGACGATCATCTTGTTGTACGTGCTGTCTCCTGGCAGGGAGAAGAGCGTTTGCTGCACATTTCCGAGCGTGGCAGCAGGGAAGGACAGGAGATATGGAGGTGCCCGCTCCAAGGTGGGAGGGGAAGGCGGGCTTCAGCTACCACAGACCAGGGAGGTCCCTGTGCATTCCCACCTGCAGCTCTCCCAAAGGCTACAGCTGCCCATGGGATGGGTCTCGGCACCTTCGCTGCATCCTTTGTCCATTGCTCTTGGTCTTCCTGTGCTGTTGGGCTTCTGGTTTGGGTGGCAGCTGCTGTTCCCCTGGGTTTGTGTGAGCAGTCCCGTACCTCCCGGGCTACGCTGTCAGAAGGAGAAAGGGAAGGAGAGGTTTTCATGTGGTTGCCACCTGTGGAGGAGCATGTGCCTGCAGCGTGCCTTTGGGGCTGGGCTGGTTAAGGCTATCGCCTTTGCAGGGGAAGGCGACTTCAACTGCTGATCTCTGCCAGGGCCTGAGAGCAGCCTCTGCCCCTGCAGCCAGAGCCTGGAGCAGGCTGGGGGAGGCGAGGGAAGGAAGGGCGGGCTGTGTGTGAACTACGGCAAAAGCTGTACCTAGCTTCAGGGCTGGGAGGACCAGAGTCCTCAAAGCTCACGGAGACCCTCCATTTGTCCTGAAGTTTCTGCAGAGCAACTGCGTGTCCCCACAGAGCAGGCTGGTGTCCCCACGGAGGGTGTAGAGCCTCCTAAAGCAATGGTGAACATCTTCGTGCGGAGAGCTTCATCCCTTCTTTCTGCACGATCTTACCTATTTCCCCCCATCAGTTCGCTCTTGCCACTTCCCCACCCTTTGACATGCGCTCCCCAGCACCAACTGGAAAATCCTGGAAACCACTGGCTTGAAATCCCGCTGGAAAGTGAGGGAAGGTGCGTCCTGGCTGCCCGGCCACCCCAGCCTGGCCCTGGCGTCAGCCGGCTGCTGGAAATCGGATGGACGCAGCAGCCGGCACCGGGAGCTAGCCGTGCTCCAAGTAACCCGGTTAGTGCGCGTAGGTGCGCTCGCCTTAATGAGTGCAATTGAAGGATGCATCGATTAGCTAACCTCGTTTGTGTGAAGGTTGACACAAGGCAGATGATGGCTGGGTACCTGCAGGATCTAATTAAAATGTGTGCGAGGCTGGGCAGGCAGAGCAGAGGGGATTGCTCATCCAGCCTTGCACTTACCAGCGGAAAAAAGAAAATAGAAGGAAGGAATTGACTATTGGATTTGGCTAAAGGGCATGGATGGGGGGCGGGGGATTTCTTCCCTGGGCTGGGGATGTGCAGGGAGGAGCTGAGTTAGGGACCAGGGAGGGAGCATGCAGAGCAGCGGGGGTCGGGGCTGGGGACGGGGTGACACTGCAGCTCTTCCAGGGATCACCCAACATCTGTCTTAGCCCTCAGTGCATGTCTGTGCACACACCTACCCACAACATACGTATTAATCCTGCTTCCTAGGGAGAGCGCACACTTCCCCATCCATCTACGTGCATCATTTTCTGTTTCTATCCTGCACAGACCCGCTGCTCTCTACAGAAGTGTATCTGCAGCCATTTATCCATGTGTCAGATAAACTCCTCTCTGTCTTCCCTGCTCTCCAATTACTTTGCGATGCCCTTTCCAGCCCAGCGCTTCCTTTATGTGCTAAAGAACAAAATAAAATAACGTCACATTTTCTCTCTTTCCCACATGTTTTTTCCCTTCCTTTTTTTTCTTTTTTTTTTTTTTTTTCCCTTCTGGAACAGTCCCATTTTGTAAATGCCTGGAAGCAGAAAATGTTTCAGACGCGAGAGCCTCGAGGCGCCTTGTTAAAGGTGCTCGGGGTGTTTGGGGAGAGCAACAAAACCCCGGACAATGGGAGCCCTGACGTCAGGCTCTATTTATACCTCCTCTTTTCAGAAACCTCCCCGGGATGGCGCTTTTCCTAGAGTTTTCTGCTAAATGCCGCAGCCGCTGGAGCTGTCCCTGTCCTCCTCAAAGGGCACGTTTTTATCTTTAAGGCGTAACCTGGCAGTGCGGGCGGTATCGCCGGGGCCAGGCATCCGCAGGCGGCTTTGAATGGGTGGAATAGTGCTGCTGCGAGCTGGGCTGCGCGGAAGCTGGCAGCTCTGCTGTACGTGGATGAGGACCTGTGAAGGCGTTTCAACCCCAAAATGTGCCTTTTAAAAGGTCAAAAGCATTACAGAGAGGTTTGTTTTAATGGAAGAAGTTTTGGTGTTACGATTATTCTAGCAGGGCGTTATGGCTTCACAGGGTTGGGTTGAACATTGGCCGTGTGCGTGTGCAGGGAGAGACGCTGTCTTCCGAGCTGGAGGTTTAATTAGGCACGACAGGCAAAGGGTAGCGGGAGAAACCACCGTAAATCCATGCGGTTTGAACTACAGCAGGGTACAGAGTGAGGGATGCCCCGTCCTGCAGCGTGGGAACCGACACCGAGCACCCCGAGCTGTGGGATGAGCACAGGGAGGACACCGCGGGGTTAGACCTGGAGGGCTTTTGGAATTCAGTCAAAGTGTTTCAGCCTCAGAGCCCAGCAGATGAACAGCTGGTATTCTGGGGATCCATTGGGGATCATTAGGTTGGGAGGGCTCCTGGTCAGGCTGGGGACAGCCTGCGGAGGGGAGACTGCCCGTTTGGGGAACACCCTGCAAGTATTTTACAGGGTTGTTTTTTTTTTTTCTTCCAGATACTGCTATTTTGCTTGTGAGTATTCCTTATACAGGTGAATAAAGTGGCAATTTGCTTGCAGGAGAGCAGCTCGTATGAATAACAAACCTATGAGAAGGATGGAAGTGGTCTCTGTTGTTGGGGATGTAGGAATTGCTTTATTCTTAGCGGGGACAGAAACAGCTATGGGATGGCCGTGTGGAAGAGTTTCATTGTGCACAGCAGCAGTGTAAAGGTACCCTACGTATAATGTCCAGTGTCACAAATGGGCTTACGTTTGTGTTTCTTCAGGCAACTCAGTCCTCCATCAGAGGAGGTCCCCTCTGTAGGATCGTGCAGACACTCCCCGTCCCCACACCAAAAGCAGCACCCAGGGATGAACCAGCATCACTCGATACGCGGGAGCTAAAGCACAGGGAGGTGAAAGGACTGGCCCAGGGCCATGCAGAGAGTCCATGGCAGAGCTTGGGAGGACCCCCTGCTGTATTTCCCGATCCCGGGGCTCTGCGCACACGCACCCCTGATGCTCAGCACCGTGCAGCCGAGCCGCTGGCTGGATTTCACCAAGTCTTTAGCACACCTGTTCACGCTTTTTGTTCTTACATCAGGCTTTCAAGGGAGCCCTGATGAGCTCATACTGGTGCTCAGGGAAAGGCGATGTTATCGAAGACTGGTGCAGGTGTGACCTCAACGCCTTCGATGAGAACGGACTCCCGAACTGCAGCCCTCTCCCTCCGCCTGTGTACGTATCGGTGCGAGCCCCTCACGCGGGTCACGGCCCCCCAGCACCAGCCCCTTTCCCGCAGGCTCAGCCCACGGGCACCTCCTTCCTCTCGCCTTCGAGCCCCGGGGCCGCAGTCCAGCGCTCCTCACTGTGTGACTGATGCCTTTAGGATATCCTGGCTCCGGCTGTGGCCCTGGAAGGTTTCCTTATAGATTTTCATCACCTGATTAGCAGGGCTTGTAGAATGGGATTTCAAATGCTGAAAGAAATGGAATTACGGTGCAATTCATTGTGGCTTGTCAGAACAAGAGCAAATCAGGAGCAAACTGATGGGGAATTAGCTGAGAAAGCAGGAAGACTGGCTCCAGTGAACCACAAGGAGCAGAACACCTTCTTAGTGAGCCAATATCCTCGGAGGGGATTCATTTCCCATCCTGAGTTCAACAAACAGGCTCGTATGTTTGGAGCTGGATTCTCCATAGCCCTGATACTTCGTTTTGTCATTTACCCCGGTGCAAAGGGAGCGGATGCCTTTGCACTAGCACAGCCAGGAGCACAAAGCTGCTCTGCCTTCACCCCTACCCACGTGGTCCCTGATCCAGGCAGGAGCTCCTGCACAGCTGCCCTGTTTTGGCTTTTGCTCACACCCATCAGAGGCTTGCTCATTTGCAGCTGGGTAAATTCACAGCCACACCTACCCCTCCTCTCCCTCCCTTGCCTTTGCTCGCTGGCGATGCAGACTGGACCCTCCCCTCCTGTAGACTCAACGCCGCTGGGTTGCATGAAGGTTAAGCTGGATCCTCCCCTTCTCTTTTGCTCCTGGGCAGCTGGTCCTTGGTTCCCTGTGGGGCTGCTGAAGTTCAGCAGTTCTCCCAGGAGATGAAGGCTCCTTTAGACGGGATATTTGGGGTTGCATGACCTAGGCTTTTCCAGGAGCAGGGGGAGGTAAGGACACACATTGCAGTGGGCTGGACCCAACTGACCTTCAACTGGAAGCTCTTTGGTGCTCACCTGCCTGCTCTCCCCTTGTGCCCCCTGTCCTTGTGGGTCTGTCTGCTCATCCCTGTGTACGAGCGTGAGCCCCGCCAGGGGCTGTGCTGCTTGTAGAGGTGGATTCCTCCCCAGAAAGGGAGCTGATGTCTTACTTGGTTTCTTTCCTGTCTCCTGCCCAGCCTGCGGCTCTCCCCCAATGTGGAGCCCTCCAGCACCGTGGTCTCTCTGGAGTGGCTGGATGTGCAGCCTGCCATTGGGACGAAGGTGTCTGACTACGTCCTGCAGCACAAGAAAGTGGATGAGTACACGGACACAGACCTCTACACAGGTGGGTGCTGCTGCGAGGGCAAGCTCCTCTTGGTGCAGAGGGCGCATGGTGACGTACCCTGTGCTCCGCCTGGCTGGGAGCTGCTGCTTTTGTGCAGAACAGTGCATAGAGCCAAGGTGTCACATGAGGTATCAAAACCACTCCATTCAGGAGCAGTTTCTGAAGGCTTCTGCAGACATGGGTATTTGAGGGGAAGGAGAGATGCAAAAATGCAGCGTTTTGGTGAGCTGTGAGTTAGAGCTTCTGACTGAAGTGACTGTTTGATCTGATCAGTCTGAAACGCTACAGGATGGTGGGTGTGGGAGGAAGGTCAGCCCTCAACAACTCAAGGG
Source organism: Aptenodytes patagonicus (assembly GCF_965638725.1). Classification (NCBI taxonomy): domain Eukaryota; kingdom Metazoa; phylum Chordata; class Aves; order Sphenisciformes; family Spheniscidae; genus Aptenodytes; species Aptenodytes patagonicus. The sequence goes on along the minus strand of NC_134966.1, from coordinate 4,283,775 downwards.
CTTTACTGGTCCGTTCCAGTGAGTACTGCATTGCATGCCAGCCTTTGAAAGGACGCTTTAAGTTGCCTTGCACACCTATCGAAGTAACTCGAAGCCTGCAGTGTTTAGGGAGATCATTTAAGCAGCACAAAACTTCTCCAGGGGAACCTGAAACTTCCCTAGGTTGGTTTGGTTCCCAAAAAAAGCAAAGGCTTTGTCAGCATTTCAAGCCACGCTCCAGGAGCTGCTGGGCAAGGTGGAGGGTTGTGAAGGATGGGGTTTGATTTGGGCGAATCAATGATGTATTTCAGAAAATAGCACTTGAGACCTTGAGTGATGCTACTGCTGCATGGCAAGCCAGGCAAAACCTCCTACTGCTTTTTGCTCGAGGATTTTGGATGTAGTTTGTTAAAGAAGCTCATGTGATATATCGGGGGCAGCCAGTGTTATTGACCGAAGCAGAGATTTACCTTTGTGTGAAGGCTCCTTCCCCCAGTACCTAATTTCAGCCCCCCCTAGGTAAGGGAACATAGGAGGAAGGTCTCCACCTGTCATTAGAGCAAAGCTCTGCAACAGCTACCGCTCTGGGTGGTTAACTCCTCATTTGTTTTAAGGTGGAGCCTGGTCAGCTTATGCAAGGCGTGCATGTCCGGGCTGCCTGCAAGGACAAGGAACCAGACTAAAAGTGGGGACAGGGCTGGCATTGGAGGAGGGAAGCTCGCTGCGCTCTTGCAGGGGCTTCCCAGACATCCTGGCAAGGCATTTGTCTGTGTTTCCCTGTCGGGAAGGCAATCTCGGGAAGATCATTCAGAGCAAGATGAGGAGTTGCACACAGGCAGTCCTTAGGTCTTGGTCGGAAGCTTTCTCAGCTTGTGGTGGTGGCTTTTTTCTTCTCCTCGCTAATTTTGTAAGACCCTCTGAGTCAAGCCCTCTGCTGCCATGAGCTGCCACAGAGCAAACTGCTCCAGCTCACAGGCACAGGGAAGTTTTCACCCTCTCTGTTCATCTCAGGCCCATCTTTTCTGCTTCTGCAGCCTCTATTACCGCTATATCCAAAATTTTTGTGCTGCAAGAGCTGGACTTTTCCTGCTGGAGAGAGCCAGAGCCCCACATCCTGGGGGGCCCTGGCTGTTTGTGGAGACCCCAGCGAGAAGGACCTCTGGTTTCTGGCTCATACACCAGTCCTGTCCCACAGGAGCTTTCTCGTACACCTTGCCAGCATCCACTTCCAGAGCTGCCCGATGTGGCCATGGCCCCTGGGTTATGTTTCTAGTTTCCCGGCATGGAAGAAGGCTTGTTCTTTATCTTGGAGGGGCACCCTCCAGTAACGGAGAAAGAAAACAAGCCACCAAAGGAGGGGCTTTGTTTTGGATGGGGATTCCAGATTGCTCACACATCGGTCAGGTGAGGCCAGACCAAGGAAATGTGGGGTTTCTCCTTTGAAGTGGCTGGATCTTTGCCTGGCAGCCAGAGTAGGAAATACAGATTATTATTATTATTTTCCTTTTATGACTGCCATGTGTTTGACAGGCAATTGAATTCATTGTGGGGAGCTGCCCTCCCCTCTCCCTGCTCTGGGGGACTGTTCGGGACAGAATGACCCCATTAACAATTAAAGAGAAAAGCCAATCCTAAATCTCTCCCTTTTTTCTATGTTGTTTATAACCAAACAACATTCCTGCCTTCATTCCTTTCTTACCCTACAGGCCACTAATGCCAGATGACTTGATTCTTGCAAATACCTTGCGTAGGTTTGCAGAGATGCTGACTGCTACAGCTCTCAAAGGCTTTGCTTGGTACCGTGCTTCACCCAGACAAATATCTTACCATGGGTATCTCCTCACCATCATCACTCACCCATCATGCTGCACCACATCTCCATCACATCTGAGCAGCATCCACAAAAAAAATAAGTCAACCCCAGGAGGGGGAAGCTTTGGGAGGGTGGGGTGGGATATGAAATTTGGATGCCTTTTGGTGGATATTGGCAGATCTTCTTTCCCCATCAGTCCCCTGGCTGCTGGCATGTAGGAGCAGGTTACTCCTGCGGCTGGGAGGTGCACCACAGGTATTTGCAGAGCGTGGCAGCACGGGGCTGGGATCCTGCAAGGTTTGAGGGCTCTTGAGGCTGCTGCCATTCATCCCTTGGATCTCTTGAGTTTAAATGTGTGGGTTATTTGTGCTTGCTATGGGGGTTTTGTTTGTTTTATTGCAGTTGTAGCCATTTCTTATTGGGATTCCTGGCATTGGCTGGGGCTAGAGCTGTGCCAACCTGCTTTTCAGCCCCATGGCAAGCTAGATGGTACCTGGCCCCTGCCTTCTGCCTTCCTCCTGTGCCCCAAAAGCCTCCAGTCTTACCCTTGCAAAACTCCTTGGCCTTCCCCTGCTTTGCAACTGGAAGATGTAGCCTTTCCCTTGAGCCAGAAAATATTTGCTCCTCTTCTTGGAGCAGAGTCAGGAGGGAGTTTTGAGGCTGGTCTAACATGCATCCCCTCTGCTCCCTGCCAGGCTCCGCACGGGGCAGCAATGCTGTGGGACGGGGCAGAAGGAGCTAGGAGCTCGCATGGGTCGGCTGCCCCCGGCTGTATGTGCTTTTTAAAGAGGCTTGTTACTGGTGCTTAGAAAAACACAGCCCTTGGACCATCTGAGGCTAATAGGAGGTGAACTTGTGTGTGAAACAAACCACGCTTTCAACACCAGCGCGCGGGGAGCGAGCGGCTCTCCGCTCAGGAGCCAGCGGGGAAGACGGAGAGCAATTACATCCCAAACTGTTTATTAAAACTTGTGGAAATTACTCATAACTCTGTGTGCGACGGCTTTGTAGTTGAGTGATGCTCTTTGTTTGAACATGGGGCTCTCGAACAGGGCGCGAGCGTGTGTGTGTGTGTGTGTGCGGCTGAGCCCGCCAGCACATTATGTCATGGACGAAGCAGGCGCTGCACTTGAGAGAGGGAGAGGGAGAAATGTGTTTTACAGGGTGAGGTACAAACTGAAATGGCTGTGAACATCTGGAACTGATATTAGGCTTGGAAAATGTTTTCTGTCACTCCAACACTCCTCTGGAGGAAGGTTTGTGAAGTTAAGAAGCTCCGAAGGGGATGAGGGGGAGGGACGAGGGGATAACATGACCGTGGCGTAAAGTGCTTTTTATGTCTCAGTTCTGGTTGCCGTAGCCAGGCCCTGTCCCTGCCTGTGCTGGACAGGGGACCTGGGGTATCACTGTTGCTTGTTGTGGTGGCCCTGGGTTAGAAGGTCCCCTGGATGAGCTGAGCCCCACTGCCTGAGACGGTCCTGCATGGGGAGCACTGCGTCCTCCAGCCTGTGATGGGTAGGACAGAAGGATCCTTGGCCTGGTTTTAGGGTTGGGAGCCAAAGAGCTGAGGTGGGAGGCTTCATGTGAAAGACAAAGTGTGAAATCCTTGGGTGGGGGCAGGCAGACCTGTGCCTGGTTTCACACCACCTGGACCATCTCTGGGGCCCACCTGGGAGGTCGGACCCACCTGGGGGCAGTGCAGGTTGGGGCGGCCGCTGTGAGCATGCACAATGCAAGGTTTGAAAATAAAAATGTGCTTCGAATGTGCTTGTAGCACACACACAGCAGGACTGGGAACAGCTAGAGGAGGATGAGGGGCTGGGCTTTTGCTGTGTGACGGACTGGGGTCCATGGGCTCCACAGGGGGCTGTGTCACTCCTGGGGTGGTGGCTGTGTTGCTGCTGTGATGCTTTGTAGTTCTGGGAGCTCTTTGGTCCCTTTCTCGATGTTCCTCTCCCTGGTGCAGTTTTCTTACCCTCCTGCCCGTGTCTGTTTGCTGCTGGGTCTCTGACCACACATCTATGGAACAGGGCCTGGCCAAGGCTGGTGGGGCTCCCCACCAAGATCAACACAGGGGGGCCACAGGGTGGTGCCGAGCTCCTGCTGTGCCTCTGGGCCCCAGCTGTCTGTGGGAGACTCGGAGGGTGGCCGCCATGCACCTGCACAGGGGACGGTGAGGAGGCCTGTGGAGTTGATGGCTTCAGCGTGTGAGCCACGAGAGGATCTCAAAGCATTTTGCTGTTCATAAGTCAGACGCTTTCTCCCGCAGATCATGCAAGGGGCTCTCCCTTGCTATGCAGATGGAGGAAAAAAAACAAGAGACAGAGATAAAATGCCTTCCCTGAGGTCACAAGAGCTGGGCAGTGAATTAACCTCAGCGCAATACCCTCAGCATCGAATGGTACTTGCCTCCGAGAGAAGGGGGGGGTGCAAGTCCTGGACCCCTCCAGCTCCCTGCCCTGCTCTAGGCTCACTGCTCTGTCAGGACCCACATGCTGACCACTGAATTATGCTGCACCTCCCAGTCATTCCCCACCACCCAAGCGGTCAGCTCTGTACCTGTGCAAAGCACGGGCAAGAGCTGTGCTCCTTGAGCCTGAAGCCATCTCCTCCTGCTTGTGCTCCAGTATCAAAGTGTAGGTAGAACTGGGAAGATGCAGGGAACAAAGCAGCACTTGCTGTCGCTGTGGGTGAGGGTGACAGCGAGTGTGAATGCAATGTTGCCACAGTGTGCCGCTTGCTGTGTTGCTGCTACCAGATCACGAAACGTGGATTACTAGGCTCTACCTCTCTCCCAGCCCATCGTCTTCTGTCCTGTTCTGCATAGGTTCTTACGCTGTGGTTTCCTCTGTCTTTTCTGTGGTACGACTTCTACAGCTGGGTTAATGTACTTGGGGATATTGTGGGGTATTAGCTGGAAAAAATACACAACAAAGTACACCACTCATTTGCTTTTATGCAGCAGTGCTGCTGCCGGTCACGAGATGCTGTGTCCCAGAAGGACAGGTGAGGTCTAAGCAGAGACTCCCAAGCTTTATTATTTCTCACGACATCCAGGGATCCTGGCTGCTCCTGTGCCTCTTTGGCTGGGCAGTGATCACGTTCATAAGAAGAGGTAGCTTGTAATCCTCCAAGAAAGGAGGAGAACAGAAACACAGCCTGCTGAATGAGCTTGTTGGGGATCATGTAGACCTCAGAGCGTGAGAATGCAGATTCTGGCAGCTTGGTCAGAGTCCTCTAGTATACTAGGGCCTTCTATATGCAGGACTGTGGCGTGGAGAAGAGCTGGCAAGTAAGCTGGGGAGGGTGTCTGGAGAATAGACTGTGCAGAACGATGTACAGAAGTTGAGGGTATGGTTATATAAAACCTGTGCACGTCACCGCGCTGGTGTTACAGGCTTCTCTGGAGCAATGCTGTTCTGCAGAGGAGTCTTTGAATACGCATCATGTCTATAAAAGAAAGTGAAAGAGGTCAAACCAGAAGGCTTAGTGTTTTGTATACTTGCAAGTTGTGCTCCGAATTGAGGCTTGAGAGTATCTTATTTATAACTTAACTCTGTTCTGTAGAGCATCGTTCTGATGTGTCTGGGTGGCCGGGGCTGTATAGATATAGCTATGGCAACCGTCACTTCCAGTACACCCTCTTGTGTGCAAGCTGTGCTGCTACTGTCATGTGAAAACCAGTGATAGGCTGGAAGAAGAGGAGGAAAAACTATCCAGCCAGAACAAATACTGTGCCTGTCAGTAAGGAGTCAGTGCAATCTCCCTACAACCAGGTTGCACTCTTACTACATGCCTTAAAATCATCTTTAGAGTCCTGACTTCCAAACAAGGTGGGCACCAGAGGGAGTAGTAGGAGTTGACGCTTCCCTTAGAAAGCTGTAGAAGCTTCAGGTCCAGCCAGGAATTGGGTAAATATGTGAACATCCAGAGTTTTAACTCATGCCAACGAAGTGTGGAGGATGTTAAAGCATGAGTGTTTAAAGCAGTTGTCGTTAAAGATGCTAATGATCTTGAATGTGGGTGATGCTATTGACTACCTCTGTAAAGCCCTGTGGAAGCAAAGCTCGCTCTATAGAGTGAGCTATGGCACCTATATTAACTTAGGTGCCATTTTTGTAGATGATTTTTGATTTGTAAGTTGGCCCAGGGGACGTAGGCTCTGCAGCTGGTGGATCACAAACTGAGACTTGGAAAAGAGACCGCAGTCTCCGTTGGTTTCAGGAGAGCAGTTCTTCTGCTCTCCCTATCTATGATACCAGGCTGCTGCTCTCAGCGCAGTGTTGCTCATGGTCAGGAAGGTTAGCGCTCAGCCTGGGAGCAATAGGCAGCTCTTTCAGGGGGCATCTGTGTGTTTGACTTGTGTTCAAAAGAGGTCCTCGAACATCACCGAAGTAGAGGAGGACCTGATGGTGGTCAGGAGCTGGTGACCCACCATCACCAGTCTTATACTCACTGCTTGGTTGCTTCTACCTGCTCATTCCTTGGTGGTCTGCCTGGTGGATCTCAGCTGGTTGCTCGGTGGGCAGGTGTTTGGCTGATCACAACCACCACTCGGCAAGGACTAGCTCACTTATGTGCTGGGGACGGAAATGCAGCAGAGCTTCATCTACGAACGCCCGTGTGCAGGGAGCCTGGGCAGGGCAGGGCTGCTGCGTGGAAGCTGTCATTGCTGCTGCCTCTCCTGTAACTAGTGCATGGGTAAAGATGTTTTCAACACTCAGAGCACCCTTCTTGAGTGCTGAATCCACTTCACTTATTAACAAAAGGAGAGATTCAAAGAGAAGCCTTTGAAGAGAAGGTCAAGTTTTTGGAAGCTGCTTCCTGGGGTGTGTTGTGCAGTAGCACCAAGCAAGTGCTTAATTTTGGCCATTAAGCTCACTGTGAAGCACTGGTTTCTCTCCCACTGGGACAGCTGTAGTTATTTCCACCAACTAGTGTAATTTTTGTATCCTGGAAAGCAGAAGAGAGGTGGAGGGTTCTCAGCTCTCAATTAGGATTGAGTCAGTTGCTGAAATATTTCATTAATTCATATTTCCATATGGTTGTTCCAGGTTTTTTATTTTTATCTGCCCAGACACCTTTTGGACAGAACTGGGCATTATCTTTGCTTTCTCCCAAATCACTTCATAAGTTGGAGAGCTGGGACTGTCTGCCCGTTCTCCGCTGACTGCAGAGGACGGAGCAGCCTGGATGGTGCCACGAGTATGTCATGTGCTTTAAGAGCACAGTGTTTGCCAAGGGCTTTGTGCTGTCTGTTCAGAGCTACCTCTCCCTCAAGGCAAAGGACAGCTGTAGATGCTCCCTTCTAGCTAAGAAGGCTCTGAACTTCTTAAATGGCAGTTAATGAGGCCAGTCATGGAGGTTTTTTACTGGTCTGTAATTTTATCCTCTAGGATTAAGTTTCTTCTGATCTGGAAGAGTCAAGGCCACAAATCTATCTTGTCAGAAAGCATCAAAAGCAAAGGCTGCTAACACAGTCAGATGGATCATGGCATGTGAGTGCAGTTCAGTGGAACCTTTCATAGGAGCCTTTATTGACTAGACAGGCTTTTCTAATCACTAAATTGTGGCTGGAATTTGGAGGGAAGCTCAGTCTGCATTTGCAAAGCTGGCACTTGGCAATGCAGCCCTGAGCTACTTGGAAAATTTAGGCTGTGGGGCATCCGTGGATGCAACATAACCCTACTCTGGGAGGAAACTTGGACATGCTTGCTGAGCAAAAAACATGGGTCTTCCCTTTGGATGGGCTCTGAATGACGCCCAGATGGCATTCTCTGCCAGGTTAGGATCTTTCTGGAGATTTTGTATGTTCCTCTCATTCTAGCCAAAGCCTGAGATGAGATCCTGAACAGGATGGGGAATCTGCTTTCCACTCCTCTGGCTGCTGTTGAGGTTTCCCATGCGTTCAGCTTTGTCAGGTGGCTGAAATACAATCCAAAAAGTTAGACAGCATCCCTCCACGCTTCTCTGGAAGGAAATAAGGATAGGAAAGGGATCCAAGGAGGCACAAAGGCTGCCTTGGGACAGTCTATTCTCTACTGTTTGAAACCTCTCAACCCCAGTGCAGGAGGTACTGTGGGGACATAGCAGTCGTTCTGGGCTATGATCCTGCCCATTGCCTGCTCTGCCCTGCCAGCATCGAGGCTGCTCTGACCCACACCGTTCCCCAGGCGCATCTGCATTAGATGGCACATGGTGATACCAGCCCTTCATCCCTGCATCTCCCAAGCTGGGCTGTGTATGCTATGCGTCCAGAGGACCATCGTCCCCTGCCTCCCTGTTCACCAAGATGATGGGGGCTCCTCTTGTTGGGCAGCGGCTCAAGGTGGGGCACGTCATCTGTTCCCCGTGTTGCTTTAGTGTGAGGGAAGTTAAGCAAAAATGGAGAGGGATTAAAACTTGAGTCAGGGGATTTGCCAATTAAAATAGCTGCTCCTCCTGCAGGTTTCATATGATACAAGAGCAGGGAGAGACCCTCTCCATTTCCCCCGTGACCCCTTCCCAGTTTGTTCAGCTTGCTAGGGATTGAGATCTGTCTCTTAGGAGTGAGGGGGCAGCTGGGTCTATGTTACATTTCATGCTGTTTGGATAGGATAAACCTTTCCTCCCTGTAATTGGGTGATTGGACTTCTGAGCTTTCTCAGATATTAATCTGGAGACCCTAGAGGGGGTCAGATTAGGTTATGGAGACATAATAGGAAATACTGCTGTGGCTAGTTTGGGTTATGGGGGATAGAGTGGATATTCTGCAGCATTCCCCTGCCGGGTTCCCACTGATCAGGCCTGCATGGTGGGGTCAAGGAGTGGTCTTATCTCAGCATCGGGTTGACTTGGTCTTTGCTGGGAGCGACTGTCTCTGAACTCTTTCCACCCCTGTAATCCTGCTCTTCCAGAGAACAGGACCACGACCTCTCCTTTGCTGGAGGGAGGGGTGGGTGGTGCTGACCTGCCGCTGGGGCTTGTTCACAGAGGAGAGAACATCTTTTTCCAAATGGGTGTCATGTCTCCAGGAACCCTGTCTTAGAAAAGGCTTCATATTCTGAACTGGTGGTGTTTGGACCAAGTAAGATGTTCCTCCTTGCTAGCCCATGTCATGGCAATTGTGGGGAAGGGGTTGATACATCCCAGAGGGGATCATTTAGAGCAGTGAGCGTTTAAATGCATGCTTTCATCTGTCCCATGTGAGAGATGTATTTGAGGAAGGATGTCACGTTGGTCCAGTCAGAGACAGTGAGATGAGCTTGTCCCTATGGCCAGACGAGTGTTTCAGAGCTGTACTGATTAGGGGTATTGGGTATATTGGAATATACCAAGGGGTACTGGAGAAGGGAAACCCACCACGTTTATGCTGCAGACCTGTTTGGTGTGTGGGTTAATACCTCCTCCCGTTCCTGCGTGCTGTGTCCAGGAGCAGCTCTGCAGTGTTGCTGGACACAAGTTCTGCTGATGCAAGCCTGGCTCCAGGCACCGGTCTGCGGCGCTCCTTTCAGCCCTCATTTCTTTTTATTAACAGTGAGATGACAGATAGGGGATGGTCATTAATTTAATAAAGGAAGTTTCTGATCACGACTACAGAAGCAAGGTCCTGAGGTTTTTCATGGTGGTCTGATGACTCACCCTGATGAAATAGGGTGACACTGGGATAGGAAATACCTCACCGGAGCTTGGACCATGGCAATGGCTCTTCCCACATAGCAGCCAGGCTCCTACAGTCATTGTGCCACCCTTGGCTGGGCTGTCCTTGGGACTGGCCTCACCAATATGAGCATTACCCCCACTGAGAAGACCTGAATTTCAACTCCAGAGAGACCCGTGGTCCTATGCAGCTAGGTCAATTTGCTGGCTTTAATGAGGCTCACTCTTTGTTTCCCTGGTGCTGGCCCTGAACACCTGCCCGGGGTGACAGTGGAGTCAGGAGTGTTGAGGTATGGCTGAGGCACGCCACTCTCCATCTCCCATCTCCCCCTTTGTGGCACACTCACATGTGTGCACACTCATGAGGACACTGAGGGTGGGAGTGCAGGTGCTAGCAGCATGGCTGTGCTGTGAGAGGTGAGCTTGTACATAGTCACAGATAATCATAGAATCATTAAGGTTGGAAAAGACCTCTAAGATCATCGAGTCCAACCGTTGACCCAAAATCACCATGCCCACTAAACCACATCCCTAAGCACCTCATCTACACGTCTTTTAAATACATCCAGGGATGGGGACTCAACCACTTCCCTGGGCAGCCTGTTCCAATGTTTAACCACTCTTTCAGTAAAGACATTTTTCCCCATGTCCAATCTAAACCTCCCCTGGCGCAACTTGAGGCCATTTCCTCTCGTCCTATCGCTTGTTACCTGGGAGAAGAGACCGACCCCCACCTCGCTACAACCTCCTTTCAGGTAGCTGTAGAGAGCGATGAGGTCTCCCCTCAGCCTCCTTTTCTCCAGGCTGAACAACCCCAGTTCCCTCAGCCGCTCCTCATCAGACTTGTTCTCCAGACCCCTCACCAGCCTCGTTGCCCTTCTCTGGACACGCTCCAGCACCTCGACGTCCTTCTTGTAGTGAGGGGCCCAAAACTGAACACAGTATTCGAGGTGCGGCCTCACCAGTGCCGAGTACAGGGGCACGATCCCTTCCCTGCTCCTGCTGGCCACACTATTGCTGATACAGGCCAGGATGCCATTGGCCTTCTTGGCCGCCTGGGCACACTGCCGGCTCATGTTCAGCCGGCTGTCGACCAACACCCCCAGGTCCTTTTCCAACAGGCAGCTTTCCAGCCACTCTTCCCCAAGCCTGTAGCGCTGCATGGGGTTGTTGTGGCCAATGCTTGGCTTTCCTTTATTCTGTGCTGTCATCTGTGGAAATCGATAAATCTCACCAACTTCATTGTGTGGCCTGGGAAATTGAGGCACTCAGCAGTAACGGCCAAAAATTGTGTGTGGACTCTAAATCTAGAAGAGCCAGTTAAGAGCAAGTGGTCTAAATTCATGTACGGTTAATATTTACTGTGCTTGCTGCTCTCAAGCCTCAAAAGTTCACACTTGGCTGCAGATTACTTTCAGATATCAATTTCCAGTTCCTCTAGAAAAACTTGGGGGTGTCTTGGTAGATGGAGAGTGTCAAACCCAGGCAAATGTGGCTGTCCTGCTAAGGACCAAGGCGAGCAGGAATCATAGTTACTCCCAGGCATCAAAGAAGCCATCGGGTCTGCCCCGTCCTGGTGCACAGCTCTCATGGATGGGGAGATGGCCATCCCATCTGGGTGCCCTGGGGTGTGCCAGACCCTGTGGGGACTATTCCCTCCCGGCGTCCTGACTTCACCGGGGGTCCTCCTGCAGCTGATGGAGCTTCTGCCAGACTCCCCCAGGATGGTGTCCAGCAGTGCAGCCCCATCTTGGCACCCTGCTTTCTGAGGACAAAGGCATGAGACCATTGTCTCCTTCTTTAAGCTAAGGAGCTTTCTTTGAAAGCTCCCAGACCTTCTCCAGTCCTCAAGGATGAGCTCAGAGAAGCAGCAATATCTGCTTAAAATTGGGCGCTGGGACCCCTAGACCTAGAGAGGGGCTGCACGTTCCCCTCCCGGGGGGGCTGGGAGAACTTTTGGCGCCTGCTCTGCCTGGCCCCAGCTCCCAACCTCCCTGCTCCCTCCTGTCCTGAAAGCGGGTGGCTGCGGAGAGGCATGCCGGGACTTGTTGGGAACGGGGCTGGAGAAGGGAGTGCGTGAGCTGGAGCGAAGGCCCGTGATGCAGGGGGGGATGCGGGAAAGCCACCCAGTTCGTCTGGGCAAGGCTGGGATAGCACGGGAGGTGGGTAGCTGGACAGGCGCTCCTAGCTCGCCCCAGCTGTGCGCGGCAAGGGTCGGCTGCTCGGCATCTGCCTGCGTCCTCCAGCCGCAAACAGCTGGTGCGTTCATCGGGAACACGTCGAGCTGCACTGGGACCGACCCCGCTTCGGCACGGCCGGGTCAGCCAGCTCCCTTCGGCTCTTGACCGCAGGCTGATTCTGCACCCTGACTGCTGCAGTGCCTGCAGGGAGGGTCCTCTCCCCCTGGGGTACCCCGCAAGCAGTGTGGTGGGGTGAACCTCTGCCCTCCTTTCTACATGTACGGCGGTGGGCAGACGGTGCAGTGGACACCGAAGCCGGGCAGCGGGGTTGGGGATGGGAAATGCCTTCCTCCCTGCCCCCGATGCTCATCAGCCGACCTCCTCGAGCACGTGATAGATTCCCTTTATCTGCTAATATTAGTCATAAAACAATCCAGATCTGTCCATAATCCTGTTAGAGCCTTTGACTCTTGCTCCTGTGACTCCCGGCAGCTCTAATTACAGATACTCATGCTGGTGATTAATGACTTGATTCATCTTCAGTGGCACCAGTTTCACATGTGAAGCCCACTTTCCCCCCACAATGATTTGTGCAAAGGGGAAATAATCCCTGTTAAAAACCAACAGCACAGAAATGTGGTGCTGGCGTTTTGCCTTTATCTGGCCCTTCTGCATCCTTTCCATCCTTTCACTCATCTCCCCCCGGCCTTTCATCTCTGAGAGAATGACCCTAATTGCCGCACACTCTAATTTTGCTGCACTGTAACCCATAAATCACTCCGGCGCTTGGAGCATTTTCATGCTCCTTAACAAAAGGAGGGGGATTTTCTCCTCTGCTGCGTGTTTTACAAGTGACTAATTGCATCAAGGCACCTTTGAAGCAATGACTTCATCAATTGCTCATCCTGCAGACGCACTGCTGATTATGTATGCCTGATCAGAATCCTACATTTATTAGGATTAATTTATTCTCCAATCATTTTTCTTCCACCGCAAGGACAGGGAAGTTGAGTGATGTTACTTGCTCAGCTACGTAAGCACGATTTCTTGCCTCATTACTGAGCCTGAGATATTTTTGTTACATGCTGAAACTTCTCCAAATGAAAATGAGTAATGTTACGTCTCGGACAGAAGTGCTCCCGGGACACTAGAGAAATCAAGTTATTTCAGGGTGCCTACAAATTGGCTTTAGATCTTCATCATCTTCCTTTCCAATTTTGCTTCCCCCCGCCCCTGCCCATTTGTCATGGGGCACATGTCTGCGTGAGCGATAACACATCTTGGGGCTTCACAAAGGGGCCAGGAGGGGGTAAGAGTAGATGTTTCTCCCAGCTAGAGACTATCCAAAACAGGGGGTTCATGCTCTAGGTTAGCAAATCCTTACGAGACTGCTGGCAGATACGCTGGGTGTGTGGCTGAGTGGGAGGGGTGTGGAAGGGCTGGCCGTATGAAAAAAGGATGTAGCGAACACAGGCTGAGCATCTCCAAGGAGGAGGCACTGTAACTGCTGAGGACAGAGAGCAGTAAACACGGGCGAATTGACACATTTTCTTAAAAGCTGTGGTCAAACTGTTTCGTAGGAGTAGTGGCTGATAACAACTGCCAGAAGCCCTTGACTCAGACGCTAACCTCCCACCCCCAGAAAGGCTCCTCTTTTGGGAAGGACGGAGCTTGTTTGCATCCAGGCAGGAATTTTGCCTCGGCTACTTCCCGTCTGGTGTTCATCTGCCCTTAATTCACTGCTGGCCCCAGCAAGTGCCTGGCGGGGGATTTTGCAGCATATCTAATGAACCAAATGGGGTCATTTTGAGCCAGAGCTGGGTTTAAGGCTGTGGTTTGGGGGAGCTGTTGCAATGCTGGAGAGTCTCACCTGGATGATGTGCAGTGCTGGGGTGAGGAGGAGAGAGGAGAGAGGATGGAGAAGGAGCATTGGGCACGGATGGTTTCCTTTTGTCGTACCGCAAGGGAGTGCACCAAAGCCCCCGTAACACAGGCTGGGAAAGTGCTTATGCAGCACTGGGGAGCTCGGGTTTGGCAAGAGACCAGAGAAAAGTAGGTGACTGCATTGGAGAGGTTGGAGAGAGGGCAGCTCGGGACCTAGGAGACATACCGAAGCCCAGAGCCGTACAGAGGCGTGCTTGTTTTATTTTGCCAACAGCAAGCTGGCAAGACATTGGCTGTTTTGATGACAAATCTGCTGTCCTGCTGGATGTCCAGCCTCGGTTCATGTCGCGTGTAACGGGGCCAGCTATTAATGAGCAGCGGAGCAGACACCCCATCCCTGGCTGGTGCGGAGCCCCGCAGTCCCGCTCTCCCTCTGGCCCCGTGGTGGGGGCTTGGGTTGGGGTGGACGAAGAGGGGGTGTTGCCGAAAAAGCATGTCAAGAAGCAGGGGATGCTGGTAAATATGGGTCTTTGCCTACAGAGGGGGCTCCTGCACTGCCCGAAGCCGTCCGGGCTGGGAAGGCAGGAGAAGGGATGCAGTGGCTGCCAGCTGACCTTTCTCAAACAGTTCATGGGTTTCCAGAGCAGCCGAGGTGTCAGCGGTGTAGAGCAGTCACAGCTTCCCAGTCGCTGGAGGAGGAAGGCAGGGGGCACTCGAAAGGGGAGGAAAAGGCTCCGTCCTGGAAGGGTGGAAACCTTGCAACCTATTAACCATTTCTCAGCGGAGAGAGATGGAAAGCAAACAAGGGTCTGCTTTTCTCCTGCACCGTGCTCGCCTGCTCCCATCCTTTCTGCCCTTCTCTCTTCTGCCCCTGCCTGCCTTTCTCTCCTGGCTCCCACAAAGGCAGGACCTAGGTAGTGACATTGAGGATTTAGGTGAAAAATCAGCTCTGCCCCACCAAGCTGAGCTGACCTAAACAGAGCAGCATGCTGGAAAGCAAAGCATGCCTCCGCACCCAGAGCCGCAGCGGTCCCCGTGGTTGTGTCTCCGTGCAAAGCCCTCTTCTTTGACGAAGTCTCTGCAATCAGACTTAATTAGTAGGCAGGGAACCACAGAAAAACCCCTTCCAGCCCTTTTTTAAACAGCATGTAACGGGGTGCTCTGTGTTGTCAGATCTTGCTGAAAGCACATTTGTCTCGAGCAAGGGAAGGGGCTGAATTGCTCTGTGACAGCCTAAGACACTCTCGCTCACGGATGACAAAGCTTGGAAGTAAATTAGCAGGCAGAGTCTGTGAAAGGAAATGTTTCCTTAAACGTTTCCATAAAAGCTAATTGGCCTGTAAAAGCAGCGTACCTGTGGGTGCGCTGCCTCCCGGGGTTTGGGACTTGGGGAATCTTTTCCTGGCTCGGCTAATAATTTTCAGTGTGACTTTGAGCAGGTCATTTCAGTTCTTTGTGCCTTGGTTTCCCTCTCTCTGAAATGAGAAGAATACTCCTTTCCAAAGCACAGATAAGGTTTAAGTACTAAAATTTTATTACTCAGTTGAAGATCCTTAGCAGAGGGATATTATGCAGATAGAAGGTTAATGATGATGATAGGAAGAGAATAAAAAAAGAAATTGCTGTTTTATTTTTATTTTGTTCTTTAAATGATGTTTAATAGCCAGTTTTCAATTCAGGAATAAAACCCAGCCCTCTGTGACCACCAAATTATCTCACAAATGCTGTTCTGCGTGCTCTCAAAGCTTGCAGAGAAAGTGAGGAGCATACCCCTTCTCTCTGCTCTTAGGAGCAATCAGCAAAACGCGTCTTGAGCAGCTGATCTCCAGCAAGAGTTTTTCTTTTCCCAATTAGGAAGCTTGTCTTGATTCATGAACAATTAAGAAAGCACTTCCCAAGAGTCCTCCACCCAGGGTCTTGGGTCTGTTAGGGGCTGATGGTCCCCGCTGGGGCAACAGCCCCATTGCACCAGTCATGGTGTGTGTTGGGGCAGCTCCTTGCCCATGGTGTGAGCAGACAGAGGGACCTGCCCGAGGTCGGGTAGGAAGTCAGGCAGACTGGGCAAACAAGACTTTAGCTCTGCCAGAGGGAATTAAAGGCTGAACCGAGCCATTACCCCCACAAATTAAGCCCATGCCTTTCCAGAAGAATTTCTAGGCAAGCGTGTCCCACCACTGTGATGACCCGGAGAGCCAAGGTGCCTGTTCCAGGAAAAGAGCCTTTTAGTGTTTGCAGCGATGCTGCGGGCTGGGAGGGGTGCCCGCAGGGTGGGTGCCCACCCAACCCCTCACTGGCCCCACAGCCCTGCCCACGGCACCCTGCCTGGCTGCCCCGGCAGCACTGCTGGCCACCCTGGTTTGTCATCCTCACCACAGCTACTGTAGGCTGTAAATGTCAACCACAGTGAAACCGAGCGCAGTCTGTGGCCGGGAGTTTGCTTATTTATTTCTTTTTTCATTTGTTTTTTTCACAAACATTAGCTACGTCAAGAATGCCATGTTCGTCACCCCCAAACTATTACAAAAGTTAAGGTCAAATTCATGGAATAGTTTTGGCTGGGGAAAAGAACAATGTAGACGAGTTGGTCCCTGCTGGGTGAAGTGCAGGGGCTGGAGGATGCTGTCTCCTCTCTTTCCACCAGTTGTGGACGAGGGTTTCCCGTCCAGGTGGCAGTGTCCAGCCATGAGGTGGAGGCTGTGTTTGTGAGGGTGCACTCTTGGCGCTTGTGCTCTCTTCTTCCTGCTGAATTCCACTTTGGAGAAATACTTAGTGAGATGTGGTTTGTTAGGGGAGGTAATATCTCTTGTTAGGCCAACTGATATACCTGGAGAACGAAACAGTGGAAAAAGGACCAGCTTTTGGACACACAGTCCTTCATTAGTCACCGGCTAATCCAAATCACCATCCCGCTACCCTCCTCGTGATCCGATGGCTCATTTGAAAGGTGCGAAACCTCTCCCCATTTTGCCTGTCTCCTCACGCACTGTCATACCCCTCTGGCTGCCCACACAACCTTCCTCTGATGCGTCCTCCTGCATGTCCCCATCACCTCCCGCCAAGCTCGCTGTCCTGTTTTCTTTCTGCATGAATTTCCACTTTTGAGATTCTTTTCCCCCATTTGCATCTTCATGTCCCTCACAGTGAGCTCCCCCCACTTCATCCCACATGCACCGCAGCAGCCTCACATCTTCTCTAGGATCCCCCACTGCACTGCTGAGCACGAATAGCTCCAGCCAGGAGCCTGCAAGCCTTCCATGGGTGACAGTGCAAAATACACTTGGGGTATTGCTTTTTGGTTCCCCATGCAGTTACATTTGACTGCAGACTGTTTTTCCCCCGGCTCATCTTTGCCATCTCTCTGCTTGGGAGGTTGTGTAACGCAACTGCAGTATTTGTCCGGTTTTTGTGAAGCGGCTCGTCCCCAGAGCAGATGACAACCTTTTGCCATGGCTTTCTTGGTCAGTGTTTCTCCACTCTGGTTTTGGCACTGAGCACAAGCCCTGCAGGTAGCTGAGTTGCAAAACATGGTGCTGCTTTCTGCTTTCTGCCGGCTGGCCAAAGTGTCCGGCAGAGAGCAGCCAGAGTCTTGAGCCAGGTCTGAAGACCCTTATTGGAAAACAACCTTCAATTATTGGAAAATAATTTTCTGTGGCCCTTATTGGAAAATAATCTTCAATGGATCTAAACACCTCCCCAATGAGGCAGTTCAAGCTCTTTGTTCATGCTGGCAAGCAAACCAACACCAAAATTGCTACAGCCACACCAACCGCAAGACATTGGCGATTCATGACCCCTTAATCCAACTTGATGACCAAGTGCTGGCACAATGGGAAAAACCACTGTAAGAAGATGAAGGAAGAAACCAAACGGTCTGTCTTTATCCTCCTTTTCAGCCTTGTGATGTGGGGCTATCCTGGCATGTGTCTCCCCGTGGAGGCTCTCACTGGCAGAGTTCACGTGTCTGTTCCCGCTCTGCCCATGCCAGGAGCTGGGGACCTGGGAGTGGGAGGGCTTGGGGCTTTGTACTGGCTCTTTTCTGGGGGAAGAATCCCACCCCAGAGCCTGTATTCAACCCTAAAGTGTTGGTCCATCACTTTTTCCCTTTGCTGTTGACCTCTTGAATATCTCTGAGTTTCTTCCCAGTTTCTTCTTCACTTTAAATTTTATTGCCTATATAACAGGCTTCTAAACAAGGATCCTTGCACTGTCCCCATCCCCTCATCATGTTCACTCAAAGCTCTTCTCAAAGCTTTCCCAAAAAGCTGCCATGTGTACAGCCAGCCGTTTTTCTCCTCATCCCTGCACCCCTCTCCCTCATTCCTCCATCTCCGTCTGGATTCTCCTGGCTGTGTCTGGGAGGGATTCAGCTCTAGGTGCAGGGTGCAGTGACTGCACTGGGGAAGGGAAGGGGCCATGCTCCTGTTAACCCTCCCACCTCGATAAATTCGGTCATGGTGAATTTGTTGAAGACATGGGTTGATTTGGGGTTTTTTTTTGCCATCTGTGTCTGTACAGAACCGATGTGGGACTATTATGATGGCAGTATTTCATAGAGTCATAGAATATCTCGAGTTGGAGGGGACCCATAAGGATCATCAAGTCCAACTCCCTGAAGTGGGAGTTGTCTGCTCTTATGTATGTGTATAAAATCTCTCCCAACAAGACCCTGATCTGTCTGGGGACCTCGAGATGCTACTGCAAGATGAAATGATCGAATAAAATTGCCCAGCAAAAGGTCACGTTGCATCCGTAAAACTCATATTTGAAAAGAAGAGGAGCTCGGTCTATCTCTCTGTTTAAGAGCCAGGCTGCAAGTTGTTGCCAGACGAGCTGTTTGGGTCTTTGGTTTGCGTAATGGATGATGAGGAAGCACTGCGAAAGGCTGGAAGGGAGATCCCGCAAGGTGTGGTTTTGCCTCCTGCACTCCCGCAGCCTCCCTGCCCGTGCTCTGGGTCCTGCCACTCGCTCGGTGCTTATTCATACCAGGAATAAACCCAGCCCTTTTTTGACCTTAAGTGATGTTTTAGAATTTCTTTTATTTGTGGACCTTGGCTTGGCCTTCTGTCGCTATTTGTCTCTCCAAAAAAGGGATTCTGCTCTTTCAATTTCTGCGTCCAATTTGGAGGGGGGGATATTACCAATCGGGGTCAGTAAATAGCTCATCTGACTTCGTAATACTTAGCATTTAGATAGTGCTTTCCACCGTCAGAGCCCTTTGCAAACTCCCAGTAATCCTCCCAGCACACCTCGAGTTAGGTAAGTATAACTAATCCCAAACAAATAGCTTCAGTGTGGAACTAATGTAGAGAATGCATAAGAGTAATTTAAGGTTTAAAAGAAAACTAGTGGGTAATCTCACAACAAAATTAGAAAAAAAGGGCAGAGAGAAGGAAAAAAAAGCCCGAGTTATTCAATGTGAAAGTTAAATCAGACTTGAACACATTGTTAATTTGCATTTCACATAGCCAGGATAGGCTGTAGATATTACAACTACATAGTGCAGGTCCTGCCATTTAGAGGTATGAAATACATCAAGGCTTCAATAATACGTAAAATAATTAAATTAAAAATGCCCTCAAGTTTAGCCTTTTTGTGCATGTTAGACCTTATCAGGTTTTTCATATAATTTTCTTTTTATTCTTGCAAACAATACTGAATTACGTCTTTTCTGTGTGTTTATATCTAATAACTGTATTTACTTATTAGTTTCCAAATTTCATCCCCCTCCTGCCTCTCATCTCTGATGACTGGGAGCTCGAGGAGATTTGCACACCCTCGTTAGTAGCTTCATCAAAGTGTCTTGTAATTTGTGTGTCTTGGTTCAATTTTTTTCCCAAGTCCGGTTGAAGAGTTGCATTCAGTCACCAACAGAAGTCATTAATCCATGTTCCATTTGCAATAAATTTCTGAGAGAAAGGGCTCAAAATCAGATTCCCTTTGGAAACTGAGTACCTGATCTTTGTTCTAGACGATGAGCTGTCTTCTTGTGCCTCCTGCACCACGTGCAGGAGACCACATCTGAGGGGCTTGTCCCCGAGTGAGGAGGAAAGCTGCAATTAGAGGCTTAGATCTCCAGTTCTGATGGCTCAACAGGCCACCTCCCGTCTGCTTTCCAGTGTCAGCCGTGGGTGCTGGACCTTGGGCTCCAGCAGACCAAGTCTCCTGTGAAAACCCATTTGTTTGTGCAAGTATTTGCCCATCCAGGAAATCTCCTTGCAGACCGAGTGACTGAGCTGGCAGCTTCCCTGTGCGTATCCTCTGAATGGGTCTTCTCATGTATGGACCTTAAAAAGGCGAGCCCTGTTAGAGGCACCTCTTTGGTTTTCTTGCACCCGTGCATTGCAATTGCAGCCGATCCCTGCGTTGTGTAAGATGTTGCAGGATCAATCAGGGTTTTACAGAGCGATTTAGCTGCAGATGCTATTGCAAATCACAGGTAGCTATAGAACATCATGAGGACTTTTTGCAGCATTTTTATTGCTCCCGAGCATTGCCCACTGATCCAGGTCCCTGCCACAGAACCAGCACTCACAGCAGCGGCGCGTGCCAAAGCCCCGAGTGTCCCCCCTGCCCTGGTTTGGATTGGAGGGGGTTGGGGTGACCAGGCGTGACGATGCTGATGTGTGACCCTGGATGAGCGCTGACCAGGCTGCGGGCAGTGCAGGGCAGGACCAAGGTGTGTGTGTGGGGGGGGAGCGGCAGTCCTGGTGTGGGAGAGGGCTCAGACCTGTGCGTGGGGCAGGGGTTGTTCGGGGGGCTGGGAGTCCCAACTGGGGCACCTCAGGAGTGGAGACCAAGAGTGGGACAAGCTGTGGTCCAGGCCAGGCTAAGCTACATTAGCAGAACTGCAGAGGATGCTCTCTGGGTGCTTTTCTCCCTTACACTCGCCTAAATCCAAAATCCACTGCCTCCTGCCCCAGGTGTTTCTAAGCAATTACATATTTGCCTCAGACTTCTCTTCCCCTCCATCCTCAGCCCCATGTTTTGAAAGGAGAGTAACTAAAACATGCCTGAAGAGCACTAAGCATGACTATTTATCGCAGAGATCAGGCTCAGGAGAGGCAGGAGGGAGCCCGCCCCTCCCTCGTGCCCCCCACCCTCCCCTCCGCCCGCCGTACCCCTCTGCCGTGAACTTCTCAAGAAGAAAGAATAATAAAGGTTTGGCAGGTCTATTCACACAGTGTAAAATTGAATTAGCGGAGGTATGTGAGGAACATGGCTCGATTTCCATGGGGATGAGGAGATCTTTATCACACACCCCCCAGGATTATCCCATGCAGCACAAAGACGCTTTCGGCGCTGGCTGGTGGGCATCCCCCTGTGAGCCTCATCGGGGTAAAATCAAGGTGACGTCCGAGCTGGGCTGGCCTTGCTGGGCTGGGGGCTTAGCCAAGGCGGGGAATTGAAAGCGGAGAACCGAGCTGAGGGGAAGCCAAGATGAATGTCTGCAAAGGTGCAGGCTGGAGATCGGGCAGGCGATAGGAGCCGGGACCCCCCCCCGTTGTTTCCTGTCCCCTCTCCTTTGACAAGGTTCGGCACCTTTTGAAGCCCTTTGACAAATCCGTGGGGTTTGAGGAGGTCTTGAGCTGTGGCTGGGCCAGGAGGGACTGCAGCAGGGGCAGGGGAAGGCAATTGGAGGAGATTGCATCCTAATCCCAAAAATAACAGCACTGCTTTGTCTGTGTGCTGCTGATGAGCTCCACCTCCCCCTGCGTTTAGTGGCAGCTGAGAAAATGTCCAGGACATGACCTATAGAGGTGTTAGCCCTGTTGCAAAGGGATTATCATCTGTCTCGCCCAGAAAAGTCCCTGAAGCCCATCTGAAAGCTCATCCAGCTCAGCGCACCCCCGTCAAACCTCAGGGAAGGGCTGAGGCTTCAGCCTGAGCGTGGGTGGCAGCGCCACAGGACGGACGTGACAGTGCTAATGACAGGGGAGCGACGGGAAAGCAATCCCAGCTTTCTGGGCTGACGGGCTCCGCGTTCACCGCCCTGGATGGGGAAGTGCAAAATGGAAAGGAAAAGCGAGAGGGAAGAGCCCTGTTTGCACACACGCCCCTGCGCAGGCAAGCCAAGCTCAGGGGCCAGGCGGCCGGGAGCTAGCGGCCTCTTTGCTTCCTCCCTCTCCACCCTGGAGGGACGTGGCTGGGTGGAGATCTGACCAAACCTCTCATCCTCTTGGTCACCAGCGCAGCTGAGCTGGGACAACTGGTATCGAGCGCCGGCGCAGTTCTGGCATCCGCAGCAGGGAGAAGCGCTGTGCATCCCTACAGTGCGATGAGGGCCAAGGAGAAAGTCCTTGAGTGGGATGGGAGAGCATATGGGATGGGTGTGCTGTGGCTTTAGGATGTGCAGGGCAGGGTTTAAAGCAGAGTCCCACCATGTCAGGTGGGAAGTTATCTTCTCATTGCATGAATAGCATGGGAAACGGTACAGGGCCAAGGGAAGGGGGGCTGCTCGGGGTAGAAAGGCACCCATAAAGAGGAGAGGGGAGCTGTGCAGCATCCCCCAGCAGAGCAAGCCCACTTGGGGGGTGAGAAACAGCGGGGTCCGGCATGGGCAGCCGATGGAGCAGGGAGGCTGGAGAAGCCGCCCAGCCCTTTGGTCCTCCCTCCTCCGTCAGCCGGATCTGCCATTCGCAGCGTCTCTTTTCCCACCTCGGAGCGATCTGTCCTCTGCTTCCTGCAGGAGGGCAGCGGCCCAGTTCTCATGAGCAACCCTGCCAGATCTGTTCGCCGAGACCTGCCCATCCCAGACTGGGAAAACCGGGCCCAAAATACCATGCGATGAGCAGATGTTCCCTTTGGGTTACTGCCCATCCCAAGTATCTCAGGCCAGGCTTCATCCGCTCTGACCCATGCGTTGCACACTGACAAGCCTCATTTTTCTAATTCGGAAAAGCCCGTTTCCTTTAGGTGTGACCCTTCACCATCTTAAAAGTTAAATTTCTTATTTTCCAGAGACTTGGGCACAATCTCTATGGCTGGGACCCTTAGGGCCTCTTTCATACCTCTGTTGTTCCCTGAAATGGCAACCAAGGGCTCTAGGCGCTAATGTTTTACTTTTGCAATGAGGAGCTGCTGCCTTTCTAGCGTGTATGGCTGCTGGTAACCATATGCTACTTCTGTACAGCACCCGTGTGCAAGGATCATGCAAAACTTGACATCTAAGCATCCTCCAAAATGGGGGGGCAGCCTGCAAGGGGCATTTGGGGAGCTGCTGGGGACCCCCTGCCGCGACACTTCACCCGTCTCCCCGCTTCAGCAAGACAAGGTTACAGTAAACCAGATTGGCACTGCACATTTGGGGAACGGGTGCTGGGGAAAGGCAGAGCAGCATTTCACCCCGCTCGCTGGTTTGCATAGCACCACGTGCTGTGTCGGCAGCAGAGCCACAAACAAAACTCATTGCTGCCTTTGGGTACTGCTGGTTGCTCCTGCTCCCCATCCAAGAAAGCCTCCCTTGTACCCCACATCATCGCAGGACCCCTTCTTGATGCCAACACACTGGCTCAGGTAGCGAAATGAGCTTCGGCTTCCAGACTAGCAAAGGGTTAAAAACAACCCCGTGCATGGGCACGGTGCTGCCCAGGGGCCCCTCGGTGCTGAGCCGGGCAGGATGGGGAGCACAGGGGCTGCCTGGCCGCGGTGCCACCTCAAGCCCTTGGCGTTTGCCCACCTCATGCCTTCCCTCATTCCCGGGAAGCAGAGCCCACAGCCCTTTTGCTTGTTTGGTTTCGTCCTGTAACCAGCCTGTTTATTGTTCTGAAAAGGTTAAATTGGTCAGGGGAAAAAAAAAAGGATAGATTTTTTTTTTTTCTTCCCCTTTCTAATGAGAGTCTGGGGACCTTTTCCCTGCTGACGTCAGAGTCATATCCAATAGCCTTTGCAGTGAGGCCTGATTTGCAAAGGACACCCTGGGGAAAAGCAAAAATCTTGGTGAAACCTTTAAAAAGAAAAAGCACCCTTTGAGATGATTTTCTGCTTCTTTTATGTCCTGATTTCACCTTCTAATTACTAATTCCTTATTTCTTTTTTTTTTTTTCCCTAGCCGAGGGAAGGCAGGAGGGGAGGGCGTTTGCAGCCCCCCATGCACGCACACGCTCCCCGTCTCTCCCTGCGCTTGGCTCTCCCCCCCAGCTGCCATGCAAGGAGAAGCCAAGCCCGAGCAGCTGGGCTGCTCCGTCCTGCCTTGGCCGGGAAGCCGAGGGGGCCCCGTCTGGGTCGCTCTGCACTCAGGCAGCCCCAGCCCTGCCATTCGCCGTGCGCGCCCTGCCTTGCCTTGCCTTCCTTGCTTTGCCTTGCCTTGCGGGCAGGATGGCGCGGTGCCCGCTGGGCAGCGGTGCAGCATCGGCTGCCTCCGACCATCCGGGCAGGTCCCAAGGGACATGGGCGGCCATCATCTCCTCCCTCCCTCCCCAAGGCAGGTAGGCAGGAACGGGCAGCGCCGAGGTGGAGTTGCAGCTCTGCCTGCGCTCCTGCCCCTCCAGGCTTTCAGAGCAAGAGCGGCATCTCCCACGTCGTGCCCAAGCCATGCCTTGCAGCCCCTCGCCTCCCCCCCCCAGCAGCCATGCCCTGTCCCTGCAGCAGGACCGGCGAGGATGTAGGTGGCAGGGACGTAATTTTAGCTTGCCGAATGCCACTCTGGGGAAAGATGCCAGAACGTCCCGGCTGGAGCCTGATGTCCTGTGTTTATGGCGAGGCTGCGGGAGATGGCCACACACTCGCTGGGCGCTGGTAGTGGGTCAGGGGGGAGCTCTCAGCCGGAGGTGGCGTTTCGGAGATGCTGCTCGCAGGGCTGCTGTGGGCACCGTGGCTCCCTTGGAGCCGCAGCCCGTGGGTGGCTGTAGCCGGGGTCAGGAATTTGACTCAATGCTCCTAATTGCCACCCCGGCACAAACAGTGACTTGTGATCCCATGTGCTCGGGCTGGCCTGAAACATGGTCCCCAGGGGAGGAGGGCTCCTTATGCACAGCTGAGTCGTTCGATACCCTCCGGGTGGAGGCTCTGTTTTAGTAGAAACATTTTAAATTTACCATTAAAAGTTCAGCTGGCTCTTCCCCCCCTGCCCATGCTGCCCAGGGATGGAGGATCCCAGCAGCCTTGCAGCACCGGAGCTGCTCTTCAAACCTCTGCCCAATGTGCCTGCGTGGGGGGGGCGAGCAGGACCTCACCAGCCCTTGGCACCACAGTCGAGAGACGTTCTCAGGTTGCTCATCTCCCCTCCTTCCTCAGCGAGGGAGGCTGGGATTCACCCAGGCCTCTTGGACATGTTTCCTCGGTGGTTTTCTGGGTAGCTTGTTTGCTGGTTTTGAGAAAGTTCGGAGGAAGATGTGTCTCATCCTCGTTATAGCCGGACTCAGTGAGGTTTGCTGGGCTCAGAGGTTGCTTGTTTGGAGAATGCGGAGTACTGCTGGCCGCAGGGCGATGGCATTTGATTACATTCCCGTGTCCTGGAGGCAAAGACCGTCTCTTTCTCCCGTGTGTTGAAGCAGCCATGTTTTGAGTGGGCTGCAGTGTGGGTACGGAGGATATGGCTGCCCTGGGGTCCCACCTGCAACAGCAATGGGTGCTTCCTCAGAGGACAGGGACAGCAGCGTTTACGAGTCCAACCAAAAATCTGAAATTCAAACAGTACAAACTCAATAGAAATTTAGTTCTGGGTCCAAACTTCATGGCCATTCTCTTCCTAAGGAGTTGAATCTTTTTCTGGTACAAATATGTCCAAACTTTGAGTGAGCTCAGCTTCTGCTTTGGCTCTTAAGCCAAGCTTTGCAGATTCAATCTCTCCTTCTTTCTTCTGCTTTGCTCTGGACATATTTCAGCACTAAGTAGAAGATCTGGGTCTAACAGTCATGCTTTCCTTGTCCTCCCCAAACCTCTTCCTCTCCGGCAACAGTCAACCACTTGGGTTTTGTGTGCTGAGCCCAGAGTAACTCCTTTGCTCTGCTCTGGTGTGCAGGGCTCCTGGTGCACCAGGCTGCAGGGTGAAGTGCCCGGGTGTCTACACAGACACCGGTGTAACGGGACAATTGCACCTCACTGATGCAATTAGCGGGACTTGCTATGAAACTCTCTAATTAGTATCTTATTGCCTACTAAGTGCAGCCTACGACCATGCACTCAACCAGCTGCAGACGTCATTGGTTTGACAAACCTGCTTGTTCCTCTGCTGAGTGCTGGCAGTGGGGAAATCCTGCTGGGAAAAAGTATCTCCTGGGAAAAAAAATCCCTCCGTGCCCTGATATTGGGAGGGCCTGTACACGGGTCTCTGCATGCGGGTCTCTGGTAGTATCCAGGACTCACTCTGAACTGCAGACCAAATTCCCCTGCGATAAAGCAGGTACCCATGCGGGGTGGAAAGAGGCTTCATAAGACACAGAGGACAGGGCTATATTATGATGAAAAAAGGCTCAGGATTTCATCTGTCTTAAGGCAAGATTTCTTTCAGCACCCTTTGGAGTAATTGGAATAAGTGACTGGCTGGGGGTAGGCATGTGTTGCCTGTCTGCATGACGAAGGACCCAGAAGTGATTTCTGGATCTTTCATGCTGTGTGCACCCCTGAGGATGCTCCTTTGGGAGAAAGTCGGGTAGCCACGGCCCAAGAGTGTGTCCTGTGGGGAAGGGGCCAACGGGGAAACACAGCAAAGCCCTGCAATGGCTTCGGCACGTGCCACACCATGCTTTGCCACGGCAGCAGCTCGGCAGCTGGTGGCAGGTCTGGGGACAGCCCCATTTGCACAAGCAAGCCAAGGACTGTCGCGAAGCAGAGAGGTGAAGCAGCAGGGCCACGAGTCGCAGCACCGGCCCCCTGGCACCAAACCGCTCTCTGTGGCACCCCCAGCCACCAGCAGCGCAGCCTGCCCCTGATGAACGACTGCAGCGGCCACCTCCTCCGAGAAAAACATCCTGGCCGCCGGGGCGGTTGAGCAAGAGGCTGGAGGGGGTGAGCGCGACGGCGTGACACAGGCGTGGCGAGGAGGTCCCGGCGACGGCTCACACCGGGCTGCAGCCCCGGCTGTCCTCTCGCTGCGCTCCTCACTGGAAACCTGCTGTCCAGCCAAGTTTGTCTCTGAACAGCCACGATACGTTGGGAAGGTTGGGAGCACACTCCGGCTGCCCTTCCTCCTCATTTTCCCTCGTCTCCTTTTTTTTCTCCCTCCCCCCCTTCCCCATCATCGCTTTCTGCTGCTTCTTCTCACTTTGGAGTTACCTTCAGCAAACACCGCTGCATCCTACCCGAGCCAGGCAAAAAAGTAGCTCCGGCCCTGTGGCCAAATGTAGGCTTAGAGGCACAGCACAGACACAGCTCCATTAAGCCAGGCTGAGCCTTACGGGAATCGTTCCTGGCCCGGGCTTGAAAAACAAATAAAGCACGTTGGTTTGCTTTGGCTGCGCCAGGAGGGTCATGCAGGGCCACAGGTTTGCTGTTCTGATGGGAGGCAAGGTCCAAAGAGGAGCGTAATAGGCTGGAAAGCGGTGGAAATGGTATGTCATTATTTACATGTCAGGGACAGAGCCAGCAAAGGCTGAGGATGGGCTTGTAGGAATGGTCCGGGTTTGTGCTCATCACGTGTGGAAGAGATACAGGGCATCACGGAGGCTGGTGGGGTCTCAGCCACGTGTTCAACCGGAGCAGGTCCTGCAGAGCAGGGACGGGTGAAAGCCCTACCCTGTCCTGCGAAGGGCAGGCAGCGTCCCGTCCATCTGAACCTATGCCGCTCCTCTACACCCACTTGGCTGTCTCAAAGCACGACAGCTCTGCACTGAGTCGAAGCATCGAAAGGCTTGCTGGGTTTTAGCAGAGGTTTGACCATCGCGAGCCTGCCCTGGGCGCTTCTCCTGCCTTGGGTCCAGCAAGGGGTGGGTGCGGAGGTGCTGGCAGTGGCGGTTCAGTCCAGGAAACTTTCTGAGCTGCCTTGGGCACGGGATTTATCCTGCCCCTTGCCACACAACCTGGGCAATGAGACTTTTCTCCCAGTTTTGCTACATCTAAACTGTTTAAATTGCCAGTTCTTTGGGATAGGAATTATTCATCCATAAAGCATCCAGCATGTGTTGGTTATTATTTGGATATGTTATTATGAGTCAAATAGGCAGTAATAATTTATGCTGGAGCTGGAGCTGACCTTTGTACACCAGGGAAACCAACCTGAAAAGGGAAAACAGTGACGACATCCACTGTGTTTACTGACATTTTGGCTTTTTACTGGCATGTTTTCAAACACCAAAAAAATCAGTAAGTGGATTCTCTATAAGTACACGTAGATATAGTGTATAAACATGATGTATAAGCACGGAGTTTAGTTCTATATCTTTGGGGGGGGGGGGTGTATATATTTATATACATATAAAAATGCAGGCATCAGGTTTGCAAAATTAATATCTAAATGGTTTTCTGTTTGCGTGCTTTCTATTTATGACCAAAACATGACTTCCTTTTCTTTCGTAAGCCAGCATTTAACTGAAAAACAAAAAAGCCGTAAATCTAGATTATATATAAAAACTTCTCATATCGTCTGAAGCTTACACTAGACTAAGAGGAAAAAAAAATGCCTTAAAGTTAATTTACCATTTTTATTGCTGTGTTTGGGGTGGCGGGGGGAGAAATACGGACTAATACCAAGGTTTGGTCTTTGATTTTATTTCTTTTCTTTACACCTCCTCTCGGTAATTTCAGTGCTGCTTGCTAGCCCCATTCAGGAGGTGGGCATAGACGTGCCTATGGGCACGCACGCGTGCACACACAATCTCTCTCCTCTCTTTCATGCTCACATCCAACCCAGCCTATGTAGACGGCTCTTCAACTGTTCAGTCGTCACCTTATAAATAGCTTTTCCTACATGTACTTGGCACAGTGCATAATGCAGTGAGTGATACCCAGAGCTCCTTGGATTCTGGTTGCAGGTTTGCCGCTGAGCCATTGGGGGAGTTTAAGCTGTTGCTTCGCCCCTTAGTTCCTAATTCATCCTTTGGTTTGCTCTTTTGGGATTGGGAATTGTCCAGGACAGGGATTGGGTCTACATGCCTGGCACAAACAGGTATTAATTAAACCCAGAGAGGGCCTGGATATTCGGTCTGAAGGGAAAAGAGGTGTGTGTGCATATATACATGTATATATATACACGCACAATATGCGTGTTTGTAATTACGACAAAAGGGAACAATTCCTCTTCTTTCCCTCCTATAATCATTGAAATATTCCATTACATAAAATCTTCCCTTTACAGCCCTCTACCTCCCTTCCCTGCCCCCTCATAAACCCCGCTTAGGGTTAATTCAGAGGCTTTGTTGTGCAAAAGCGAAAAGTTTTTTCTTTTCCTGACCTTTTAAATTTAACTTAATATTTTTAACCATCGGTGATTGTCTTTAAAAAAGTCACTTTGAAAGCTAAAATTGCATTGTTCCATTCCAAAAATGTCGTAACGGGGCAGTTTCAACACTATCAAAGGGATTGCCTCACTTTGTTTCCCCCAACCCAAAATTTCTTTGACCTGTACGCCAGTTTCTAAACCTGTTATTTTTAACCAGAAGGACTTTTTTGCTGAAAAACTGGTTTTGACCTAGTATTCCTAACCAGTCCTGCTCATAACTGCAGCCTGGTCTCTTGGGAGATCCTGTAGTTCATTGGGGGTGGCCCAAGCCTTTCCCTGCAGGGGGGGGCACCAATTTTGGAACCCTTTGCATTCCCCACCGAAGCTGCAGAGGTGAGCAGGGGAGGCTCTCAGGCTTGGGCACGTCCCCTGGCCAGGTCCCACCTCTCGCTGCCCCACGCTCATGGAGCTTCCCTGCACTGTGCTCTGCCAACTCAAGGCAGAGGTGGGTGAAACACCACTGAGAGCTGGTCGCCCCCCTGGGCACAAACCAGGAGCCCCCTGCACTGAGCTGGACACAAGCACATGTGTGCAGGTGCACGTTTGTAGCCTCAATTTATTATTACATGTTTTTGCAAGCCCTTAGCTTCCCCAGGTCAGCCAAGAACATGTCCTTCTCCTTCTGTACCACAGCTCCCCGTTGGCTTGGCTCACTGGAGGGTTTTCATGTTTGCTCCTGTGGTCTCTCAAGACAAAAGGGCTGGGATTTCTCCAAGCCCGGGATGTTTTTGTTTTGGTTTTTTTTCACATTGTCCTTGCAAGGTGAGCTGCTCCAGCTGACATGACATGCCTTCAGACCTCTCCTCCTTCCCCCACCCATTCCTCATGTGGAAACCCCACCATCCCTCCCCCGGTGCCTGCAAGCCGCAGGAGCCCCTCTTGGCTGCCCTGGACCCTGTATCGTGAACGTGCTCGGAAATAGCTCCAGCAGCACCTTTCTTAAATCATGTGTATTACATGCAGCCTCGATGTTCATTGGGAGGCCACTGGAATGGCTGGGAGGGATTTACCAGGTCCAAATTCACTTGACAGAAAAACAAAATTCCAGCGTAATTTTAACCAGCTGTGGTGGGAGAGTGAAAGAGAGAGAGAGGCAAGGAGAAGGAAAGCTCGGTGTGTGTGGGGAGCGTGCGGGAGGGGAGGTGGGAGAGAGGTCGTGCTGCGAATGGGCTGCTTTGAGCAGCATTTGTGCGAAGAGGAGCCCTGGGAGGCCGCCACATCGTAGGCTGGTGACAATGGGGACTTGGTGTCTGCCCTTCCCCATGGTGGCCGTTGCCTCTTTGCTGTCGTAGGAGATGATGCCGATGCCAACGGGTTGCTTCATCCTGCTGAGCCCTCATGGCATCGCTGCTGTTTGCCCGGCTGGGCGGAGGGGGTGATGCGCTTTCCCCTGCCGGACAGTACAAATCCATACCGTATTCGTATCATCTTCAGAACCGCAGTGGAGAATGTGTGCATCATGTCAAAAAGATTGCCTAAAAGTTCAGTTGATGTTTAAAAAGAGAAAAAAATGTTTAAAGAGAAAAGAGCTACATGAGTTCAATACCTAGCTTTTATTTTTATATTCTTTGGTATTACGGAATGGGGATAGCGTGTCCTCCAAAGACATATGGCAAACAAATACATTTAGTTGCAGTATGATTTTAATTTTAAATTTAATTTAAATAATGTAAATATATATTTTATAGTGTAATAATGTATTTTATACATGTATATGTTGTGTGTATGTTGTAAGTATAATTGGAACAGTGCAATTTTAAATTAAATATGAGCTACTTTTAAGTCTAACTTTGTGAGAATACATGTTCATGATTTCAAAAGTTAGAGAACTTACAAAGAGATTTTTTTTTTTTCAATAACCTGAAATGTTTAAAGACATTTTTATTACATTTTATTATGTTTCCCATCCCCTGTTTCCATTTTAGACTGCATGTACCAAGTGAGTCAAACATCTGATGAATCTGGGGACTCCTGTCTGAACCCTATTGCTACATAATAATTTTTCCACATACATAAAACATAAGTACAGCTTCAACCTCTTCAGCAAGCTGCCGTTGAATAGCTCATTGAAACCAGTGATATCTCAGGCATACAGAAAGCTGTGCCCGTATTGAGATTTTGCAGGATCAGGGCTATGTGTTATGATGCATAAATGTTGGTAAAAATGAGTTCTTGTAGGGCATAAATAGAGGAGAACATTCACACCATTTACAAGAAAAAGCTGCAGTGTTCATGCTGGTAAAAGTACCCAACTGAATGCTGTCCTGTGGGGAGGGACATCCTGCTCAGTTGGGAAGAAATTCCTTGGAGATAAATGAGCTGAGCATCCTGAGCTTCCTGGTGATAATTTCCATGGAAGTGTAACAAGTATTTTTATTTTATTTTGTTTTACTTTTAAAAAAAGAGTAACACAGCATTGTAGCTCCATGCTTGGTTTTGTGAGGGCTTCTGTGTGCACCGAACTCGATGCAGGCAAGAAATACGGTGTGGTGGGGTTGGGCTGGAGCAGGAGGGCCGTGCAGCAAGGGCAGAAGGTTGGAGAAATCTTCTTAATCTCTGGTGCAAAAGAGGCTTTTGGGGGGCAGTTGTCCTAGATGTCCTACAACACGAGAGTGGCCGAGAGTCCTTGTTTCTCCTGGTCTGCCCCCACAGCAGTGGTCTCCTGCTCCCCCGGTGCTGTTAGGGGACGTGTGGTCTGAGACAGTTGCGTGTGCCCATCTGCAAGCGTGGTAGTTGTGGCTGACGTTCTTGGAGCTTCTGAAAACCCCAGAAGTCACTGCTCATCCCATTGACTATATCCCCATAGTCCCCTTGACTATGTGCCTGCCCTACTTTCTCTCTCAAATCCTTTCCTAGATGTTACAGTTTTGTGAAGGCAATTGCATGAGACTGGGGTTTGCATCTTCTGGAGATGGACACCTCTTCCTACGCAGGTGCAGCCTGCAGATCAGCTCTGTCCAAGCCATAACCCCGACCAGTGGTAGAAACTTGACAAAAGTCAACTGTGTGAAAGAGAAACCCTGCTAGGTGGAAGGCAACCAGTTAGGGCATGGTTAGACAACCTCCAGTGCTGGTATCACTCCCCATTTGTGTATTTATATGTTAAGTGTTTTTTGAGAGCCTGATTCAAAAGAGGCAAGCATTTAAAGGAGCTGTGTGACG
Organism: Aptenodytes patagonicus; assembly: GCF_965638725.1. Lineage (NCBI taxonomy): Eukaryota > Metazoa > Chordata > Aves > Sphenisciformes > Spheniscidae > Aptenodytes > Aptenodytes patagonicus. The sequence continues at coordinate 4,251,746 of NC_134966.1, read as the reverse complement.
GCTCCAATGTCATGCATGTAAAAGTGGTACCTCCTCTTCCTGGGAGCCTAAAGGCTGCTCGTTCAATGTGGCTTGAGATCCCTGGGAGAAACATTTCTACAGTAAAGATGCCAACAGTGACAGGTGGCATTTAGCACACATTGGGCACACAGCCCAAAAGGTGTCCTCTGGGCCCGCTTTCCATAACAGCTCTGCTGACCAGGTAATGTCGAGCTGCCTGTTGACTATCGCTTGTTCCCCTGGACCCCAGCACTCTCACTTCTCTTTGCAATGCATTACGTGGTTTCTGTCAGACCAAATGGCCAAACCAGGCTTCATATGATTATTTTTTTACCCCAGTCAGCATGACTGACTTTGTTTCTATCTGCTCCTTCACTGCTGGAGAAGTCATGAGTGAACTTGGGGGGCCTGGGGAGGGCAGCTTTGTCATACACTGGACTGTGTTTTACCTACAGCAACATCTATTCGACTCAGTCCTATTCAGTACCCAACAGGTTAGGAGCAGGGAGACTGAGAAATGGCAGCAAATGAGTTGGGATGTTGATTTCCCATTGATTTCTGAGGTGCCCCTTTCCTCCGGCTGTCCTGGGGACGTTGACATCACCACTTCTGGAGATGCTGCTGACTTAAGTATGATTTAGCGTGAAACAACTGAGCTTAGATGTAACGTGTCTAAAAGGATCTACCTTCCCCTGGGAGCCCAGAGGTGTTGACTCTCTCTGATCACTCAGTCCTGGGCTCTCACCCATGGATAATTACATTCTTCCATGGATGATCCTGAAGGCCAAGTTCTGCTGGAGCGGGAGGACTTGCAGGTGGGCAGTGGTCAGCTCTTCACCTCGTGCTTCGTACAGCTGTTGCTGCAGCCACTCTTCAGTTTTCTATCTAGGGAGGGTCAGAGACAGGGAAAAGAAAACCTTGACGTAACTGTCCCTCCCTTCCCCGTTCGGTAGCAGCAGTGAAATTCATGATCCATTCCTGTTGGCGCTGAGCTACCCTTGATGGCTTCTCGCAGGAGCACTCAGGTCTTCGGCTCAGTCCAAGGGGTGATATTAAGCAAAACACTTTGTACCTCAGCCCATAGCAATCCCTGGACTTGGAGCCGGGCTGCTATGGTGACAGTCTCCCTCGAGATGCCTAAATCAATTAGACAGGGACACATCATTTCTGGTCTGTCAACTTTTTCCCCATTGCCCTCCCCCATCCCATCTAGCTGCATGTTCTGTGTGAGATACCTACCACTCCCAGCCGGTAATGACTTCCACATGGGGCTGGACCTTGTGGACAAATCCCCTGTAACAATAGGAAATGTTCCTTGGTCTCTCATTGTGTCTGTCTTTGGGAAGGAGGAGAAGGCGTTGACGACAAGCCGAAGAGCTCTAATATTCCTCCCGGACAGCTGATTAATTCCATCCTCTGCATCCGCTCTGGACCATCCCGCCCCACCCCGCGCCTTCTGCTTTTTATTGTTCTCTCCACCTGGCTCCCTCTGGCAAGGAAACCGATGGGATTTCATGCCACGTGGAGCTCCAAATGGAAAACCCGGACTGCAAGAGCCTCTGCTCCCCCTGCGGTCCAGGCCCAGTGGCTCCTGCTGGAGAAGGAGAGGCTGCACCTTCCTTGCAGCCAAGACCGAGCACTGGAACGGGGACGTAGCATTCCTCCCCAGCACGTCTGCTCCCGCCTGGGAGAGACAAGACCCTGCCTTTTCCCACTCCTTCTCCTGCCATCGGGATAGTTCCTCTCTTTGCAGATAGCTGCAGGCTCACTCTCACACTTGGACCTTCTTCCTACACATATGGGCAAATTCCTGCTTAGAAATGGTCCAGGCTCCTGCAGGGACGTGCCCACCCTTGCCCTGAAAATTGCCTGCCCGTTGCATGCTGCAAAGCCCCCTGTGCTCATTCCTTCCCCTGCTCGTGTCATTTGCTCACTCGCAGACTGACGTAGCGAGTGCTTGTGGTGGCTCCCACGCCCAGCTGTGGTCACACATGCATGCAGAGGCACACAGGTTTGCACGCTCGCTCACACGCGTCCCCTCGCTCTTTTGGCGCAGTCTGGTTTTGTCTCGAGTACTTGCCATTCCCTTACCAGACACACGCTCCAGCCTTGTTGCTCAGCTGTGATCCATGGAAGAGGGGGAAAAAGAGAGACAAGGGCATTTTGATTATGATTATGGAGTTGATTTATTAGAATAATTTTAAAACACAAAGCCATCTGTGTGCCTCTTCCCCATCCAAGATTTATAAAAGACCAAACCATCCATCTGACCCCCAGCGCTCCCTCCCCTCCTCTTCCCCCGCCTCATCCTCGCCTTCCATTCTCCTCTGTGGCTCTCTTGCCAAAACACTTGCCCATACTTAATTCTCCTCCCAGAGAGACAATGCTTTGCATTCTTGTATTGGAAGCCAAAAAAAAAGACAATTCTATTCTGTCTCTGCTTTGCAGCTTGGTCTGCTAAGTTGCTTTCCTGAGAGTCTGCATTTAAAACGAAAGAAGATAAAGGAAAAGACAAGTTGGTGCTGAAAGGTGCTGGAACATCATCGCATGGGGGTAATGTTTTCATTCACTCCACATATCAAACAGCCACTGGCAGGTCGTCCCCAGGGGGAGCGAATGGGACTCAAGCCTGTTCCAAAGGGCTCACCTTTAGGGCGGAAAGACACTTTTGGACTCCGTCTCCCATCCTTCCTTTGCTCCCTTTTGAGGGCCTTGGCTCAAGCCCCAGTTTTCAAGGGTTGAGGTGTGCTGACAGATTCTGTGAGCAGGATGAGCCGGTGGCTGAAGTCCAGAGCAGGAGGAGAGCCGAGGTCCGAGATTCCTGGAATCACGTTGTGACAAGCAGGAAGAGGCTCAGCCCTCCTCTTCCTCGCTGCTCCGCTTGATGCCGGTCCAGCCTCCCTGGGGTGCTGACATCAGAAGAGCTGTAATGATTTACACCTTTTGAGGACTTGCCTCTCCCCGCCATGGCCAAGTCTTTTCACTTCTCTATGCCTCCATTTTTTCCAGATCTGCAATGCTTTAGGCATTTCTGTGGTCACCAGAAAAACTAAACCAGTGTCACCAACTGGCAGTTAAGGATTTTGACGTTATAATGCTGTCGTCCTTCTCGCGAGGTTGGAAGGTAGGGAGCAGATCTAGAGCTCTGGAGTTCCTGTCTTAGATGAGAGGAGAGCTAGATGGAGTATTAGCATGCGGTTTACGTGAACTAGAGTGGTCAAATGAAGTTTGGGATTACCTAATGCATGTTTAGCCTTTTCTTATTTACATATCAGGGAAGCATTTTCCTCAGTTTCAGCAAATTAATTTGTAGCCAGTGTCCAGCATTTAAAATCGCGGTGATGGTGGGAGAAGGTCACAGGCGATGGTGATCGCAATCCTGAACAGCAGTGTTTTGACTTTGATTTTATTTGCATGTGCTTGGGTACAAACAAAACCTTTCTGGGTTTTGTAACTGATCTTTTGAACTTCATCTTTCCATATAAATCTTATTTTTATGTTGTTCGTGGTTCCCATATGAGATCTGACATTAGTTATTTGATACTGGCAGAGGAGAATGAAACCTATTAATGAAGGCTCGTGGGTTCAACAGTATCCTAGGGAATAAGAGCAGGGCTTGTGAAAAGACCTGAGGATTTAGTGTCACTGTCATCCACTCGAGCTCTTGAAACTCTTTACTGACCCCTTTCTATCCACAGAATTGTCTGTCTTCAGTTTCCCTGGTTCCAGGTGTATATTCATCGAAGTTGATGACTTACCCACTTTGTTGTACACTAAATCACCCAAGTGCTGAGTGTCCTCCAGGACCTCTTCACAATTCCCTTATGTCTGCTTAGAAAAGATAGGCATAACCTCATGCATTTCTTTTGTAAAGAAGGAAAAAGGAGTTTTACTTAGAGCACAAAACTGCTGTGGTTTGTGTGGCCCCTCTTTGCACCGCGGTCCCTCTCACTCCTCTTCAGGAAGGACATCTTGTAGAGGAAAGACACTTCTCAGCTGGGCTAAAATCTATCAGGAATCCTAGGAAAGGGCTGGAAGCGATGGTCTTCCAGGCCTAGAGCCAGATAACCCTGCTTAAACCAGCTGTGACAAGGGTCCGACCAGCAGCCTTCCCAGAGCATCCACATCTGCGCTGAAAAACCCGGCCGTGAAAAGCCTTAAAGATGACCCTCCAGTTTATGTATCCCCAAATGAGTGAGGACAGTGAACGGCTGCATCTCACGGACTCTTCTTCTCGGATCGGAGTGCAAAGATCCCCAGTTGCTCCAGGAACGCCGACCTAAGAAAGGGAATTTCCAGCCCATAGTCCCAACACTCTCAGCTTCTCCCTTTTGATTTTGCTTGAACGCGCCGTTCATCTCTGCTTCCCGTCCAACGCTGCTGTATCATGGTTTAAACAGCTGCCACGTCCCACCCTCGAGGCAGCTGCGTCTCGGGGCTGCCTGGGGAGCGCAGGGCTCCTCGCCCCGATGCCGGTCCCGCTGCCCGAGCGTGATGGGGCCACGGGGTGCAGGTCTGGCTGGAGGGACGGGGCAGCACCATGCCAGGCCATCGCCCGGTCTTCCTTCACACTTTGCAGTCTGGTGCAGAGATGCCTTTTCTCCTCATTTTTTTTCCCTTCCCTTTTTTTGCTTTTTTTTTTCTTTTTTCCCTTTTTTTTTTCCTTTCCATTGGTTGTTTGGATTAAGGGGCCTTAAAGGGGCCAGACATTTTTTGTGTTCTCTCATACCCTATAAATAACCGGCACCTCTCCAGTGCTCCAACTCCACCCTTCAGTTGCAGATTCCACTGTCTAGCTGCCACCACTCCACATGGCCTTTCACACTCTTCCTTTCTATTTAATATGGAAATATTAGTAAAAAAACTTGCTGTCACCAATTCTCCAAGAGGAGGAGGGGGGAAAGGGAGAGAGAGGTGGGAGGCGGGAGGGGAGGACACAATCAGCCAAAAAAAGTATCAGAAGGAATGTTCTTCTCCCTCCCAGGTTTACAGCAATGCCTTTCCATCCAGAGTCATCTGTTTTGTTTTCCTTCTCCCTCAGCCTGAAAGCGCTGCAGCATTATCATGTAATGTTGCTTAATGTGACCAAAGGCTTCAGCGAGTCGCCTCGTGGACCGCAAGCATAGCCCAAATTCCAAGGCAGCAATGCCTGCGGCGTCTAGTTAAAGCAGAGGACTCGCAGCCCTCTGTGTGTCCCATGAATGGTTGTTTGGGGTTTTGTTTTTTCCTTTTCTTTTCTTCTTTTCCCCTTTTTTTTTTCCCCCCAAGTGCAAGCCGCCACCCCAAGTGCCGGGCAGGGATTTTGTAACCGCGTCGGCATATCTGGGAGGTATGCGTGGAATCTTTCAAGTGCTTGGTCAGTCCTCTGTGGTTTCCTTTGAGCAACTGCCCACCCTGCCAGCTCCCGCCACCCCTTCCCAAGCCCCCTGACATGCAACCAGTTGCACCATTCATGCCGGATTTTCACATGACAGTCATCTCCTCCGGATTTCTTTCTGTTCCTTCCTCCTGGCATATTTCCCGATGCTGGTGAAGGATCAGAGGGTAGTAGTCCTGAAGACTGGAGTCATCTGTTGAACCATGGAGCAGGGAGAGATACAGGACAAGTTCTTACCTACCAAGTGTCCCGATCCAGTTTAGGGAGTGAGATGTAAGCCCCACTCGGTGCTAGATGGTGTTAAGAATTTGAGTGAGGGAAGTGGGATATCTAGCAGATGAACATCTGACTTTTTGCTCTACCTGAGATGTTATTCCATCAGTGAATTTTTTTCTCACCAGCCATCTCTGGGGAGGGAATTCTTATTATTCCCATTTTGGGAAGGTAGAGTTGAAGCACGCAGCCCTGGAGATAAGGGTTGGCTTGAGCATTGCTAGGTGCCTGGGCTTTCCAGCCCGGTTGGTGCCCACTGGCCAGGGTGATGGGGTCTTAGCCTGAGGGTGCAAGCTCCCATGCACCAATGCCCACGTGGCTCTGCGGGAGATGTGCTGGTGGGTTGTGTTGGTTGTGATTTTGATCAGAGTAGTTGAGACTACGTGGATGGAAACGTGGATCTGTGGGATGGTGTCTCGCGGTCCTCCTTCCTGAAGCTCAGCCTGCATCCACATTTCAGTTGTGCTTCCTTGGTGGTGTGTACAGTAGAAGAGTCTGACTATGAGTCTGGTGGTTTCCATTACAGTTTAGCTGTATCCTTAGCCCTGGACACATCCTCATTAACGTCATCTGCCTAACCTGCATGGCCAGGCCCCGCAGTGGTCAGTGGAGCTGCACAGGTTTCCTGTATGGGAAATCTCTCTTGCATGTCTTCATTAACGTTGTCTGGGTGTGAGGAATCGCTGTCAGGAGATACCCTTACCTTTCTGTTGACTAGAGGAAGAACCTAACTTAGACGCCTGGTTTGGAGAGGGCTAAAGGGAGGTAAATCCCAGCCAAAGTGATTTGTTTTGCAGCCTAAGAGCTGCCCTGCTTTCTGCTTGCACACACGCCAGCGGGGTTACCTGCTGAGCAAATGGAAGCATGTGATTATTGTTACCACTTGCAGTTAAAAAACATTAATAGAAGAGAAACCCCAGTGCACTAAAACAAGCAAAGCAGTGAGGTCTGTTCATGCAGAATAGGTCATAATTTGCAAGACACTCTATATCACTTTGTTACTGGATTTTATTATTTTCTTCTATCTGTTTTTCCTTTATAAGAGCTGAATCCTGCCCCACAGAAGTCACTGATATTCCCCCAGTCTGTTTCGGCAGGAGATGGGTGAAGCCCTTTCATTCAGGCATTCCTCTGTGCAGTGAGATCTCTCTCTGCATTCACCTGTGGTGGTCTTGCAGCGCCCTCTCCAACTCCCAGCACAGCATCATCTGCAGCCCCTGCACGGCCCTCTGCCCTTTCTGCATTGCCATTGCATTAGTGCTTAATGCATGAGTTGCCTCTCCCCTGCGGCTGCAGCAGGCACCAGGCAGTTGGGAAACGTTAAGCAATGTTTTTCAGTCCCTGAATAAGTAGTGACAAAGCTATGGGCTGCCTTTTGGCTAGGGCACTCTCACCCACCCTTCGGGAGGGATGTGTACATGGTGTGATCCAGTGCAGGAGCTGTGAGGGGCTGGAGCATCTCGGGGAACTCAGGAGAAGCCAAACGACCTCCGGAGTGTGTGCAAACTGAGCACTGATGGCCTTGCAATGCTGCCGATTTGGATGAAATTTCTAACGACAAAGCCGTGTCGTTAACGCAGTGACCACCCTGTCTGCCAAATGCCAAGTCCCTGCTCTGAACACTGGGGCTTCACAACAAAAGTTGTAAGTTGGTTTTGGCTTTTTGACTTTGTTTTTTTTTTTAACATGAGGAAAACTATATTTTTTCCTGAGCTGCCTTGTTGGAATTGGCTGGACTTGTTTTATCTGAAACTTTCCAAAAAAAATTCAGCCTGAGGCAGATACCCAGTGTGGAAAATTTCAACCTAAACAGTTAAAGTTTGGCAGTGTTGTAGGAGCTGAACATACGGAAAGTGCTGGGCCAGCGTGCTGAGGCCATGCTACCTGCTCTGCTTGGGGGGGCTGTTTTCATGGGCATCCTCTTCTCGGGTAGCTGAGCACGGATCTGGCCTCATGCAGAGATGCAGTAAGGGATAGAAACATCTATATTGGGTTACGGGAGTCTGCATGCTAACCATAAAAATCACTCTTCATGGTGGGACCCTCTCCGGTCACCTTCATAGAGATGAGCTGGGGGAGCTGGTTCACACCTCGCTGCCGTCAGGGCAGGGCTCGTGTGATTGAGATGGTTTGAGTGAAGGATGGGCAACTTGAATGAGGACAGAAGTCCTCTCCTGCCTCTGGTCCCTCTTAGCAAACTGAGGGTGACACCAGCTGCTAGCTGGTGGCATTAACCCTTCAGAGCTGGCACCCAAGATGTGTGCTCATACCCGGGTTGTACCCGTATGTATCTGCTGTGCTGGCGAGAGGCTTCCAGCATGGGCACCGGTCCACCCAAAAGGTGAGCAGTTGCTTTATGTTCCCTCCATGGCAGCAGCATGAAACAGAGCCGTGGTTTTGGACTGGTGCCCGAGCGGGTCAGGCACTGGGGGGGCGAGTGCCGGGGAGCCCCGCTTCTGTGCAAGCTGCTTCCCGAAACCCTGTGGCCTTCCACTTCTGCCAGCCCCAAGACTCTTCTTACTCCACTCTTGCTGTTGGGTTCAGAAAGGAGTTTGTGAGCCTAGGGTTGGGGTTTTTTGTTCTTGTTGTGTTTTTAATGAAGCCTGCAGCCTTTCTGCGGAAGTGTTTAATCATGTAAGAGCCTGTTTGGATTTCTCAGTGGGGCAGCATGCGTTGGGCATTTATTTTGCCCAGGTCGCCTGTGGTGGGGCAGGAAGAGGGGCTCTGCTCTCACCTCTGCCTCCGCTCTCGACACCCGTTTCTGAACAAAACCCAAATGTAACCTGGAACCAAGTGCCAAGCCAAGCCTTCAGCTTTTCTTTTCCCTGCCCACCCGTGTGCTTGTGCAGATGCACGCTGTCCCCCTCACCTCCATGGTGGCCACGAGGCATCCCGTCACCTGCCCCTGCCAGCCGCGTGGGGACAGCCAGATGCACAGGATAATGTGTTACCACCAGACAACCTGATGACTGATGACTTTTCTTAATTAATCCGGCTTTCCTTCCCCCTCATTCTTTTTTATTTCCGTCCCCGAAGCGTGGCAGAAAACATCAGACGCTGTCAGATGTGTTGCGCAGGCAGGGTGACATCAACTCGTTTCCATTGGGATGGTGCTTTACAGTCCGGCTGAAATTTTTAGGGCCGGTTTTCATTAGAAGTGGCTTTTGAAAATGTGTAAGTAATAATTTGCTAAATCAGGCCCTGAACTGCTCAGTTTAACAAATTATTACTTTTTTAAAAAAAGAATATGTGTAAAGGGAAGCCAAATTTAATGAAAAATGGCCAGGTTGGATCAGGCTGGATGTTAATTCCAGTTTGGTGTCACCACCATCTTCGTCGTCATGGTTTAGTCATGTCCTTCTTTACATGTTAATTAAAGTGATGTGTCAGTAAGTGTTATAAGTACAAACTTGGGTAGTGTTTGTTTTTTTGCTTTTGCACTGTTGCTTTTGCAACATTTGTTTAGTTTTCATTCAATGCATAAAATATGAAGGGAACAAAAAACTCATGCACATTGTATCATGTAATTAGACAAGTAACCAGATGTTAATTAATATATGAATATCGTTTTTATTTCCAATCGTCTGGCTGTGGTTTGAGCAAACCTATGTCCCGCAGCTGTTGCTACACGAGACACTGTCAGAGAAAAAACAGAGCTAGAGTTCAGCTGCT